>NW_005187437.1:283355-287325 GCF_000239375.1 Pundamilia nyererei | reverse complement strand
TAAGTCACAACATACCCTTCGTAAATACTAATATATAGAGACCCTTACCAGCAATCATTCATGTATTTTTTATATCCTGTGGCTTTTTTTCACGGTTTGTTGACATGCTGTGTAGGTGAGCACTTGACCAGCTGATATCGACCTAACGGGGAAACATCTGGCTTTGACTATTCTTCACCTGTAGTTTCAATACTGGACATTTTCCTGTTTAAATCATAAGAACTGTCACTATACAGAGATGTGCTTCTGAATGTGGACGATGTGTCTTCTGATGTGATGTAAACAACCAATCGATCTACACGCTTCAAACGTCAAAATTGATCATTTTAGTTTTAATGACACGGCAATGGTGAGTGTTCCCACCTTTTGCTCTTTGTAACTTAATGTAATCTTTCCGTTTTCGTATTTTGGACATGATTTTGGAGTCCACCTTCGCAGTAGCGATTGACCGCAAAGTAAAGCTACCAGAAATGTACAAGCCTACATCCGGTCTTAAAACAGGAACTTAGCATTTTCTCGTGCACAGGGTCTGTTACTGTTCTTACCACACTGGTCTGTGTAGGTTTTTAGTCATCCAAGTAAAAGTAATAGAAAATAACTGGACGTATTTAACTTTCCACACTAGCACAGTGCTTTTGAGACCGTTAAACAAAGACATCAAGAAACTCTGCTGAATCAGTTTTAGGAAAAGCTCTTGATCTTACCAATCAAAAGTGAAGCCACGCCTCATACATGTTTTGGCAGTTTTGTGGATTCTTTCATGTGGTTTCTTCTATAATGTATCTTCTTGCATTGGATAATGCTACATGTGCTCCTCGCGCGGTTGGCAGTTCATTCTATGTCCACAAAGTGTTCTTGGCCAAAACACTGAGTTGCTGAAAGTGACAAACGAGCATCTTGAATGGCATTGCTGAAACGTATTTATATCAATCTGCAAAAAAGTGCGGTTAGTGAAATGGCACCTTTGTCTAAAGCACTGAGTGAAGTAATTTCACATCTTAGCAAACAGTATAATGAGGCTTTTCTTCACTGCTCTCTCATTATTTTTGCCAGGTATTGAGCCAAATAACGGACAAGTGTTAACAACAAGTAGTAACTTTGTTCTGCACTCTTGGCAAAGCGCAGTGTAAATGTTTTGGTTTATTGCTCTGATTCTTTAGAACCTGATGATACCAGAAGCTTCTTCACCACCCTCCCATTTGTGGTTCTCCTCAACAGGTGATCCACTGGAACTCTCCAAAGAAGTTGCGAGTAAAGAACAAGCATGTGGAATTCTTCCGGAATCTCTATCTTACCTTTCTGGAGTACGATGGCAACCTTCTGCGACGAGAGCTGTTCGGCTGTCCCAGTGAGGCTGACCACAACAGTGAGAATGTATGTGGAACTTCTGTGCTTCTGTTTCTGTTGTCAGTGTAGTGAAGTTATTTGAGATGGTGCTTAACCACTGTGGGATTCAAACTGCCATCATCCATTTAGTTAGAAACAAGTTACATTTGTAGCGAACAAAGAGTAAATTTCTTATCAATTGAAACATAAGTCAGGAATTCTCTTAACTCTTGACTTGGTATTGACAACATACATGAGAGTTTCTACATCTCCTGATGTAACTGCTATGCCTAGTACATTAAATTAATACCTGACATGGTAGGTTCAGGGTATGCTGGCTAGTCAGACATTAGCATTAGCATTGTGGATGCACATGGACATTTTGCATCACCTACACTCATGATGCCTTTACTGCTTCTGAGGTGTGCGCCAGGTTTTATGAATTCCTATCATTAGCTCTTTAACAGGAGAAAACATCTAGCACAGGGGTGTCGAACTCCAGGCCTCGAGGGCCGGTGTCCCGCAGGTTTTAGATCTCACCCTGTTTCAACACACCTGAATCAAATTATTAGTTCATTAACAGGCTTCTGGAGAACTTCAAGACATGTTGAGGTGATAATTTAGCCATTTAAATCAGCTGTGTTGGATCAAGGACACATCTAAAACATGCAGGACACCGGCCCTCGAGGCCTGGAGTTTGACACCTGTGATCTAGCAGAAGCAGGCTCAGGGAGGGATAGTCATCTTTTGAGGGTGAGGGAAGGAAGGAAGGAAGGAAGAAACCTATATCCATATGTATTGTACTTCCTAAAGTTTTTATTGACATGACTCATATTACTTATATGCTTTACGTGTTCCCAGTCAAGTTGGCTACTGACAGTATTTAAATGTTTTGTTTGGGGGGGGGGTCTGAATAACTTCAGACGTGCTTTGTATAATTAACATACAAACACTGAACAAAAAATCTAAAACTAAGTGATCTGATCTTTACATTTTAAGAGAGCAGGATTGTCATGAACCAGGAATTGGACTCAAGCGCAAACTCACTTAAGAAAAACGTGAATTCAAAATACAGTTTTATTGCCGGGAACAGAGGGAGCGATACAAAACTAAACCGGGAAAATCTAAGAATATGAACTCATGGGGAAACACAGGGAGAGACACGCAGCCATGAGGGATGACGCGACAGAGGACTGAGGGAGATGCTGACCTAAATACACAGAGGGATAACAAGGAAGTGAGAAGACACAAGGAACAGCTGACATGAATAACCATAACGAGACAGGGGCGACTGGACTGAACAGAATAAACATGAAAACGCAGGATCTTCACAATAAAACAGGAAACATGATGTGGGAGTAGAGGAGAGGCAGATCACAGCGAGGGAGAGCACAGGCACGACACGCTGGGGAAACATGGAAAACCTAACACAATAAAACATGAAGGGAACCACGGCACAAGAACTCACCCCACAATATAAACACAGACACAGAGGGAGACACAGAGGGCAGAGACACAAGGGGGGAATCCAATAAACTAAACTGAACAACCTAGGAACCATGGAATAAATAATGAACTAACAAAATACAAAAACACAAGAAAAACTAGGAACACTGGGACAAAATGACCCAGGACCATGACAATGATTCTGTGCTAAAAGACATTACCTGTGCTTGAAGCATATCTATGCAATTTTTATTTTAGCCAGAGTAGCTCAAGTAAGCACAGTGTTACATATTGGACATTGTAAACATAGCCTGGAGTAACAGAGGATAAACTTCAGTGTTCATTAATACGTTTTTGTGCTTTTGGAGCCATTACTAATCTGTAGAATAGAATGAACAGAGGTGTGTCTTGCCATAACAGTCCCACAGCAGGCACCCTGCTGCCCTCTACTGTCAACAGTGATAAACATTTACTTAAACAAAACTCCAACCAGGTGAAACTTGTATCCCCGGCACACAAACAGTGTGAAATATACTATAGAATCTCAGCATAGATGGGGCTTGTTTGATGGTTGAATGAGGCATGTTGTATAAAGTGCTCAGTGCTAAGGCAGAGCAGGAGAATATAGCATAAGCACCAGTCTATCTACCATGCCAGACACAAAAGCAGCTGTTCACATGTCGGTAATAATGTTCATGATCAAAGTCAGTGGCTCAGACTGACGCAAAAGTGCCACTGACTTTCACAGTCAGCAAACAGCAGACAACAGGTTTGTTCTCGCTAGAATCATAACGTGCAGAAACTTTTTAGCACATGTGAAGTTGCATTTGTTTAGGTTAAAGACAAAATGACTCGCAAGCAATAAAATAGCAAGAATAAATTAATTGTGCAAACCTATGATGATGCAATAGATAGATAGATAGATAGATAGATAGATAGCTAGCAGTGGGCACTTCAGCAGTCAACAAGACTCTCTGATTTGGAAGTATTTTTTTATTTTTGCAGGTTTATTTGCTTTATTTCATTTATTACAGTTTTTCTATGCTGACACCAGAGTTTAATATGATGTATGTCCTCGAAAAGCAATATGTAAAAATGGCCATGATCATCCAGTCAAACACACAGTTTTAGAGAGAGTGGGTTGACTGAGAGAGAAAGAATAAGAGGACTAAATGTGTCGTGCAGGTACAGGAGACAT
>NW_005187437.1:275905-283247 GCF_000239375.1 Pundamilia nyererei | reverse complement strand
TGAAAAGCTTCTGCTTGATTCAGCAGAAGTGATTATAAAGTGGAAAAGAATTAAGACCTTCACATGCAACACCATGGGACAGCAGAGGTTAAATGCTCTTGCCATGCTGTCAGTTGAAAACAAATTAATTTATGGATTGGTGGAGATCGTGAAACTTTTCTTTCCAAGGAATCCATTTGAGTTTAGAATGCTTTTATTTTCACTGGAACAGAGTTTAAACGAAATTTCAATTTCTTTTACAATTACAACTTTTACCATCACAATAGGATTGCTCCATTCACTGGTTGGGGGCTCAGTAACCCCCAAATCCAATATCAGAGCTACCTACTTCTCCAAAACTCCAATCCTGTACATTCTCTGCCATATTGGTGTACTCTCTTTCAGGCAGATGTCAGGCTCCACAAGGTTTCTCATCCCTGGTTTCTTCTTAAAAATAACTTGGCAGGAATAATGGCATGCAGCTTCTCCTGCTGAGTTACAGAGAGATGGGAGAGGTCAAGAGAGGCAGAGTTAAGCCCAACAGGTATAAATTCCTCATTGATATCATCCTCCTCAGCCACAGTTTGCACGAACAACTGCTGCTGGATTGGATTATTCTGGGTTTTCCATTCCTTTAGCTCAGGGGTGGGCAACTCCAGGCCTCAAGGGCCGGTGTCCTGCAGGTTTTAGATGTTTCCTTGATCCAACACAGCTGCTTTAAATGGCTAAATTACCTCCTCAGCATGTGTTGTAGTTCTCCAGAGGCCTGCTAATGAACTAATTATTTGATTCAGGTGTGTTGACCCAGGGTGATATCTAAAACCTGCAGGACACCAGCCCCTCGAGGCCTGGAGTTGCCCACCCCTGCTTTAGCTGATTGATGTGAAATTTGTTTTGGATTTCTTCTCTCTGGCATCTGGATCTCATGAGTTGTTGAACTGCTTTCTTAGCACAGCACCTTGCCATTTAGCCAACAATTTGTTTTCAGCAGTAGGAAGTATTAAGAGTACCTGCTGTCCTTGGCTGAACGAGCTCTCCCTTGCAGCCCTGTTGTAACAGTACTCTGCATATGCCTCTTCACCAATTTGGTGTTTTGCTCCATTTTCTCCCTCATCTGAAGAATGTAGTCCAACACGCTCGTCACCTCTTTCCTCGGCCTCACCCAGGATTCCTGCAGAACATCCAATGGTCCTCTCACCTGCCTGCCATACAGGAGCAGGTGAAAAAGGTGAAAAGCCGGTTCATGCTTGAGGCACTTCCCTATAAGCGAACAGCCAATCAGGAAGCCACATGTCCCAATCTTTAGCATCAGCTGAGATTAAATTCTTCAACATTGCTTTCAGAGTTCGATTGTATCTCTCCACCAAGCCATCTGTTTGGGGGTCTAAATACTGCTAATACCTTAAAGCTTATACACCTGCCTCAGGGTATGCAAAAGAAACTCAAAACCATCATCTGTCAAAATCTCAGATGGAGTATCCACCTGGGAAAAAAACCTGCAAGAGAGCATAAGCTGTCTGTTTAGCTGTAATTTCCCTAAGGGGAAATGCTTCTGGATATCTGGTACTGTAGTCACAAACCACTAATATATAGCGATTACCTGCCTGGGTTCACTCTAGCGGCCACACTATATCCATTGCAATGCAACTGAATGGAACATCAATAACAGGTAAAGGCTTTAAAGGAATTTTTGGGACATTTTTATCACCAGCCAGCTGACAGATTGAGCAAGAAAAACTCCTCAACCTCTCTGTTCATACCTGGCTAATAGAACCTGCTGGCAATTCGGTCCCTTGTCTTCTTAGTTCCCAGATGCCCCACCCGTGGAATAATATGCCCCAATCTTAAAACTTGCTCCCGCTGCTGCTGTGGGAACACCAACCTTAGTCTGTCATCCCTGTTTGCTTTGTAGTACAACACTTGTCCTTTGACGAGTGTTGTACTACAAAGCTGGATGGCATTACCTTGGCCTCCAGTAACACTGAAAGGAAACTTTGTATCGTTTTTGATCAGGATATGTCCTTCAATGCACATACAAATATGTGGGACTGCTTTCCTTCATTTGTGCAAGATCTCTAAAATCATGTGACACTGACACACTAGTGTATTCATTTATTAATTTTAGACTGAATTATTGTAATTTGTTATTATAAGTTGTCTTAAAAACTCCCTTCAGTTAATCCAAAATGCTGCAGCAAGAGTACTGACGGTGAATAGACAGAGAGAGCATATTTTTCCTATACTGGCATCTCTTCATTGGCTCCCTGTCTTAAGTAATCAGGCCTCACAGTACCGTGTCACCCTCCCTGAGCCTGGTTATGCCAGGTTTTTCCTTCCCACTCTCATCATATGATTTTTGGGGTTTTCTCTTTATTATTGTAGGGTCTTTACCTTACAATTCAAAGGGCCTTGTTGTTGTGACTTGGCACAGTATAAATAAAACTGAATTGAATTAACCAACACTGATAAGACTCCTCCTTCAGCTTGAGTGCTCCTTTCACCTCTGTCCACCATATGGTTCAGGGATTACCACTCCCATAGATACCAACCACCTTGCAGCCACAGTCCCTTGCAAGATCTTGCCTCGTAGGGTGAGGATGGTTAAGAGTGAGGTGGTGGATGAGCCCAGAACTACACAGGAGGAGCTTGTTAATCATCTGAAGGCAGATGAATGCAGCTCACAGTCACCATGACTACCATTGGTAACACAAAATCCCTCCTGAGATGTGTCCAAACTACGAGAATTACCAGCAAAAAGGGTTTCCCCATCAAGTACTAGACATGTTTTGTTTGGGGATCAAATACTTATTTCACTCAGTGACATGCATGTTTTGTCTAGTTTTTTTGTTGTTGTTGAGATTCTGTCTCTCTGGTCTATAATCTGTCTTATTCTTCCTATCTTTCTCTATCTGCAGCTCCAGAAGACACTGTCAGAGCTGGATGAAGATGATCCGTGCTACGAGTTTCGTCGAGAGCGATTCACTGTCCATCGAACACACCTCTACTTCCTGCACTATGAGTATAAACCCAGCTCTGACAACACAGATGTCACTCTCGTCGCCCAGCTCTCTATGGACAGGTGCTGGTTTACACCCACACTTACAGAAGCTACACAGGTGTGTTTAGTTCAAAGTGGGCAGAACAATGAAGTGGAAGGCTTCCAGAGGTTTTAGAACATTGAAAATGTTAAGAAAAAACATATTAGAGCTGCTCCTGGTTAGAAAAAACCCACAATAAACAGCTGTGTTGGCGAATCTGTTGACTGATGAAGATCGAAGGAGCAAACCTCTTAGGTATGACATTGGGGGAGAAATATATTTACATGGTTTAATGGTTTATACATATATATAGTCCTGCACTACCAAAGAATACTAGGATACTTAAAAAGCAGAAGCAAACATCCTTCCGGTAACAGCTCTTTTTCAGTTTGCAGCTTTTGTCATACTGTCAAATACCCAAACCTACCTGAAAGGTTAGCCATTCGGCCTGTACTCTGCAGTTTTGTGTTTTTAAAACCATAGACCAGGGAAAAGTATTTAACAGTCAGTAAAAATGACTACCCCCAGAACTTCTGAGCTTCTAGGTTAATAATTTTAGAGTTTAAAAGTGTCCTTGATTAACATCAGAAAGTGAGATCAGTTCATCTCTTATTCAGCAATAATCTGGATCAAGGCAATATAGTGGCATTAAAAAGGTTTATTTTCACATCTTCATGATGGGGAATGCTTGCAAAAATATTGACTGGTAGCAAAGTAGACAATACATCAACATAGTAAAACAATCAACAACTGACTGTATAACATACATGTAGTGGATGGAGCATTAAAATTCTTTACTTGCTTACTAACAAAATCAAAACCAGTCTGAACCCCTGGCAACATCTGGTCGCTAGAGGAAAATGAATATTTCCTGATGGCTGCTGAGTGGTTGCTGGAGGTTGCTCCCTGTGGTTTGGTGAAATTGGCTGCAAAGACGATGCTGCACTGAAAACATCCTTGTGATTGCTTTGTCCGCTAGTAAATTATCATAGTTAGTTATAGTTTGCATGGAAAATGGCAGTTTGTATTATTTTAGGGTCTTGAAGGGTATTGAAGCAACTGTTGTTTTGTTTTGGCACTTTTTTTATAAAATTGAATCGAATTGTCTGCCGACACTTAAAATAATGGATTACATTTAGAGCTTTTCGAGACCATCAAAGCACTTTACAATTCCACTATTCATTCACTCTCACACACTGGGGGAGGCAAGCTACAGTTGTAGCCACAGCTGCACTGGGGCAGAAGCGAGGCTGCCATATCGCGCCATCGGCCCCTCTGGCCAACAAGAAGGGGAAGTGTCTTGCCCAAGGACACAACGACCAAGACAGACAGAGCAGGGGATCGAACCGGTAACCTTCCAGTTACAAGATGAGCTTACCAACCTCCTGAACCATGGTCGCCCCGATAAAAGCTAACCACCGAATGGTAGCGTAACTTGGAAAAGTGCAAGTCAAACCAAAACTTTGCCTTCAGTGTTAACTAACAGAAACTAACACATTTCAAAAATTTCATCTTTTACTTTAAAGGGGAATGATCTCCATTTCTTGTGTGCAGACCAGTCAGTGTTTTCCATACTGTCTATGGGCAACCATGGAAATGTGTTTGCAACTAAAGCAAATACAAGGAGGTTTTTGGTTCAGTGCTCTATACACCTTTGCAATCAATTCCACTTTGCTACAGCAAGCAGCCTCTTGCAACTACTCACCAGCTAGTCAGGAAATACACATTTTTTTCCTAATTACCCTAATTACCACTGACAGCCTCTAGGCCTGCCTCACTTGGGCTTCACCAATCAATTTCACAGTGAGTACCTGCAACTTCCAACCACCACTCTCAACTACTCAGTCACTGCGGTTGCCAGTGACAGAAATATGTGGTTTATAAAAAAAAGACTTCTTAATTATTTTATTGACTTTTCATGTTTTTATTCTACCATCAATTCAGAATAATCATTGTGAACAAAACAGAACAAGAACTGCCCACAGCTAGCAAGCAGACTTCCCTTTTAACATCTCAAATATTGCAATCCAGTAGTTGTATTTCATTGCAAGGTCTCCTGCTGTTTTCTGTAATGTGAAAGAACAGCAGATGTTTTGTCATTGGCTGACAAAACTAATACTCCAGTCGCGATGCATGTGTATATATATATATATATCCTCTATATATAATAAGTTATTTGGTGATGTCATTTATGCCTGTGATCTGGTCTTGTAGGCTCCAGATGTTGGAGGCCATTTGTAAGCACTGGGAAGGCCCCATCAGCCTCGCCCTGTACTTGTCAGATGCTGAAGCCCAGCAGTTCCTTCGCTATGCTCAGGGCTCTGAGGTGCTGATGAGTCGTGGGAATGTCGGTTACCACATTGTCTACAAGGAGGGTCAGTTCTACCCAGTCAACTTGCTACGAAATGTGGCCATGCGACACGTCAACACACCCTACATGTTCCTATCAGACATTGACTTCTTGCCTATGTACAGCCTCTATGAGTATCTCAGGTAAGATGATTAAGTAAAAACCAAAGGACAGCTCTAAATGTTGATCTCATTCCTCGTTGACACTGTGAACAATCACTTACCGTCTATGTGCAGGAAGTCTGTGGTGCAGCTGGACATGGCCAACACCAAGAAAGCTCTAGTGGTTCCCGCCTTTGAGACACTTCGGTATCGACTGTCATACCCGAAATCTAAAGCCGAGCTGCTGTCTCAGCTGGACATGGGCACACTCTTCACCTTCAGGTTAGACATGTTTGTCCCTGTCTGTCGTAGAAGGTATGTGAACCAGAAAAGAATAGTAGATTCGCAGATACGTTCTGTCAGTGGACTCAGAGGACGAGAGCAGTCTGAACACCACTACTCTGAAGGGAAGGCGGACCAGGGGTGCTCAGTGCAGACATAAGACATGAGTGGCACTAACAGAAAGCTGCAATGAGGCACACATGACATCCAGTAAAACCAGTGTGACTCAAACCTTCTGCTTTACATCTGGAACAGAAGAATAAGAAGCTGGTTTCACAAAATACTGATGTTAATAACTTTGACATAAATTAATGAAAATGTAATTTCATCTCACAGACATGGAGATAATTATATGCCTATGTTTAGTGTGAGTACAGATGCAACACTATACTGGTCAAAACTCTACATGGACTGCACACATGACTCCTGTGTGCAGTCTCTATGGGTGCCCAAGGCTCTTTGAGTCATATTCACTTTGCTTAAGTCTGTAATACGTCTTTTATCTTATGGTCTTATGGCACTCACATATATGGAGATAACTGTGCTGCCATCATAAATGATTTGGTCTGAATAGTGGGGTAAAAACTCTATAAAAAAGACTCAATTTTCACATCTACGCTAGAGAAAGAGCTTTTAGCATCCCTGTGTCCAAAGTACCACCTAATTCTTTACGAACTGTAGAGTGCATTTCTGCTCTGGTAAACTACTTTCCTTTTTTCTCCTTACAGATATCATGTGTGGACTAAAGGCCATGCACCAACTAACTTTGCCAAATGGCGGACAGCCACCACTCCCTACAGAGTGCAGTGGGAGGCTGACTTTGAGCCCTATGTTATGGTGAGGAGGGACAGTCCTGAGTATGACCGCCGCTTTGTGGGCTTTGGCTGGAACAAGGTGGCTCACATTATGGAGCTGGATGCACAGGTAACTCGGTGCTCCCATTGTCAACCTCAGTTACTCCCAAAGTTGGGACTTTGTGTAAAATGTAAATACAAACAGAAGCCAGTGATTTGAAAATCTCTTTAAGTCATATAATAACACATCGGTTATTTAAACTCACAACTGGACGAACATACAGTAGACTTATTAGCAGCAGGTCAGTAACATGAGTGGATATAAAAAGAGTTTTTCTCAGAAGAAAATATAGGAAGAAAAATGTATCTACAAATTTTGCAACTAGCTTAATTCAGTTCAGTTTTATTTATGTAGCGCCAAATCACAGCAACGGTCACCTGAAGGCTCTCTATACTGTAAGATAAAGATCCTACAATAACACAGTAATGTTCCTAAACTGTGAAGACTGAACATCTCATTGTCTACAGTACATTATATCATCAACAGACTGAGAGAATGCAACACTTCACAAATCACCGTGTGTGAACACAGCTCAGAGTGCCGTCCGTACGTGCAGGTTAAAGCTCTATCATGCAGATAAGAATCATCTGTAACATTGATCCACAAACACTGCTGTCTCCGATGGACCAAAGCTCAAAGTGGAAAACGGATCTTAGGTCAGAGAAATCGGAACCAAAATGTTTTTTGGAAAACGCTGCGTCCTCTGGACTAAAGAGGACAGGGATGACCTGACTGCT
>NW_005187437.1:256398-275668 GCF_000239375.1 Pundamilia nyererei | reverse complement strand
CATACTCAAGCTATTATTCTGAGGATACGCTGAACAGTCAGCTGACAGGTAATGGTAGGCCCTACGTTGCCAGAGTCACAAAGAGAGTGACTCTGGCAGTAGCTGAAGCAAAAACCTGGGTTTGGTGATGCTATGGAACAAGACTTTTAACTGACGTCAAGGCAAACTGACAAACTGTCAAGTGAATAGAGAAGAATAGAGAAGCATCTTCCAGCTCACCTGTATGTGGTGAGGATAGAGAGCTGCTGACTTCATATAAGGATATCGTTAGGTGGTGAATGTGGTGTGGCTGTGGACTGAGAGGTGGAGCTGGTTGTCTACCGTGTGGAAGGTTGGGGGTTCACTCCCTCAACTTCCTCAAGTCTGCATATCAAAGCAAGATACTGAAGCCCACGTTGTTCCCCATCAGAGTGTGAGAGTGTGAAACAATGTTAGATGCTAAGAAATTGAAAAAAGCACTTCAAGCATTCCGAGTAGTACAAAAATGTATCAATTTATTAACTGACTTATTAGGAGGGTTTCTTTGAGCCCACTGACATCCTTTCCTTTGAGGAGGCAAATTGTGGGGAAAAGGGATGACTGGTCTATCCCTGGGCATGAGGTCAAGGAGGTAGTTACACAAGGACATTTTTCAGTAGTTGGGGAGAGAGCGGTCTGGGCATCTTTGCTGAGACAACTGCCTCTGTAACCCAGACAAGCTGCAGTCGATGGATGGAAAACGTTTAAATTTCTCATTTAAGTTTGTTTTATAATGTGATACAGAATATTTTCAAATGATGAAATCCTTTTCCACTATATTCCATTCCATTAGGATAACTTAACTTAAGATAATTTTGATTTCCACTGTGTAATTTAACCACATTTATTTTTGTATTTTGAGGATTTGAGGATAAAGAAAGCTCAAAAGCTCAGTCGGTCAAATGATTGGACAGGTTGTATGGCTTTACAGTGACAGGTCCTCTTCTCTTTTAGCTGAAGAAGAAATCAGCATGCGACTCATTATGACTGGGTTTTAATTTTAAGAGGTCATAGGTCAGGTTTGACTGAAGTGCTTAACAATAGTCTTTCTGCAAACATCCTTTTTTGGAGCATAAAAATGCAACTTCTAAAAGTCATAGAAACTATTTTGTGTTTATAAAATTTTTATTGTCACTATATCTAATGTCTGCGTGTGTCCTGTGACAGGTGTTGCTCATTGTTGAAAATATGAGAATAGTAATTATGTTAACTGCGCACTTCGGTTCAGTTCGACTGAGAATTTTAGCTTCTTATGCACGACCAAGAGGAATGTGGCTCATACAGTTACATGTTACCAGATCAGATGGGCTCAGGTATGAACGGTGATTCCTGAGGAATTCAGACTGAAAGTTTGTTCTTTTCTCTCCACAGGAGTATGAATTTGTGGTTCTGCCCAATGCTTTCATGATCCATATGCCTCATGCACCCAGCTTTGACATCACCAAGTTCCGCTCCAATAAGCAGTACCGGGTCTGCCTGAAGACCCTGAAGGAGGAGTTCCAACAGAACATGTCGCGGCGGTACGGTTTTGCCGCCCTTAAGTACATGACGGCTGAAAACAACAGCTAGCCACCACTGCGGACCCTCATAGCCCCAACTCTGAACTACTGACATGCTCCACAGGCTGCACGAGGGGAGCATAGTGTGAACGGAAGCCTGTGTGGGTCCTGGGGATACTTTGAGACTTGAGTCCCTCAGAACATTGGACACTGAGTGTGACACTGCAGGGGCTCTTTTGTTCCAACTTTGTCATCAGTTGTGGATAAAGGAGAAAATGTGTGAAGTGTTTCCTTCTCCCAGGATGTTAAAGCTATGAATGATCGCACAAGGGACTGCTGGGGCTGGGCCCCAGGTGTGTGGGCCTCAAGCTTCAGTTATGGAATATGATAGACAGCAAACAAAAATATTGCCTTGCCATATTTCTAAGACCAATGACAGTGTTATGGCTATGTGTAACATTATGTGTGTGTGGGTGTGTGTTTGTATGTGTATGTGAAGGTAGGTGTGTGTGTGTGTGTGTGTTGCCAGGACAGTGCTTAGCAGGGTGTAGAGCACTGTGGACTAAGCTTTCCAAAACTATGAAGTAACAGGAAGCTGCAGTATGACTGACAGCACAGCCCCGGCTCCAATGCAACCGATCTGCAGGCAGCAGGACAAAGAGGTCAACATGTTGACAGAGAGTTAAAAAACCTTGTAGTGACGAGTGAGACACACTCAGATACTGAGGGTAGCAGCCATCTGACCATCTGCTGCTGCTGAATTTGTTTCATGGCTGATACAGATCAGAATAAATCTTCCTACTCGTATGACAAATAAGCTAAAAGTGTAATAATGTCTGGAGACCATCTGCTTGGTTAATTTTCAGGGGATCTCCACATCAGCCCTGTAGTGTGTCTTCGGTTTTGGTACGACTACAGAATGTGACAGCAGATGGAAGCATTGTCGCTTAGTTAACTGCCTCCCATAACAGAGTGCAGCAACAAGGCCCAACAGTCAGCATTATCTATGAGTGGGTTAAATGGTTGATGGGTGGATGGGAAATCTGTAAAAAATCTACCAGTTCCAGTAAGGTGAGTCCCAAACACTTTCTTCCTCACACTCGTTCTTTCTCCCTCTGGCCTCTAGTTTGACAGCAGTTCAATTCAGGTTTTTTTATATAGCGCGAAATCACAATAATAGGTCCCTGAAGGTGCTTTAATGTAAGGTAAAGACCCTACAATGATACTATAGCAGCCAAATGAGCCAATAACACAGTGCCAGTGTGCGCTCTCTTGTTTGTGAGGTGTCACACCATCAGTTGGTGTATCGTCAACTTATTATTGGTCTGGTATGAATGTTGTGCCACTAATTTCATGTTACCTGGAGAGGCTGTGGACAGACTGGCAGCCATAGTCCTGATAACAACACTGGGCATTAATGTCCTGTATGATATTATAAAGAAAAACTAAAGTTAGATACGGGTCTAAAGACATTAGGAACACAAATCACTGCAGGAATAATTTTGTAATCAATACAGTGAAAGTGAAACTGAACGTTTTGACTTCAGTGGAAAACATCATGAGGTCAGGTGAGGAAAGAAGTAGTGAAGCAGAATCCCGGTATTTAACCCAGATTTGTTTTGTCACCTTTAAAATGGTCCTGAAAGTTGCTGACCCACTAATCATCATGTGATTTGCCCCAGGAGTCACAGTGTGAAACGGCTGTGTAAAGGTCCGATCGCTCCTCCTGTGCACTTCACACATTGCTGTAGTCAAATTATTTAATCTTGGCAATACCTAATAAGGTAGCCACCCCAGGTATCATCCCGGGGTGGCTGTAGCTGAGGAGGAAGAGCCGGTCATCTACTGATCGCAAGGTTAATGGTTCGATCCCTGGCTCCAAGTTGCAGGGTCTCTCAAGCATCCATCAGTGTGTGAGTGTTAGCTAGGAAGCACTGAAAGGAAAGTGCTTCTGTGAATGTGGCGTGTTGTATAAAGTGCTCCAGGAGAGTAGAAAAGTGCTATATAAGAATCAGTCCATTTACCTTTTTTATTCATTTTTATTAAGTCTGCTTTACAAAGCGTTTCACACGGGAATGAGCTTCATGCAAAGGTCATTTCAAGAAGAGTTCATTTATGGGCATAACAAATTGTTCAAAATATATATATCTTTGACTAGGATGTAGATGATGATCTGTGTTGCTTGTCAGTCCACTTATAGGACACCATCACTGCTTTCCTGTTATAGGAAATAAAGGCAGCGTTGAACCACGTTTCCTGAATTCACCCTGATATAATTATGGCTCACATTCTTCTGTGCAGCTTCACTCAGCTAGGAAAAGACAATCTGATTATCTGAGCACAGCTGCTGCCCTTGTGTTTCCTGCTGCCTGCTGTACTTCAGTCATGAGTGTGGTGGTAAAGCAACCTGTTACCTAAGCAACCAAAATGTAATAAAACTAACACATGCGTTTTAATCCACGTCAGTCCTTCTTCCTGCAGGTTAGGCGTGTAAAAATTGTTAACTGAAGGTGCAGTCAGCTGCAGTTATGGATTCACTCTTCCACTTTGAGCAGCTGGAGGCACCGCGGCCTCTGTCAGGTCCCAGCCAGGATCAGAGTGAACGCGTCATTAGGCAGCAACTTGTCACTCGGTCCTAGTCTCCAAACAAGTCCCTGGACTCACACAAACTTGATACTGATGTGAAACTAGAGGCCTCTCTCTCACACACATCCCAGTGATCTCTCACCCTGTACAGGAAGCTGCACAAGGTCTTGGTGCAGGTTAGTGTGTATGAGTGTGAAGAAGCTATCTAAGTGACTGTTGTATGATATTCGGTCTTCATCTGTTAGCCTTGCAGGGCTGAGTGGGGCTGCAGTGTGTAAGTAGGACAGTGCTGATTGATGCTGCTACCTGAATAAAAGCAAAGAGTCAAAGCGTGCCGTTTCATCATTCCTACTTCTGTGATCGCCAGTTTGACCTCATGAACACAATAAATAAGAACACAGCTGTCACTACAGTATAGGGGAAATAGCCCATTCTGTTTTCAGTAGTCTGAGGGACCTCTTTTTGGTTTGTGAAGACATTTCAGCTCTTATCAAGGAGCCTCTTCAGTTCTAACAACTGATGGAGACTCCCATTTAACCCAGACTTGGTTTGTGACCTTGGAGATGGTCCTGAAGGTCACTAACCCAATAATCATCATGTGATTTGTCCGAAGCCGAGGTGTAAAACAGCTATGTAAGGGTCCAAGCACTCCAAAGTGCACCGCACAGCTTAGACTACATTCTTGCGCCACTGCTGCCAGGATATCTGATACATGATATGTCTTGGCTGTGTGTTGAAATCACCTCCCCAGGCACCCTTGTCAGACAAGCATTGTCCTCCACAGTAATGAGAAGAACTATGTAGCACTTTTTTATAGTGTTAACAAAATGCTTTGATCCATCCTTCCATTTTCTTCAGTTTACCCGGGTCGCGGGGGCAGCAGCCTACACAAAGAAGCCCAGACCTCCCACTCCCTAGCCAGCTTCTCCAGCTTATAAATAAAATCTCTCCAGTGTGTCCTGGGTCTGCACTGCACTACCCAGAACACGTCACCCAGGAGGCATTATTGTCAGATGCCTTTCAATGTGGAGTAGCAACTCTACTCTGAGCCCCTCCCAGATGGTCACTTCAAAAAAAAAAAAACAAACAAACAATGCTTGGACACTGCTAGCAGGGGGCGCCCACACAAACGCAAAGCAGGAGATGAAGCATCACTGAATATGTTTCCAAACCAACTTCATTCTAAGCCAAAGACTAGAAAATATGGTGAAGCATGTCTTCCCTTTGGCTTCACCTGCACAAGTGCCAAGGTAGGTCTCCCCTGCATAATCGCGCTGGGCTGTTTAAATCACGGACAAACAGGATCCCACATTCTTGAATTTTAGTTCACAAACACTTCTTGTAATAAATAACTACTCCTGACATTTTGGAGATGTTAGCTCTTTATACAGTAAAGTTACAGTGGTTTACAAATAATATCAGGCTGATCCTGCCACGATTTGTTCCCCCTGTTCAAATCGGACAAACGGGATCCCACAGCTGTTTATGTTTTTAAACCCATTTTGCACAGAGAGGCATTTTTTGATTTGATTGCAATGTTGAATATTATTACACAGGGGGGGAAAAAACTACATGTAAAATAATTACACCGTGACGCCTCAGCCTTTCTAAATACAGGGACAGTAACTGCCTGTGTTTGTGTAAGCATGTAAAACCTGAAGATAGAGACAAAATACTGTTAATCTGACTATCTGCCATTCTGCAATTCATCTCCTGTAAACAATAACGTGGCGCACAGGGACGTGAAAAAAGGCCCATACCTTTGACGTTGCGTGAAGAACTCTGTATTCCTCATCCACACGTAAACGCAAAAAATTAGTTTTAAAAAAATCTGTTTTCATTTACTTGAAACACCGTTTACGCGTGGACGAAACAGCTGCATTTTCAAAAATACCCGTGTAGGTGCGGACGTATTGTAAAAGAGTTAGTAGTTCATTTTCTTAATACCTGTAATTTATTGCAGATTACTTGTATTTGCTTAATTGTTTACTAAATGTTTGAGGTGTGAAATAAACCGCAATGGAGCAAAGTATGGGTGTGTGTGGTTGGAGGATGTCTCAGTAATATTTTTGATTTTTCAAAGTAAACATGACCAAAGATATTGTGGAACAGTTCTCAGGTCGAGTCTATGCAGAAACGGTTTTGCAGTTCTTCTGGGATGACAGTATCACAGACTGGTATTATGGGCTCTTTTCAACAGGTGATGAAGACTCACAAACGTCTTCTGAGCAACGGAAGAGGGTCGAGGAACTGCCACTGCTGACGATATGAAAGTTCGAGTTAGAAATCATTGTTCAGACGTTATGCAAAACAGATTAAGATCAGTAAGAGTAGAAATATATCGGCACCAATCCATTTATGATTCACCGTTCTATTTATGACATCAATACAAGTACACAAAGATTGCATGTTGAACATGGGGCTTCATTCACTCCTCATTTGGTAACTTTAGATTTTTTTTTCCAGTGTGATATTGGTTCTTCTTACCGGGATACACTGCCACGGTCACACCTCCAAATTTTGGAGCGCAGAGAAACTTAAAGCTTAAAGAACCTTAAAGTATGAGCCACATTAAACCATACATTCACACAGTGTTTTAAGTACTTTATCTGTGTCACATATTGTGGGATAAAGCCAGAGTACTCAGAGAAACCCACTCAGGGTAACGTGTTGATGCCGCGCAGCCCCACACACGGGGCGATACGTGGTAACTCGCTAACGGAGATTTGCCGCGTTAATGCTGTTATGGCGTTAACGTAGTTTTAACGGGATTAACGCTGACAGCACTAATTTCTTAATTTGTTCTGCGAGCATGTGAAAGAATCTGACTGAAACTTACAGGTGACAACAACATAATAATCTAATGTTGGATCAGAGCTTAAAGCGATGTAGGGAGAATGTTTGCCAACAGATATCACACACCTGCTGATATGTTGTGCCATTGCTGTTACCTGTGATCAGTGCTAAGAAGGACAAACCCTCAGCTGTGGGGAGTGAATACGGAACGGCACTGTGGCAGAAGGCTACTGACAATCTGCAAGAAACTGACACTGTTAGATGGACGCAAACCAACTTTGAATGGTATTATTTCACATTTAACCACTTGAATAATAAAGGCTTGTCAACAGGAGATTTAACACTTACCAACATATCCATGAAGAAAAAGGTCAAATTTGAATTTAATATTTCATATAAAGTAAGATTAAGGCTGTATATTTGCAGATTGTAGAGAGGCAGAACTACAAACATCTAAATACAAATGAAAATCATGGAAATTTGTCAAGTGTAAGTGACTTGAGCAGTGATCAGTAGCAAAGAATGACACATGGTATTCAATTGTATTTGCAATATACATTTACATAAAGCTGTACATTTAAAGCTTTGAAATACTCCGTATGTACACCTGCATATCAAGTGGTTAGAAAGCAAACAGGCATTGAACACATTCAGCTGTATGACATTTAACAGTCTGGGTGCCAAAACGACAGATCAATAGCTGTTTGCACAGAACACCCAGTATGATCACAGCATGAAAAGAAAGCATGAATCCCGGTGTTGTGTAGTACATTCAGCAACATGATACTGGAAAAGCAGATTAAAATGTTGGTTATAAATTCAACAAAATTATTTGTTTTTAAATGCAAGCAGTGCAGTGCCCCTGCCTCTGACCAAAGTAAAACTCATACAAAGTGATGGAAACTACAAAAGATACAAAATTAGTCTAGAACTGAATACATAATAAGTGGACTTTATTCCCTTAATTAAATTGAATCATTCTTGGTGGGTCTATGGATGCATTTAAGAACAGTAGAAACATAGCAGCCACTTAGTTCCATGAAAGCTAAAGTGAAACTCATCTTAAAACTTTACATTTCCACAAACCCTGGTGTGAATTTTTCTGTTCCTGCTCGTGATGGTACATTGCTAAGTATATTGATAGTAAGCCAAGGAGGTGACCTCAACAGCATGTTCCATAAAGGACAAGAGGGGCAAAAACAGAAACCACTTAACCCCGGGGATTCAGTATGGCCTTCAACAACGCCAAATCATTTCTCTCCACATGATCACATAAATTGACAGGTGCTACATGATCCCACACCAAAATCGTTACCGTTACATAATCTGTTAAATTTATGTGGCTATGCTACATGAAATGCTGTGATTATGAGCCACGGTGAACAAGTAAACTGACATTAAAGTTTGATAAAAGTGCTTCAGGGTGTGCTAATAACTGAAGTAAAAAAAAACTGTTTCCTCCCTATTGGATGATTATTTTTATACTTCGTGTTTATAGCTACCAGTTGATCAGAACACCAAAACTACTTTGCTGTGTGTTCATAAGAGGGGAAAAAAGTTACAGTTGCATTGAATAAAATAAATATGTGCATATATATATAATTGCTGCCCTTTTCATAAACTCCTGTGGTGTTAAAAGGCTCTAGGTATTTCATATGACCAGCATGTAAGCATTTAAGGTAAATGTTATCCCTTTAAATATTTATCTATACTCATTTTTTTAATGTTCAAGCTTTCCTTGAATCTTTCTTGTCTGGACATCTAAACTATGTGGCTCTCTGTTATACACTGTCTGGAGAAGCCAAATGTCCAGATACAACTAATTATTCATCTCAGGCCACAAATCCACCAATGGTTAATGTAGCCATCTTACAAATTGAGCACTTTGAAGACACTTCATGGTAAGAGGGACTCCCACAGGTTTCAGAGAGACCTCCATTTATACCACCTGTTATGACCCTAGTAGGGTCTGTAGGGATTTTGATTTCTCCTGCCTTAGGTGTTGTCCTTTCCACAGCCAACTTTACTAAGCAATTAAGGCGGAGATTTCAAGGCTGGAGAAAGGGCGCTCTAGTGCCAGAGAGTCTTGTTGGTTTGCAGCCAGGGACCTGTGTGTGGTAGCTGTTTAATCCTGTTCTGGTAGCACTTTTTGACTTACTTTTATATTTAGTCACCGACTACAGAGCTTTGTTGTGTTTCCATTCTTCTAAAGGCGATGGCGACTTGTCTCTTTAAGCTTGATTAGTTAGAACAGATTAATAAGAATATTTAATCTAACCATGTTGCCTTCACATCTTCTTTTTTTAAACCACATTTTGTTGCTTTTCCACATCCCCTGGACCTTTTAGGGAAACATGACAACAACCAACCATTTCCACCAATTATTCATCGGATTTCTTTCAAGAAGGGTAAAAATCCCTCCAGCAAATAATCTAAGTTGGATTTCCACAACATCCAGAAAGACTAATTGACTAAATCAGGGTTCTAATAATTCACAAGTATGAATGTCTTAAATTTCCTCTGTAAAAAACTGAACAGAAAATTGGACTACTTATTGTGAAGTTCCTGAACATTTATAAAATATCAACTCCTGACAAGGACCCGTTTTGGGGGAAAAGAAAGCTCAGAACTTACTTCAAAATCAAAATTGGAGGATTTTTGAGAAACAACTGTAAAAAAAAATATAAACAAAAAACTGGCATGAATAGGACTGGACTGGTAGTCTGGCATAATTGAAAGGCCACTGTGAGGATGAGAAAGCGAGAGGTGAAATTAACAAGGAGAGAAAATAGATGAAGAAAGTAATCAGAAAGGGAGCAAGTAAAGGATTCAAGTAAAGTGAACGGCTACTTTAGCTATTAGTAGTGGCTAATGGTCAAAGTGTAGCTTTTTGCTACATGTGTGCAGTGCAGCTAAGAACTAACAAAACAACAACTGTAACAACGTGATTAACAAGAATAACTGTTTCAAAACTGTGTGTGTGTATAGATATCTATCGATATCTATCTATCTATAGATATCGATATCTATAGATAGATAGATAGATATCTATGAGCACTTTCTTTGAGAAAGTGCTGAAATATATATGTCTTTGAGGAATCATCTGGACTGCAAATGCCAAGACCGATTTTGTGACCGCAGACAGCCATGCTGCCCATCACTGTAACTTGTCTTTCTGGGTGGGAAGTAACAAAGTACAAATATTTTGTTACTGTATTTAAGTACAATTTTCAGGTATCTGTTCTTTACTCGAGTCGTTTCATTTTCGACTACTTTTTACTTTTACTCCCTACGTTTTTAAACAAATATCTGTACTTTCTACTTCTTACATTTTCTAAACAGAAAACGTTATGTTTGCTTTAACGGATTTGGGTCGAGTTACTTTGTCACTGCGAGCCTTCAAACATCAAACCCATTTGAAAATAATCACTTGAAAGGCAGTCCTGCGTGTTTAATAATCACCGGAGGATGTTGCATAAAAAGAGAGGACGTGTACCACAGTCGACGCGGTAAATATGTCTCTGAGTGATAAACCTGCAGTGTTGCTGACAATACTGTTGGCTTTCCCTGTTTCCTGTAGCCTTCACTTAGTTCACTTCTGCACTGAAATCAAATTGTAGTATTCATCATGACTACAAAACAGTACAAGTATTGTTCTGCTGTGATCTTCTACACAGTTGTCTCCTGGAGCATGATTTGGCACACAGCCCTACAAACACGAGTAAGAAATCATATTTTTTGTCTGCTTTTTCCCAGCTTACAGTAGCTAAACATATTTATGTATTAAATGACTTCTGTAATGAACTAACTGAACGCTTGTGGAGAAGGAAATGCAGTATGACTGTTCTAGATCAGGACAATGTGAATGTGTTTGAAATGAAAGGACCGCAGTGGATAAGATTTGACGTTCTCTTAATCTGCTACATGTAACCAGTGTGGAAACATTACTGTTATTGTGTGCCTTAGTGAGTGACCTCTGTGCCTGAAGAACTGACCTCAGGAAGCTGTGTCTCTATTTTGTAAGCCCTGTATGCTAAACCCAGCACAGTAAACTGGCCTTACAGGGAGGCCGTCATACAGTCAATGGGCAGAAGAGACTAACAATGCTGAGGGCAGGTGTCTGTAGAAGGCCAAGCTGTGACTGAGTCAGTCTAACGAGCGTGTGAATACTCAGTGTGTATGCTAGTGCACGACACATTTTGTTGTACATTATGGTTAAGTAACAAAGACACGAGGACTCAGACATCCTCACTCCAAAGAAGGCGACTGCTGGTGCGTGCGCTGAAGGCCTGACACCCCAGGGGTGCTCCTTGGTTTATTTGGCTCTGCGCTTTGTCAATGAATGGCACTGCAACAAACAAATCGTTTATTTATTTATTTATGTTTCTGACTGTTTTTAGTATCAATTAAATCTAAAAAGCAAGTGACAGGCCACACAAAGTTGATCATTTTGGCTCCAGATTTTTTTCACGAACAGTATCCAGACCAAAAAAAAGTATTATGACTAAAAGTAATCCAAGCCAAAGACAAATACATAAAGAACAGCATTTTAGCCTGAGGTACAGGAGGAGTAACAAGTAAAAGGAAGCACATTATCTGTTTGTGTCCAGGTGAAGGCAATCTGCCAGAGCAGGCTAAACTGTAAGTACCGTGCAGCTGGTTCCTGCTGAGATATCAGGTGTAACAGAATTTTTAAGGCCCATCAAGCATCTTTCAAAATAACTGTCAGTAGACTCACATCACAAGAAGCTTCACATCATCTGTCAATCAAGAAGTGGTTACACAAGAGGCCAGTTTCAAAACAGATATCAACCTTGATTAACAAGCGTATTTCTTTTCACTCTTCCTTTAAGTTCACTCACTCACTCAGTTTAGCCAGTCTCTTCTCCCAGTTCAAACCACACCATGATGCTACAGGTCATCCAGGATGACTCGTGCCAGGCTGAATAACATATGTCAGGTTCACTAACTTTGGTGAGGTGAGCCCTCAGCTATGCTGAAATCATTCATTCTTTTACAGATGCTACACTGTTGGCATGCCATTATAACCAAGTCTACCATGACAGGAGTGAGTCAGAGTAATGCTTAATCACTTCCTCTCAGTGTCTATGACAGCATATTACAGAAAAAGTGATTTTAGGGAAAATAAATACATGAAAGAATTAAATGATGGTTCTGGAGGATATGGTAGCTTTCCAAGAAAACAACAGTGATCTACTAACTAATGTGTTAATAGCTAATGTGCTCTTCCCTATATATCCATGCCATACATGCAGTGTGTTCTGTGATTATGTTCATGGGTCAGCGCTTCTTAAAAAGAATATGCAGAGAAAAGGATTTCCTCAAAAAAATCCTTAAAGGAATGAACACTGATTAACTTAAGCTAGGTTATTCATTTTTAGGGTAAATATCTGGTAAAGACTATAAATTGGTCTTGGAATGATGGATCCTTGAAAAATCTAAAATATTTGGATGTCCAGTCTCTGCTATCAGATTTAGAGGCCTGTAGAGAGCACAGTGTTGAAGGTGGGGGCTGCTGTATTCTGTACATTTCTCGTATACAAGGCACATAATTCATATTGTTTAACCCTCACATACTGTTCAGGTCAAATTTGAGCAGTTTTGACATTTCACAGCAGGAAAAACATCCTTCATTTCGTTCTTTTGCCATAAAATGTGATGACTTTTACTAAAATGACCAAAAATGGACAAAAAGAAACACACAGAAGTGTTTCTTTCCCTTTGAATCGTTTCAGGCAAATCTGAAATTTGATAAGTTGGAGAGCCTGACGCAGCCTTGAGTACTGAGCAGAAAAGAAAAATCAGAAATGTGTGGCGTCTTCAACTAATAAAATTATTAAACTTTTTCTTCCTTTTAACGAAAACTCTAATCTTTGGGGAAAAAAACTTAACCAGAAAACTGTGTGTTGGCTACAAGAACACATGAGATGAGATGGTACGGTTGGTATACTATAGTATCAACTGATCATACGGTGATCATACAGTTTAAGGTCCCTCATCCCAGCTTCCTGTTCATCTTAGAAGATTTTCTCCATCCCAAACCTTCCAAACAGCCTTCAACTGCAATTACACAGACCTTTCAAAGGCAAGCGGAGGGACAGTGAACATGCATAGCTGAGTGTATGGCTATATATAAAAAAAGAACACTGGGTGTTGCTAGAGATGAACAAAAAATACTGAGGGATGAGCTTTATCATGGCAACACCCTGGACAAAGAAGACCACAACGGGAGGAGTGTCCCAAGAATGTACACTGGCCTGCAGCGAGGGAAGGAAATGAAAACGAGCAGCTGTAGACAATTGTCCACACAACCTGTGGGCTCCACGAGAGTAACTGAGTGCCCAAGCTATGCATCATTATCTGTGCCATGAGGATTTTCACCGTGGTCACTGCTTCCTCTGTGTCAAAAATGTGTCGGTTTAGAGGATATGAGACAGACTACCAATCAATGTGAGTATTAAACTGAATACAGAGTACAGTGTTTCATGTGTCATGAGCCCCATCTAAACATGTAAGTGTCCAGTCAATGTGTAGTCAACCTGATTCATCTAAATGCTAAAAACTTTGGAAAGTCTTCGTTAATGTCCTCCTGTGAACCAGTCAGCAGTCTCAGAATAAAAGAAGGCGGGGACGTTTGTGCTCCATATAATCCCTGAGCAAAGTCACTGAACATTCAGAACCCACTGGCCACGGCTTAGGCACAGGAAACGGGAAACCAGTCTGTCCTCCTTTCTGTGAGCCCCCTCTTAGGTGATAAAAGAGAAGCGTTATGGGGGCTGCAGTTTGTTAGAAACGGGGAGCTCAGTGCAGTAGCCTTTGACAGACTTGCAGTACAGCGTCATTCCCGGGGCCTGTAGGAGCTGTAGAATCTGGGGTAGAGGGGCGTGTAGTGTGAGGAATGGCTGTAGGAAGTGGAGCTGCCAGAGGTGAGGTAGGAGCTAGAGGGGGTAAAAGCAGAAGGGGAGCTGTAATAGGCAGATGAATAGCTGTGGGAAGAAGATGGGGAGTAAGGGAAGGAGTAAGGGGAGGATGAGGAGGGAGTGTAAAGGACGGATGAGCGTGTCATGCTGGGCAGGGGACGAGTTCGAGGTGAGGGGCTCCACGTGGACCGTCTGAGACCCAGACCAGGGGACCGATAGGGAGAGGAGGGAGCAGATCCTGGCTGGGTGGGCCTGGTAGTGGGGGAGAGAGGAGGGGTGTGAGTGTGTGGAGTGCAGTGCCTGGATAGGCCTGAGGGGCGAGCGGGAGCAGGGGAGATGTTCGCGCTGAAACTGGGGGAGTCGACCACAAACGTTCTCACCCCCACCGTCCACTGGGAGTGAGAAACCCTCAGAGGGGTTGAGGGTGGGGTCTGTGCTGAAGGAGGCGAGGGGGCCTCCAGAGAAGGGGGGCTCCCTGGCATTGGAGGGACACTCAGCGAGGCAACCGATGGTAATGACAGACTGTGAGAGGATGCGTGCGAGGTGGGGGAGGTGGTAGCTGAGGCCAGAGCCGCAGTGGCTGGGCTAAGGTGGTCAGAGGGATCATTGCGAAGAGCTGGTGTGGGGCTGATAGAAGGGAGGCTGCCAGGGGCTGGACTGGACCCTTGAGCAGGATTGGAGGCTGTAGTCAAAGTCGAGGGACTTACTTTGGGGGTGCTGGTTTTTCCACGGGTCAACCTGCTCCCCCGGGTGCGATGGGACTGCTCCTGATCAAAGGCCAAGTCCTCCAAACGCTGGGTGAGGGCCAGTTTCTGCTGAATGGCCATCCGCAGGAGAGAGTTCAGAGTCTTCTTCTCATCCTCGGCTGCAGCCAGCTGCCTCTGCATCTCATCCAGCTGGGTCACATACTCATCACACCTGCACAAAGCAGACATTTGAGTAGTGTAGAAAATGAACTAAAATGTAAAATGTGCAAAGAAAGACAGATGATGTTTGCACTCTAATTGGATAGCTACACATTACCTGGTGGAATGTATAAGTTAGTTAGTTTGAGTATGGTGAAAAAGATACGTGATGCTAGTTAATAAGCTCCAGATAAAAGCAGCTGGGTGCTGTGTGGAACATTTGTAAAGACTGAAACAAGTAAAATGAGGAAAATGTAAATGCATGAAATATCAACCTATTCTTTAAGATGACAAAGTCTGTTGACTGAGAGGAAACACAAAGCTGAGTTTTTGGACAGTTTGCCTTTAGAAATAGAGCTGGGCTGTGATGTACATTACATCCTGGTTGTCTGTGTGGGTGCTCGGTCATCCAGATCATGGTAATCCTAAGGAGCTTGGAAAGAGAAATGACTGGACTTCTTATTTCATCCTGGTTAAATTCTTTAGAGGCTTTCTCTGACACACTAACCCACAGATGTCGAACTCCAGGACTCGAGGGCCGGTGTCCTGCAGGTTTTAGATCTCACCCTGGGTCAACACACCTGAATCAAATGATTAGTTCATTACCAGGCCTCTGGAGAACTACAAGACATGTCGAGGAGGTCGTTTAGCCATTTAAATCAGCTGTGTTGGATCAAGAACACATCTAAAGCCTGCAGGACACCGGCCCTCGAGGCCTGGAGTTCGACACCCCTGCACTAACCCAACACATGGATTCTCAAAGAGTTTCTGGAAATGTTTGTGCTTCAGTATGTTCTGTTTTGTTCTCTGACCTGGTAGCAAACATGGCTCGCAGAGAGGAGAACGTGGCGGCGTCTTCCTTCAGGGCCTTTAATTCGTTCCTCAGCTTTGTCATGGTGTCGGTCACCATGGACTTCTCCGCCTCATACTTACTCTTCAGGTTGGCCAGAGCCACTTCTGCTGTCTAGTTAAACACACAGACATATTAGTGACTGTATATTCAGCCCCTTTTCCATTAGTACCTACTTGGATAAACTGGTTTTGAATTACTGTGAAGTGTCTGTGAAGGTTCATCGTAGTCTAAAAAGCTTGGAAAGAAAAGCATCTGGACTTTAAGTTTCTTGAAGACGTTTCACCTCTCATCCGAGAGGCTTCTTCGGTTCTAAAAGCAATTGGTGGAGAGTTCCAGATTTTCAAGCCCTATTGGGAGTGTCCCTAAGAGGTTCCTCTGTCTAGGGAGAATCAGAAGGGCAAATGGAACAATGCTGTCAACCCTTATGTAGCAGGTTTGTCAGAGAAACTCCGGAGAGTCTTCTCAAAGCACGACATCCAAGTGTACTTCAGACCAGCCACACAGTCAGACAAAAACTGGTTCATCCCAATGACAAGTTTAACAATGTAGTGTATGCTGTACAGTGTAGTGAGGAATGCTCAGACCTCTACATTGGAGAAACCAAACAGCCACTTCATAAACACATGGCACAACATAGAAGAGCCACCTCCATAGGACAAGACTTGGCTGTCCATCTGCATCTAAAGCTCAAAGGTCACTCTTTGAGGATGCCAATGCTTACAATTTGGACAGAGGACAGATGTTTTGAAAGAGGAGTAAAAGAAGCCATCTATGTCCACTGTGAGCGACCATCTTTGAACAGAGGAGGTGGCTTATGACACCAACTGTCTGCCACCTATGATCCAGTTTTGAGATCCTTCCCTGACGCCTTAACGCCCACTCACATCCTGGGTCATTTGACCTCAGTAAATCACATGATAGGGTGGGGCTAGGTTTCACAATGGGTTCATCCAAAACCTTAGCTGATTGTGATTCACACCCGTTTTCACACCTTGGCTCGTGTGATTAGGTAGAGGATCAATAGGGTTTCCAGGACCCTCTTATGGACACTTATCTGACAGCCAATTGACATGAAGTCACATTTTAGTACCTGCTCAAATCGCTTGGAACTCCAGCTGAGCAGGTACCTGGTATCAGGTAATATGACCTTGATCCAAGTAGGTACTCGTATAACAGGGGTTTTATTGTATATTATGTATACCGATTCAGAATGACTTTCCTTGACTATTTGTCTAGAATATTTAGCAGTGGACAGCAGTAATCAGTTGTTTGCAAATATCATTTATATGTTTCATATGCATAACGGAGAGGAAGAAAGCAAATGTGAGATGTACATGGCCAACATGTGAGGAAGTCCAAGAACCAGTTTTTAGGAAGAAGGGAAGTTGGCATCTGTGACTGTTAGAAAGAAAGCACTTAAGCATAAAAACCAAACTGCTCCGTCCATTCAAACCAACAGTTCTTTTCTTTTTCACTGTCTATGAGAGAGTCGAAAAGCACTATATAAGAATCAGTCCGTTTACCATTTATTTACATGCTTATGTCACTACTTGTTGGGTTGGTGCTTAAAACTCTGAGGGGTTTTACTTTTTTGTTAAATACACATAGGGAAATGTCAGCAATGGAAAATTATTGAAATATTGTTGCCTATAATAACTTAACCATCACGTTTCCATACTCACCTGTTTGTTAGCCTTGAGCACCAGTCGAAGAGTGGCTATCTGCTCTCTCTTGGTGCTGAGTAAAGATTTGAGCTTCAGGATCTCCTCCATGCAGCTTTCCTTATCCTTATCCAAAAGAGGAACCAGTTCCCGGGCTGCAGTCCTCTGTTTGGACAGCTGCAGTGACCTGTCCACTGCCCGCTGTAGGTGTTTCACCTGGGGAGGAGACGGGAGCAGATAAGAAAAAAGGAAACCACTGGAGGTGTCACATCTTATGTCGGAAGAAAAGAAGGTGGTAGAGAGGAGGAACAACGATTGACACTATATTGCCTAAAGTATTTGCTCATCTGCCTTCACACGAACATGAATTGGACCATGTCACCACTACTCTAGAGTCCAGTGGTGGCGTGCTTTATAGCATTTGAATTGTGTTTGGTGATGTAAGGCTTGGA
Source organism: Pundamilia nyererei (assembly GCF_000239375.1). NCBI lineage: Eukaryota > Metazoa > Chordata > Actinopteri > Cichliformes > Cichlidae > Pundamilia > Pundamilia nyererei. The sequence goes on along the minus strand of NW_005187437.1, from coordinate 257,957 downwards.
TGTAGCTACTCGGCCATGGAAACCAATCCCATGAAACTCTCTACACACTGTTCTTGAGCTAATCTTTACAAGTTTGGAGGTCTGCAGCGATTGACTCGGCAGAAAGTTGCAAACCACAGCCACTATGCACCTCAGCATCCGCGGAGCCCACTCTGTGATTTTATATGGCGTACCACTTTCTGACTGACTTTCTGTTGATCCCGATCGCCTCCACTTTGTTATGTACCACTAACAGCTGCCTGTGGGATATTTAATAGCGAGGACCTTTTCTTTAAAAAAATGTTTGTAGAAGCAGTCTGCATGCCCAGGTGATTGATTTTATACACCCATGTTCATGGAAGTATTTGGAACACCTGAATGCTTGTAGGGATGAGAAAAGACCTTTGGCAATATAGCAGCACATCAGGAGGTACAGGCAGATGTACCTGGTCTCTAATGATGGCGCTGAGGTTGTAGATGTTCATGGGCTCCCTGCGCAGCTCACCAGCAGGCTCCATGGCTGGCGATGAAGATGACGATGATGATGAAGAGGCACTGATGCTAGGTGAGCGGGTTGGAGGTGTGCTAGGTGGCAGGCTCTGCTCAGATGGCACCTGAAGGACCTCTTTCTCCACTCTTCGGCTCCCTCCATGTAAGGGCTCTTTGGATGGAGACTCCGAGGGCGTCCGCGACTCTCCTGGAGTTGAGGTTGTTGAAGCAACAGCAGCAAGCCGTCTGGCTAGGCGTGGTGTGAGAAGAACTTTGCTGTTGTCTGTACACATGGCTTTGAGACTAGAACTAAGGCCCCTGAGGCCCCTGCCTTGTCTGGAAGAATAGAACAGATAATGGAACAGAACCTTTAGTGTCATAGGTGCTTTAAACCTGTTCTTTCTCAACTAAGACATCAAGTAAAAGAAAGCAAGCAAACAGCTCAATGCTCACCAAACCCTCACCCTTAAGCTCCCAGGCCTCTCGTAGATGATATTATTTTTTAAAGAAGTTTTTATAGAACAGACAAACACACCTATAATGTGAGTGGTTTTATTTATTATTTGAATTTCCATGGATACTCTAAGAGCAGTAAAACAGTCACACCTGTAGTAATCCAGCATGACACGGTTGGGCGTCTCATCGTTGCACAGGCAGACATGGTGGTAGAGCTGGGCGAGCTCCTCACTCAGGGTTACCAGCTCATCCTGAGCTGCGTTCAGTGCCCCTTGGCTCTCATTGGCTGCTGACTGAACAGCCTGCAATTCAAACTCCAGGCTACAAATCTGAAAAGAGAGGAGAAGGAAATGAGAAAAAATTAACATATGCACAACTGTTAAGTACCTGGGACACATAAATAAAGTGTCCCAGGTACTTAAATTTAATAATCAAAATTTTAATCATATACGTAATAATTTAAATATGAATGTTGCAAAAACTTATTTTTACTCAATGATCATCTCTCATATGGACTATTGTTTGACGTCCTGGTCACTTGCTTGTCCAACAACACTTAAAACTATTGAAAACATTTATAAAAGAAGTTTAAAACTACCTGACAAAAAACCGACTTCCCACCACCACTGTGGTTT
>NW_005187437.1:248937-255551 GCF_000239375.1 Pundamilia nyererei | reverse complement strand
ACCCCTGAGTTAAACAAACCCTTCTCATTGCTATGAGCTGAAGGATAGTTGGTATATTCCAGTCTGCTCCTACCATTACCACTGAGCCTACTCTTTACCACTGATATCTGTGCTTCACCCACATTATTGTAAGTGCTTTTCTCCCCTTACTTTACTCAGTGTCCTCATCCTTTCCATGAACTCTTTGTTGTTTACTTAGCTGTTCGTAACCAAATGCTGTTCCCTTCAGAACAGAGATAATAAATGTGTCACCCTGTTACTCAGTATCTGAGAACTGGAATAGAGAACCATCTCTTTGCTTTCATTCAAACATACTGCATATCGGCTTCAGCTTTCATTCCCCATCTGTCCACTACCTTCATTTTCCTCCACCTATCTGTGAGCCGACTTCCTTATTCTCATGCACTATTCTTACAACTTTGCCAAATCAGTTTTCAGGTTTGCAGCCCGTTTGTTGCATGACTGCAGGAGCTGGTGTCACCAGCACTCTGTAGCTGACATCACCATCCTGCCTAAGCTGGTATAACCACTGTAAAAACCTATATAAATCTGTGAAGAGACAGCTGAACACTGTTTGAACTGAACACTCCTCTCAGAGAAAGACAACAGCAGCCACATTCATTGGAAAGCAATAAGTGATACTTTCACATCCACCTGTCTTCCTGCAGCCACCAACCCCGAGTCTGATAGACAGGGAGGCCAGTTCTCTCTGCAGAGGGCCTCCAAATACAATCCACTAGGTTTCATTCACTCAACACACAAATTCATGAAACTGGCAAAACTAATCTTACCTTCACATTAAGTTCACAGTGTAAAGATAGAGAATGTGAAACATTCACTCTCACAGACTCACAGGAGAGGAGAAGAAACAGACTATGACAACAGGCAGTATGATTTTGTTACCTTATCCCGTCCCTCCCGGCAGTTCTTTTCCAGAGAGGCAACCTGCCTCTCCAGCTTCTGGAGCTGACTCCTTTGCCTTGGCTTCTCCTCCACAGCTCCCTCCACACACTGAGCAAGCTTCTCATGGAGCACTTTTAACTCTGCCTTGAGCTCCACCACTTCTGTCACAGCCACACGGTACTTGCACTGCAAGATCTCCAGACTGGGAGTTTGGTATGAAAATACCAGACTTTTACTCTTCTCCTCTGCAGTTTCTCCTTCCTCCTCAGCCTCATCGTCTCTATCCAGCACCAGCAGACTTTCACAGTTGAGTTGAGAGGTGGGACTGCTACAAGCCTCCTGGCTGACCCTTCGATGAAGACAGCGGAGAGCAGAGACTTTCTGGCTCAGGCGGAGGGTCTTCTCGTGCTGCTCGGTTAGGGCCCCCTGGGTGTGCTGCAGCTGAGTCTGGGACTCCTGCAGGCTCGTCATCAGTGCTGCTTTCTCATGTTCAACCTGAAGAAGACAAGTGCATGATTAAGGAAAGCCGTACCCCGCGTGACTTAATAAACTGCAGTTTCTGAGGTTACAGTGATGTCAACATAATCGTTGTAAGAAAGTAAAAAGATAAGAAGAGGTGCAACCACAATCCCATTTCTGAAAAAAAAACTGAGAGGCTGTTTAAATGAAAATAAAAACACAACATTTAAATGGGAAGTAATTCAGTGACAGTAGCACAGATATCACAATCTGAACATCTTCTGGAAAAAATCGTTTTAATATCTAAACATATTAAAAGGGGAAAACCAAAGGTTACGCTGCTACTGATGTGAAGATGTGAATTAGAACCCGTTCAGGAAGAAACTGTTCTGAGCCTGTACTTGCCGCCAAGGCCGTGTATACTTATGTCCATGTTTGACACCATCATCATCTAAGCGACACCTAGAAATGTTTCCTTGTCTGCCACCAGAATGAGATTGTCCAGCACTAATTCAAACTAAAGTTCATCAGCAACTGTGCAAACAAACGCAGAAGCGGCAAGCTGCAACCTGGAAGCCACTGGCTGTTGGTGGCTAAAGCGTAGGTGGACGTTAGCTGTTAGCCTAGCCCTTATCTCACTGATATATTTCACATACATTCTTACTAACTGGGCTTCCTGGGGACCACAAGAACAATTTACTTTGAGAATCACACAGATGCACTGATTTCCAGTTTTCAGCCAGGAACAGTTAAACAGAAGACCAATTATGAACCGGTGTGTTTCATGCACATTTTGTGCACAGCAGCGAGCCACATGCTACACTGTTTGCATGTAAGTGAGTGAAGACATCAGTGCATCTCTAGTCATAACAGCAAAACAGGAATAATAGCCAGATATATTTCTTCTTAAAGCATTATTAGTTATGTCATCCAAAGAAAAGCTGATTTTTTTTGTTGTTGGTTTTTTGTACTTTTATTCAAAGTACATGCTACATTTTTCCTCAAAAGCTTATTTATCATCCTCACAGTTTTTAGTCATATTAAACAAACACTTTTTGTGCTCAGTTTATTCCCCCCGGGGTCAGTAAATCTCTCCAGCATGCTCTGGGTCTGCCACTTTTCTAGCCTAGAACGCCTCACCCATGAGATGCTCAGGAGGCATCCTGGTTCTCTCTATGAGGGGAAGTAGCAGCTCTACTCTAAGCTCCACACCCTACTTCAGAGGAAGCAAATTTCTGCTTATATCTATGATCTCATTCTTTCTATCTCCTGCTTCATTCACCCTTCACTCACGAACATCCTTAAATTCGTGCATTTTTGTGCTTTCCCGGTCTTGAACCACGGGCTCAAACTGGGAGGTGCTGATTCTCTTCACACTTGCTTCATACTCAGCTGCACAGCACTCCAGTGCAAGCTGGGGGCAGATGAACCCAACAGAACCATCATCTCCAAATAGCAGAGACGAGATCCTGAGACCACCAAACAGTCCACGGCTGCTCCTAAAAAGCCGATTCCTAAATGCCTTGAACAGAACTGGTGACGAAGCAGTCTGACTCACTGCTGGTAATGTGAAGCAGACTGGGTGCGGTTGTAGAAGTAAATTAATTTACTTTGACATAAACTATTACATTTATTAAACTGACTGTCTTCCTTAGTCTACATGTCAGGATGATATCATTGGAACTTACCGCTATCAGCTGCTGCTTGAGCTTCTGAATCTCTGTCAGGTTCATCTCAGTAAGTAGGTCTGATGTGGCGGCCCCCTCAGTTTTCAGACACTGCCTTCTGCACTCTCCATTAGCCCTGAGCGCTGAGCCCACAGCCGTCACTGGTCCTGAGCCACTCTGAAGGTGACCGTTACATCTGGCAGATTAGAGCAGAAAGTGTCTTGTCACAAGCTATAGTGTCAATAACAGTAAGAAGAAAAGTTTTAAAGCAACTTCATGTAAGCAACGACCTTTGAACACAAGCAGCTGTGGCCATTGACCAATTAGTAACTGCTGCACCCCCCCTTACTCTCCCATTTCTGCAGATTACAGTCTGAATGCACTGGGTCAAGGAGACAGGTGTGCCTGTGTTTGTAGGTGTGATATCCACCTTGTTGGCTCCTCTGTGTTTGGGGAGAGCAGAGTAGTTGGGGTAGCAGTTCCACTGGGCGGTGCTGAGGAGAATATTAGATTTGCACTCCCAGTGTAGGCCACATCACACATGCTGAGGTGGTGAACAAGTTCTCTTCGCAGGTGGTTCTTCTGCTCGCGCTCACTCTTCAGAGACTCCAGCGCCTCCTCCAGCTGGGCGTCTGAGATGTCCTTCAAACGCAGTGCATCCTGTAACTGGCTGGTCAGCAGCTCTGTCTCCTCCTCCAGAACTTTGATCTCATGTTTCAGGCCTTCATACTCCACCTGAACAAGAGTGGACATTCACACTCAAACGTATGAACCTTTATTTTGAGTTACTGCTACATTGTTTAGGTGATTAATATATATTAAAATCAAAATTGCTTTGAAATGTTTGTAAACACAATATATATTTATTCTAAACTTTATGCATATATTTTGTGCAATTGCAAACCTAAATACTTCAGCTTTACATACTTAAGCTTAGATAGGCATGTTGATGCCCAGAGTGACAAGTAGGTCCAACTTTGTAAAAAACACATTCCTCCTGCTGCTGGTATCACTCACCAGGCTAAGCAGGTTTTGTTACTGTGGTCACATGCCACAGTAGATTGAGGGCTGCTGATGCTAACAGACTCAATAAACTGATCTGCAAGGCCAGCAATGTTGTGGGGATGGAGCTGGACTCTCTTAAGGTGGTGTCGGAGAGGCGAATGTTGTCCAAGATAAAGCCAATGTTGGATAATTCCTCCCACCCACTCCATGACATGCTGGCTAGCCACAGGAGCACGTTCAGTGAGAGACTGAGATTACCAAAAAGCACCACTGAACGACACAGGAAGTCATTCCTGCCTGTGGCCATCTCCCTGTACAACTCATCCACCTAACACACTGTATACTGCAATAGCTACACCCTTTTTGCACATGCTCTTCTTTCTTATTTAGATATTAATCAGTAAGTGACTTATATGTATGTATATATTGTGCTATTTCTTACTTCCTGTATTGTCTGTTATTCTTACTGTTTGGACTGGAGCACTATAACCAACATAAATCCCCTAGGGATCAATAAAGTATTCTGAACATCTTCTCCTTGACAGTTCACAAATAAAGCCAAACCCCCACCTTTTGTTTTGCCAGTAGCTATCTCCCCATATGTGGGTGAAACCAGGCAGATCCACATTGGTCTCGGATGTACTGATTCAACCATGTTTCAGAAAAACATGAGTGAGCACTGACGGTATATGTGGTCGGGCGTGGCCTGCGGTGCCGTGCAGCGAGGGTGGACGCACCTGCACGGCATCCTTAATCAAGCCCACCGAGTTAAAACACAGGGACTCGGGGGTTGGTGGGAGTTGTGGTGTGATGTGATTTAAATAAAATGGCTCAAAACTATGATCCCTGGACCCGCCGCGTCTCATTTACACCACAGTATACTTTCTGAGTTTTCACCAATATCTCTAGCTTATCACTTTTGTTGGGCAGAGCTGACATTTCTCATTATGACTGCTGCCAGAGAGGGTCTCTATCTCTGATTCCAATCCTTCACCTTTGCACCAGCACAGCAAACACAAAAACACCTCTTGTTACAGGCCCTGGCCTTGGAAGAAGGGAACCAGCCTCCTGTCAAGCAAATTAAAGCATGGTAACCCACACAGATGGTTTGCTGTTGGAACCTGTGGAAGTCTATTGAACCAGCTGAGGGACGCCGGACCAGTCAGCGACTGATTGGGCACAGGATGGTATCTTCTAGATTTGCTCCGTTTCAATGAAAGAGAAAATCATTGAATTGAATTTCATCAGCATAACAGTGATGGGAAATGTCCTCGAAGGGGCTCAATATATGTTGGAGGGGAAGAAGATATATTAAAAACAATAAAGGCCCCAAAACCGAACCTTGAGGGACACCGTAAGTAAGGGAGGTAGAGGATGACCTGAAATCAGAGACTGCCACAGAAAAAAAAATTGGTGATGTAAATATGAGGAGAACCACTCCTAGTCATTTAACACTGAACAGGTAGAAAAACCAACCGTAGTGACTGACTGATTGAAGATTCTCCATAATACAATGTAGTGAATCCACAGACATTGGCCTGACAGTGGATGAATACTGAAATGCTGCACATGCTCAGCGTCTGACTAATCTTAATGTCTTACCTGTCAAACTGGAAGTTCCACAGGAAAGTGAAATGAATCGGAGATTATGAAGAAATCTCACCTTCACCCATATTCTAAATCACTTTGTGTGCTTCATTTCTTTTATATCCATATCTTTGGATTGTGAGAAAATACTAGATGACAAGGAGAAAATCTACAGACGCAGAAAGGCCCCGGAAGTTTTTGGACCCAGGACCACCCTCCACCTGTTTGCTCTAACCTCACCACATATTGTCATCTGCGTGGGCATACCTGGTATATAGCTTTGACAGGCTTCTGACTCCCCTGCAATTGTTGCTGGTTAAGTGGGTAAGAACACTGACTAATGGATGGATTCTCTGAGTTCATTCAGAAAAGAAGTATACAGAAAGACAGAGGGCTGTGAGCAGCAGCTAGGGACATATAAGGGTAATCTTTTCTTTGTGCTAGATGAATTGTGCTTCTTTAACTAACTAACTAAGTACACCTTTGATTGACAGCTGAGCCAGCAGGGAATATACATAACTGTCTGGTAACTGTAGCTAATAAGTCAAAGACAGCGCTAAAGTCTAATGACCTTCAGCATCATACATCCACTTTGAAACAGTTTCACGACGTTACTTGAGCACTGTCTGTACCTGACTCTGTTTAAGGGTTGACACCAGTTTCTGCAGAGAGATGTTCTCCTCCTCCAGCTCGGTGTAGTCCTGGAGAAGCCGTGACTCTCTGAATTTGTATTCTCTGATCTCTTCTCGCATTCGGGTCCGCTGTAGCTCCAACATCTCATTGCTCTGCTAAGACAGCACAGAATGAGAGCTGGAGCTGCTTATGACACAGTTCTCACAAAGGAAGGTAATGTAACCAGTATTTAGAGTTTGCAGGATGAAATTTTTAAAAGAGGGAAGGTGAAGGATGGATTACAGTATATCTCCACACAAAACCATGAAAAACTGACATAAAAAAAATGGAGAATGAAGCTCATATACAGTCGTGGTCAAA
>NW_005187437.1:232249-248704 GCF_000239375.1 Pundamilia nyererei | reverse complement strand
TATCAGTCTGTCCCTGATAGTTTTTTTGGGGAGAGTGGCTTCTTTGCTGCCCTTCTTGAACCCAGGGCATCTTCCAAAAGTCTTCGCCTCCCTGTGCGTGCAGTTGCACTCACACCTGCCTGCTGCCATTCCTGAGCTCACAGCTGAATCATCTTTAGGAGACAGTCCTGGCCGTTGCTGGACTTTCTTGAGCGTCCTAAAGCCTTCTTCACAACAACTGAACCTCTTTCCTTGAAGTTCTTAAAGAGCCGATAAATGGTTGATTTACCTGCAATCTTAGTAGCAACAACATCCTTGCCTGTGAAGCCCTTTTTATGCAGCACAATGACGTGTTTTCTTGTAGGTAACCATGGTTAACAGGAAGAACAATGATTTCAAGCCTCACACTCACATAATGATCTTCAGCCTTGTGCTCGTCAACATTTTCACCTGTGTTAACGAGAAGATTATTGAAAGGATCTCAGCAGATCCTTTTATGGCAGCGATGAAATGCAGTGGAGGCTTTTTTTGGGATCAAGTTCATTTTCATGGCAAAGAAAAGACTTTGCAGTTCGTCGGATCGCTCTTCATAACATTCTGGAGTAATGAAATCATAGCAAATTGCCATCATAAAAACTGAAGTAGGAAACTTTCTGAAAACCAATGTTTGAGTCATTCTCAAAACTTTTGGTCATGACTGTATGTAAAGGGTTTTTAAAGTCTGGTTGTACTGAAGTCTCTGACAAAACAGCCCTTCCAGCCCCTTGTCCATGAACTCGGTAGTCACTTTCTTGATGAGAATGTGATCGAATTTCAAGTCTTATTAAACATGCCATGATCATGATTTTGATGACACTTTAAAAACACTCTATCAAGTTATCCATAAGTCTAAACGTCCAGAGTAAGTATCTCTATTAAATATGAGAGCCTTATGATTGTACCGTACCTCCCTGAGCTCCTGCAGCAGGCTGCTCAGGTGCTCGCTGTCAGCCTGCGCACTGGAGGCAGCCACTCGACTGTGATTCAGTTCCAACTGGAGCTCCAGGAGACGACCCCTAAAGTAGGCCTCCTTGGTGGCAGACTCCTGCAGCAGTGTCTCCTCATTGTTCTCCCCGTCCTCTGCGACCTTACGCTGGGTGGAGTATGCCTGGCCGAATGCCTGGAACAGGACAGGAGGGGAAAGGATTATTTCTCTTGACTTTACCTGGGGAGAAAGGTACAAAAATGAAAGTCCCTTTCACCTTGTATAAATGATACATGAGTGATTAACAAGATTTTTTTTATCCTTTATTTTTATATTGTTTCATGTACTTTAACGCAATTAGTAGAGACCAAGGTAATGCATGCCAGATAGAATAGAAAAGTGCTACATGAGAACCGGTCCATTTAACTATCTATTTATTATTTACCATCCAGAGTAAGTATCTGATTAGTGGCCATATTTCTAAGATTTTTAGGGCCTAGTACAAGAACCTCTGTTTTATCTAAATTTAGAAGCAGAAAATAAAAGGTCACACAGCTCTTTTTTGTCTCTAGGACATTACTTCAGTTTGACTAATTGGTATTTGATATCTGGCTTCATGGGCAGATAAAGTTAGGTATCATCAGTATATGCTATGTCTTCTAAAGGAAACGTATGTAATATAAACAGAACTGGTCCTAGCACTGAACCCTGTGGAACTCCATAATTAACCTTAGTGTATAAAGAGGATTCTGTATTTACATGAACAAATTGGAGTCTGTTAGATCAATATGATAAAAACCACTGCAGCACAGTACCTGTAATACCTATGGCATGCTCTAATCGCTTTAATAAAATATTATGGTCAACAGTATCTGACGCTGAACTGAGTTCTGGCAATGGTTTAACTACTGCCGTGAGCCTTCAGCAAGTGACCTAATTTAAACATTGTATCAGACTAAGTTGACAGTTCCTCTGTATGTTTTAATGCAGCCTTACTTCTGTACATTTACTGTATGAAACAAATGGCAGTGGATGGAGCAGCTATGAAGTTCACTTTTCTTCACATTCCAATTTGTTGCAAAAGTAATTTTTTTTATAATAAAGCTATTCAAATTATTCAAATCTTTGCAGCCCTAGATCAATCCATCTCTGTTAAGAATTGTTAAAATGAGTGTGATGCTATTACTAAAATAACTGATAGCTACAGCTCTAGATTGATGATATTTAAGATTGAAGCATTAATTAATGGTAGGACTTTGATGAGCAGTCTTGTGGGAATGGGGTCTAAATGACACGTATTGCTTTTTGAGATTAAATAGAACAGGATACGAAGCATTAAAACATGTTAAAAACACAAAAGCCTTATTAAACGCAGTGTTGGGCCCAGAAGTCGTATTAAGTCCTGTTAAATAAAACCTTAAAGTGAACGAGGGCTTACTTTCTTCTTCACATGACTCTACCTCACCTTCTTTGCCTCCATCATAATTACTTTGACTTCAGAATGCAAAAATAAGTCGTTTTTAAGCATTTGCTGTGACCAAATCTCTTGAGGTTGCTTAACAAGATAACATCATTATGTGTTACAGTAAGCTGTCACCGGGTTGGACTCATCATAGGCCCGTACTTAATGAATAATTCATCACATCCTCTCCATTTTTGTGCGGATGCTTTGAAACCCTGTCCAGGCATGCATCATTTAGACCTCCAGGCTGTTTTTAAGAGCAACTCAGTTTTGGTTGTTCCTTCCACAACTGACAGAGATCAGAAATAGAGGCCAAAAACAAGTCACCGCAGCGTCTCGATCTATCACTGAAATGAATCATATCTCAGCAATTTTCAAGCAAAGCTCCTCCTGGATGAGAATTACTTTCTACTAACTGATTTTTGCCAGCATAAAGACTTTTCTTCCAAAGCACCTGCAGAGTGAAAGGATCCATCCCACAACATTAGGTGAGTAAGGATGGCAGTGTCTGATGACTATAAAGGGAGGGGTGCCATTGGCTGCATGACATCACAGAGGATAACTGCACTCGGTCCCCTTCTGTTTTTAGCCTCATCAGCTACACTAATGAACTCACTGCATTTTCCCCTCTGCTTCACTTGTCACATATCCCATTCACTCAGGCTGACTATTAAAAGACATGCGGTGTTTGTTTCTGACCTCTTAGCATCAGAGTACTTTTTTTGCCTAAAACCTTAACACTACTGTGCAAACCTGTTAACCAGCACCTTATCAACAACATTGCCAGTGCAATAAAAAACATTCATAGAAGAAAAGGGACATAGAAGAACACCATCAGTCATGAAATGCCCTGCCCAGAACCCAGACCTCAACATTGTTAAAGCAGCGTGGCATCATTTTGACAGAGAATGAAGGAAAAAGACAGAAACATCAAAGAGATCTGAATGAACCCTGGACACCTATTCCTGAAGTATTATTTACAGAAATCACAGAAAGCTGCCTGACAGTGTTCAGGTTGTGCTGAAGAATAAATAAGAAGACTTTTGCAAGTATACACTGTCCATATTCTTACAGATATCCTGTTTGTATTATGTGAGTATAAAAAAATGATAGTGATGACATCCAAATACCAATGATTAAAATGTCCTGCATAGGGAGCAGATTTAACAGAAACAGTAAAACCCCCGAAATGAAACCTTATGGCACACCGTAGGAAAACGATAGGAAGAGTATGGAATTACATTTCTATCAAAAGTCAAGTGTGACAAAAAATACAATTCAGGCAACTAATTTAATTTCACGGGTGCAGGTAGATGGATAGGAACTCAGCAGCCACACACACAAAGAAGTCATCCCAACATGGGCGTGCTGCTTTCTTGCATTTGAGCAATATCTTTAAAATTAGAAATATCTGCTTTCATCATTCGTTGAAAACTGGTTCATGCATTTATTACTTCTGGGCTGGACTACTGTAATTCATTATTAATGGGCTGCCCTACAACTTGTTGAAAAACCTTCAGTTGATCCAAAATACTGATATAGACTAGAAAGAGAGAGCATATTTCCCCCAAATTGGCTTCTCTTCATTGACTCCCTGTTAAATCTCAAATCTCCTCACAGATCTCATAGTACCATATTACCCTAGTCTAAGACTGCTGGCTGACTTGTGGTTCCTTGAACATTTAACAGTGAAATGGGAGGCAGAGCCTTCAGCTTTCTGGCCCCTCTTCTGTGGAACCAGCTCCCAGTTTGGATTTGGGAGCTGGTTCCACACTCTCTGCTTTTTAGTGAGTGTTCAGTCTCCAGAAGTCTCCTGAAGAAGTCACTTGGATGAGTGATGAAACGTTTCCCCCAATGAAAACACTACGTACAGATGAACAGAATCAACCTTTGATGGGTAATAGCAAATATTCAAAAGGGGAAAAAATTCAGAATGAACTGCTAATTGGGTTCCATTTTAGAAGTTGCAATGTTTTAAAGTTTACCAGCATAAGACATCTGTTAAGAAAAAAAACCCAATAAAAAAAACTTAAATGCTAAATTTTATATTTATATATACACTATTTACTCGATGAATAGTTGCAGCCCTGGATGAGAGCATGCAGGCAGTCCTGGAGGATGAATGAATTTATGACAATGACTGCCCCCCATGCTTGCCTGACCTAAATCTGCTAGAACACCTAAGGGACGTCATATTTCACTGCATCTGACACTGCCAGGTTGCACCTCCGACTGTCCAGAAGCTCAGTGATGTCCTGGTCCAGGATGGTTTCCTGTGTTCTTGGGCCACTTAACACAAACTTTAAAATGTGTGAGGGATTGCCTGAATTAACACTTAGGAGTGGATTTATTCAAGCATGGTCATAGGAAACAACATTAGTAGGGCTGGGCTATATCATACTGTTCACGGTAATACCGGTATAATGTTGGGCAACGATAGGAAAATGAAATATCGCCATAGAATATGGGTAAAACGCGCATGCGCAGTGCCTTTGTTTACATACGCACATGGCGGCGATGCAGAATGAGAAGAGCGAAAGTGGATGGTTAAATGAAACGGATGAACCAGAACTGGTTTGTAAAAATGCTGCAACTTCAGTGGTGTGGGACTGGTTTGGCTTTCATCCGTCAGATACACAACAAAGCACTATTTTTGGTAGTGCATGCTAGCGGGCCGTCGTTATTACTGTGTTTTTTGGAAAATACGGCACACTTAAAATCAATCTTTGATTTTTCTGAAAATCGACAGTGCCCCTTATAATCCCGTGTGCCTTATGTATGAATTCTGGTTGTGTTTACTGACCTGGAAATGATTTTATGTGGTACACGGCGCTCGAAAATCTGTCAAATGTTTCAGTACGACTTTGCTAAGCTATGAACCCGCACCGCTTGATGGATTGTCGGAGCATTACGGCTATCGTAGGCAGGAGCCTGGCGGAGTGATACTACTGTGCTTCAACATAATGTTACCATATTGTGTGTGTATAACCTCTTTTTAAGTTTTGTGGATATTATACATGGTTATGCTGAGGATATGTCGGCCAATTTCCACTGGAAATGCCTTTTGTTTAAACTGTCAGCAAGGAATTTGCACTGTTACATTTTTATATAACTTTAATGCACTTAAAAAAGCTGCTTGTTTAAGTGAAAATACATTGATGGTTTTTTTTTTTTGCCCTAATAAAGTTGAGGAATTGTAAAGTATTTTGTCTAGTGTCAATTATATCGTCAGTTATATCGTTATCGCAAATTTTCAATGTATGATAAATATTTTTGGTCATATCGCCCTGCTCTAAACATTAGCTCCAAAAAGTTAAAATTTCATGAGAATTATTTTTTGCAACCTGAAGACAACAAACACAATGGTAACTTGTGCTGCTATTAGTACACGCTAACTTAGTCTTAATTGTTGCTGTTCATAGCAATGAAAACAACTGTACAATATCCCAAAAAGTTGATTCTGTTCTGTCTGCATCTGAGGCTGAATCTCATGTGGTTCCTGTAATCACCATCTTACGTGCTGTTTGCTCATACTGACGTACACATTTAGGCTGTCCTTGCCAAAGTGGGTTAGAATTTCTTGATGCATGCTAGATGATTGAGCATGCATCAAGACAAACTGTAAAAAACACAAAAATGAATCATGGATTCAGTCCTGCTCCTGTAGGTCATCTCTGTCCTGAATGTATTTTTAAAAAGAAGACAGAAGAGAAACAGAGGCAGTAGAGATGTAGCCTGGTCACTTGAATTTAAGAAATTCCTTATAGAAACCTAAATATTCTCTAAATTAATGGAGTCGCATGGACACATACACATTCTCACAAACTGGCGGATTGGTGTTAGCATACAGTAGCTCTCCAATAAATGTAAGTCAGAAAAATTACACAATCCCAAAATTATCCCTGAGACTGACTATGAGACTCACTGGAGGTGAATCATTATCACCATTAAGCTCCAGTGTGGATAAAAACCCCATGCAGAATTACATAATTCTATAAAATATATTGAGTAGTAAAGCTGAGTACTTAAAAGTCTCGAAAGACAAACAACCTACACGTGGTGAAATGCCCCAATAACACGAGAGGCGGTGTACACCCTGGACAGGCCACTAGCTTGATACAGGGTTAGCACAGAGAGACAGAAACCAGTCGATTATGAGTGAACACCTAATCACCAGTTAACCTAACCTGGTTAATTACGTGTCTTTGGACAAACACATGGAAATTCCACCACACCACACTTCGCAAAGATTCCACAAAGTCAAATTGGGGTTGTTCTTGCCAGGAGGCAACAGTGCTAACCACTGCACCACCTGCCAACTAGCATGAAGGAAACCAAAGTCTGTGGGGAGTATGGTTGCAAAGCTGAAACTTAAAAAGAAAGGGACAACCAGAAGTGTAGCCTGCACCGTTTTTTAACTCTAAATGGAGAAACTTCGCCCAGCCTGGACACTGCTACTATATCTGGTATGTTGACTGAGATTTATATAAAGCTCTTCTAGTCTTACTGACCACTCCAAGTGCTTTTCTACAAAAAGCCACATTCACACATTGATATAGCCCTTTATTCTTTGCCATAAATGCTTCAACTTTGCCACTCAGACAGTGACGGACTGGAAATTTGGGGATTTGGTATCCTGCCCAAGGACACTTTAATATGTAGACCTCTCTGATTTACCCTGAGATTGAAGGAGAGTGAATACTAATCTCATGTTCATTATATGGACACAAACGCAAACAGGTTTATGAGGTTTCAGCGTTGTTGTATTGTATTTTTTCCTATTTCTTAAAGACATTTTCCATAGATGCAAACAAAGAAATGGGCAGGTGTGGCTCAGGTGGTGGAGCAGGTCAGTGGATTGACTCCTGACTCCTCCAGTCCTACTTGTGCCCACAATTAACCTTGGACAATGTACTGAACCCTGAGCTGCTCCTGATGCATCTATTGGAATTTGAGTGTGAGTGAATGTTAAAAAATGCTTGGGCATAGATTAAAGCACTGAATGCGTATGTATGGGATTGAGTAAATGAGACTTGCAGCAGGAAGTCCTGTGAGTGCTCAACAACAGCACCATAAAAGTACCAGCCCATGTAATAATAATGTGTTTTGTTTCCAGCAGCCTGCAATACAAATTCCTAAAGATACAATTTAAACTGGTTCTTTGAAAAGTTGCCTGTTATGTGTAGTCATAGGGTGTCTTTTCATGTTCGAATGATTCATAAGTCAGTGTTAAATGGATTTAAAAACAAAAACCATTCCTCTGAAAATCGTCAGGTACAAGGACTGGACTGAAGATGAGTGGAAAAAGCTGCCATAGTCCAAAAAAGCCCATGAGAAAGCTAAGAACTACTGAAACCAGTTAAAAATGACAAGAAAACCAGACTCCTTGGAAGCATGATATAAAGAAATGGTGGGTGTATGAGGGGAATTTAGTATTTTGCCCAGAAAGTTTGTAGTGTGTGAAATATAATGACTTGATTTAAAAACAGATTAAATAAAGAGCATAAAGCAACTAGCCTGTATTACAGTACTGTCTTTAATCTTTGACAAGCTAAGCCATATTGGCTAAAGAGCTGGCATGTCCAGCAGGTGTGACTACAGGTGAACTGTGCACAGACAGGCTTTTTAATGAACCACCCTGTGAGCTCATAACATCCTCCAGCGGGTGCAGGTGAGAAGGTGCTGTCAGAAACGCCTCACGCTAATCAGATCAGTGCATGGATTTCGAGTAAGGAGTCATACCCCTGCTGACCCCACCTCCTGCAGCTGCTCCAGCTCCACCCTTAGCGCCTCCTGCTCGGCCTCCAGGTCGGCGTACTGCTGCTTCAGGCTCTGGTTCTCCTCCAGAACCGCCAGTCCGCACTCCGCCGCCCGTATCTTCTCGCGGTTGGCCTCCGCCAGCTCCCGGGTCAGGCGCTCCACCTCGGCCCGATATTCCTCTACCGTATCCCCGCATCCTGCTCCTCCGGCAGCCATCGTTCCTCTGTCCCTCCCTCTGCCCTCTCTTCCCTGCGGCGGACGAACAGAGAGCCCTGCCAGAGGGAGAAAACAAGCCCCACCGCCTCCTCTGGGGGAGTCCCAACGTCCTGCAACTCAAACAGCACCAGCGAGCATCCACGGCTTTCACAGCGCTGCTGCCATCGCAGCGGGAGTATCCTCAGCCGTGCGATGCTCGGAAAGATGCGTCCTCTCTCTCCTCCCTCTGATTGGTTTTTCTGCTTATTCACCGGCAGCAGGACGCCATCTCTGCCTGCAGCCGTGAAGCAAGGCACCTTCCTCTCTCCCTGTCATCCTGCTGCACACTGAGCGTTTACAGTAATACATCCATGCACTCAGCGCCCTCTGGAGGTAAGAGTATAAATACATTCTTTCTGTTTTATGGGGGCGAACAAAACAAAGAGTTTTAATAGTTTCATTCCTCAACACTAAAAACTAGAAAGCATTCGCATACAGCTGTACGTCTTTTACAGCCTTAGAGCTTTCACGGGCTCTTGAAGTGCGCTCATCCAAGTAACACTGACACTACGTGCTGTGATAATATTACACACATAAGTAATACAAATAAACAATCAATCTCTGTTTGAAATATTAGTATAAGTCCTGTTTACAAAGTAGCTTTGATGCCTTCCATGTCACAACGTTTAACTGTGTCTTTTACACGATGAAAAGTCTGAGTTAAAGTCTGAAAACGAAAACGAGCTGACAGGTAGCTCATGAAGAATAGTGGTGGGTAGATCAACCCAGGTATTGATAATAACGATAGATATTTATAGAACATTTCAACTATAGAAGCGCCATTAAATAATTATACATCTAATAAATAATGACACACTGCTCTCCCCCACATAAGCCTCCTTTATGGGTGAAAGGTATTGGTATGGACATTACTGTCCGTTTTTACTTGATAACGGATCGATATCAACATTTCTCTCAGCACTGCTGAAGAAGCCTTTATTCAATATTTGTTCAATCAAAATTTAAAAAGTATCAATGTCCGTTAGAAGCGATGACACTTTTACTATGAAAGGCATCGGAAGTGTTATCGTCATGATTAGCGGAACTGGCGTAACACACCGGCAACATCGTCGTCTCTATGGTTGTTTGGCCGTGTCGCACGTTGCTAGTTAGTTGCAATGTTGTAGCTATTAGCACGGTAGCCGTTCCTTCGCTGGAAGGTAGAGCTGTACGACAGACCTACAGTTTATTCTTTCTGATTCACAGTGTGAGCAGCAGCAGCTAACTGCTATCCAACGGAACATAACCTACAAAGCTAGCTTGTTATCTTGTTTTCCTTCTACTCCGCTAGTTTTCCTAGCTTGCTAGCTAGCCGCTAGCATCCAACCGTCTCCTCTATCAGTGCAAACCGTCTCCCGGCCGGCCGGAGGACCATGGCGATGAGACAGACTCCCCTCACCTGCTCCGGTCACACCCGGCCTGTGGTGGACCTGGCCTTCAGTGGAATTACTCCTTATGGATACTTCCTCATCAGCGCCTGCAAGGGTGAGAGGTGTTGGCAGGACTATGAACATAAAGTAGCCTGTGAGAATCTGGTGTTACTTCTGGACGTGGTCTGTTGCGGGTTGGGCTTTAAAATGAGCCCTTTATAAAACATGATGTTCTTCCATTGATTGACTTTGTGTCTTTGTATTGTTTTCTGGTGTCATTAAGTGTGTCTGTGTGCGCTCGGGGGCGCATATGTGTGTGAGCCTGAGAGAGAGAGAGGCACATGCGGCTAGCTTAACTACTGATGGTTTGCCTTCCTCCTAAAGTTTGATCTCGAATTGTACAACTTTGTTGAAAAAGTATAGAAAAGATTACATCCTGTTTATCATTATCTGATCATGTCCTAAATTCCATGATCAGATAATGATCGTCTCTGGGCTGTCAGATGGTATTCATGTCACTGAGTTGCTACAGATCTGCAACTAAACAGCCCTGAGAAAGATGGCGTTTGAGAGCAAACAGTGTTCCTATTCCTAGATTTCCTAGGTTAAGTTCATTTTTTTCCTTTTCTTTCTTTTAGCAAGAGTCATTTATTAATAGCTTGCATGGAGGATGCTGACTCACCAACTAATCAGTATTGAAGTGAGCAGTAGTGAAGCTGTTACAACTGAAGGCAAACATTTTCTGAACAATGAAGGTGTGCCTTCAGTGTCAAGGTTGTGCCTAACTGTTCCAGGGTTAAACCAACACATTGCAAAAGATGCAGCTTTTGCTTTTTGTTTGCACTGCACTCTTAACTTTCACTACCACTTAGCAACTAATTGGCAAGTGCTTGCAGACAAGTCTGCATGTTCCATACAAACTGTGACGTGGCAGTCTGCTAGCAAAAAGAGCAACCGCAAGGAGGTTTTCAATGCAGTACCAACTCTTTACAACCAATTTTACCTAGCAACAACCAAATGTCACCCTAGAAGTCAGTGACCCCTGCTTGTCGCACGGTCAGCAGGACCTAGCAGACACCTGTGGATTATCCTTACTGCCCCCTGCCGTTACACTGTGATGCTCACATCCTCTCTGCTTCTCTCCATCAGATGGCAAGCCCATGTTGCGCCAGGGAGACACAGGGGACTGGATAGGAACGTTTCTGGGTCACAAGGGCGCTGTCTGGGGAGCCACTCTAAACACAGACGCCACCAAAGCAGCGACTGCTGCTGCCGACTTCACAGCGTGAGTTCACACACTCAGACTAAACTAGCCTGAAAGAGGCAGTTATCCTGAGTGCCCCTCTCTGTGGATAATCTGTCATGCATCCATTGAAAGTGTTGTATTGTTGTATGTACTCTGAAACCTCAGTTCATGTGTGATCTGGTCTCATTTCATTTCAAGATAACCTTAAACGGCTGTTTTGCTTCATGCTATGGTATTGAAAATCGATCACTTAGATGTGAGTGCTAGTACAGGCTTCAGGGACCTTTCTAGCTTGGCTATAGCAGTGACGTAGCCCACATGCCTTTGTGATAGACATGGTCACCATGGTGACCCTTGCTTTCCCAGCATCCTTCTAAGAAAAAGCTTTACACTGAATAAAGTAAAGCCATTTTTATTAGTGTGATCATGAGCTGAACTCTGTGGACAATAGAATATCTTGCTGCGCCTATTATTTCATTCTTATCTATCCCTTTGTTCCAGCAAAGCAAGGACAATTCTGCTATTCAACATTAAGACTTTTAGCTAGTGCCAACATTCAGTGACACAACAGCTAAATCTTTAGTCCCGCTAAATGTTCTTATTTTCCAAGAGTCTGTTATAAGCCAATATATTGATGTACCGTCATTCTCACTGATTTGTAAGACGAGGCTCTGACTTGTTCTGTCACATGTATGTCACAGAGGAAACAGTTTTGCACACTGAGCTTTGAATGAGTTTTCTGCATATATGTGTCTTCTGACTTTGTCTCTTGTATAAAGCAGCCTCTGCATTCACACATATTACACTGACACACACACCCCCAGTGTGAGGTCACTGTTAACAGCTCCCTTGTGGACTTTTGCAGAAAGGTGTGGGATGCAGTGAGTGGAGATGAGGTCCTGTCTCTGGCACACAAACACATTGTGAAAACTGTCAGCTTTACTCAGGTCAGTGCACTTCATCATGTGTTTCTGTATGTGTTTCTCTACTTGTGGGTTTAAATTGATGCACACCTTTCACCAAGAACAGAATATAGTTGATAAGGTAACATTTTAGTCCAGTCAGTGCTGTGAAACAAGTTCTTTGTCAATGTTGATCACTAACCAGAAGTTAACAGGCCCTGGCCTGCTCAAGTTCAAATCACCATTTAGTAAAAGATTTAAGATTTAAGCTCAAATGTTTAAGTAAACATTTGAGCCTGCATGCCCGTAGTGATTCTAGGGCCAAAGCTTTAGCAGTGTTCAGCTCCAGTTCCAATGTCAGGCACGCGGTGCCTTGTAATAAATATTAGTTAAATATGCTGTTTGCAAAGATTCACCGGATGCATGTTACAGTATTGTCTTCAAAAGCAAACAGATTATCTGGATAACCTATTGTAGTGCGTGAGGTGTTTTCTCACCTATAGTTGGTTTCCTCTGGTCTGAATTGTTTGATGAGTTTGCAAACTTGTAGCTTTTCGAGCCAAAATGCAACACTACAAACCGCGTGAGAATGTTCAGTCTGCTCATTGGCTAGATGTGTCTGGGATGGAAGAAAGTGCTGTGTTGTGTATTATTGGAAAACTTGGAGAATTTACATTCATTTCACAGGTAGCTTCTAGCCCGTACAGACCTTTGCACATCTGTAGTACCTTGTTCCATCCCAGAATACAAAGCATTCTGTTCATCAGTCTGAAAAAACGTTTCTCCCACTGAAAACGTTTGTGGGATTTTCTTACCTGGATGATTGAGCAATCATCAGGAGATGGCTACATAACCTTTTTTTTAGCTCAAGCTTGTAATGTAGAGGTTTGGGTAGTTGGTTCTGATCGGGGTTGAATCACGTTGATTTAAATGAACTAAGCGCACAGCTGTGAAAACACCTTAAGAATCACTTACCGTAGAAGTTCTCCCACTCCTGGTGAACTCTGGAATAGTGTACGCAGATGGACACATTTGGGGCACCATGAATTTTGAATAAAGCACCACACTTAAAGAACTCAGAGCAAGTGTTTAGCCACAAAAACTTCACTTTCAAAGTGAAAAAATAAATATTATACAAATACACACACACACACACACACAAACAAGGTAGAGAACCCACAGAAAATGAGAGGGATTCAATGATGACCTTTGGATACTGGTTGACAAAGTGAGAGATATGGAGGGCACATGAAGTGGCAAGCTCCTGTGTCTGAGTCTCGGTGGGATCTCAGCAGTTTCACAATCACAGCAGCAGCTCCAAAGACTGCGAGAGGAGGAGGAGAAAAGTGCCTCTGCAGACCACGCCCTGGCCTTTACAGCCATAACTGCACTATAGCGCTCACAGCTCTGTGGAACAATGAAATGTGTCACTGTCTGTGCTTTTCATGCTTTGTTTTTTGAGCTTGTTTTTTGCGTTTTGCCTCGTCCTCATTGAACTCTGCTATAGCTTCCTGCTCTATTCCGGCTCACTTATCAACCAATCAACATTCGGTAGCATGTCTCACATGGGTGACAAGCCCCCACGCCCTCACTCCTCTTACAACTGAAAACTGTTTGCAAAATGACACATGTGCAGGATTATAAATCCAGCTTTACTCTCTGTGCTTGTTGGGTGGGAGTGAAGAGCCTCCCATGAATACGTGCTTCTTTTTGACAGGACAGCAACTGCCTGCTAACTGGAGGTAACGACAAACTGCTGCGTATCTATGACCTGAGCAGCCCTGAAGCAGGTAAGTGGACATGCTCATGCACACACGTGTATGTGTGGACCATATGACCAGTACATGCTCCCACATATCCATATGTACTGTCGCTAGACCATTACTAGCCACTTGCTGCATGTACTGCAGAGCTGTGTGGGTGGTTATACAGCAGCCGGCAGCATTGGTTTGTGCTGGAACACACAGTAAGACTTGGTAAAATCACAAAATGATCTGCATGATCACTCTTTTGAGATGAAGCTGACAAATTCATCAAGTGTAAATAATTATATACAATGTAACAGTTTATTGTGAAAACTTCCACAGCAGCAGGTGTTACTATGGTAACTCATGAAGAAGGTGCCGTCTGTGCTGGTGGAGGAAGTTGCCTTTATCGATCACTTGTTTACAGTGAGCAGATGGTTACTGTCAGCACAGCTTGGAGCAGTTCACAGCTCACTGTAACCTCACAGAAAGATCCTGGACACGTCAAAACCTAGATATGCCCCAAAGAAGAAAATGCAGTTATGAAATTTTATGCCCTGAAGGTCAAAGGTTGAGCCATAGCAGGTGTAGAGGTAGCCTGCAATGTGATGTTTACTGAGGCACTAAACCAGGAGGAAGTGATTCTGGGTGTGGTATAATGTGTCTGGCTGTTGCTTCTGTGTCCCTGTCAGCTCCACAGGAAATTTCGGGCCACACGTCGGCCATAAAAAAGGCTCTATGGTGCAACAACGATCAGCAGATCCTCTCTGCTGCTGACGACAAAACCATCCGGTCAGTGCACTGTGACACACGCCCTCACCCGTCTTACCTCTCACTTCTGACAGTAGACATAGCAACCACTCTGTTCATGTGTGTAGGCTGTGGGACAGGAGCTCCATGGAGGAGGTGAAAACACTGACCTTTGACACGTCCGTGAGCAGCATGGAGTACGTAGCTGATGGACAGATTCTTGTGATCACGTATGGAAAGACCATCGCTTTCTACAACGCTCTGAGGTCAGCCTGCAGCCACACCCGTTCATTGTCAATGAGTGACGTGTATAAAACAGAGGGCATCCACCACCTCTATTAATGCTGATTTATTACTGACTTTGTTATTGATTAAGCATTCATCATTTATAATTTAAATTTGTTTCTATTTTTATTAATATTATCAAGCTTGGAATTGATCAAGACTGTGGAGGCCCCAGCTCCTATCAACTCAGCCTCCTTGCATCCAGAAAAGGACTTCTTTGTTGCCGGTGGTGATGACTTCAAGCTCTACAAGTTTGACTACAGCACTAAGGAAGAGCTGGGTGAGCAGCAAAGTGCTCCATTGTATCATGAAGAGGAGCAGTCTGACTCCTTTAATGAAATTAGAAACAGAACCTGTCAATACAGAATAAATGCAAGTCATAAACTCGTATTTTATTCACAACAGAACCTAGGAAACATATTGAATAATCGCACTGAGCAAACCGTTCATTTTGAATTTGATGGCAGCCACACAACTGTGGAAGAGAGGACAGGGCTGTGTTTCCCCCTGTGCACCATCCTCGCTTCTTTTAACTGCTGAGGGGAGCAGCCGCTGACTTTTCTCACTTTTCCGCTGAGCCCTGAATGTCTCAGCTATCCAATACTTATGTCTGGCCTTGTCCCTTGCACACAGAGACGTCACCAGATTGTCGTAGTCTGTACACGATACAGTTTTTACTGAATGTGAACCTCTGGCTCTCTAACAGAAATGATCTTTTCATTCCCACTCGTGTTCCTGACCAGGACATTCCACGAGCTGATTCTTTTTTTTTTTTTTTTTTTTTCTTCCCCCAGTCTTTTGCTGCCAATGTGTTGCTGAGATCAAATTCAAAATGAGCGTAATGAAAAACATGTGTTGCCAGCGTGCTAGAGCAGGAGACTAATTTAAAAACATCTGGGTTCACGAGGTTCTGTTTTCATTTCAGTTTCACATATCCCAACGTTTCTGTTCTGCTGTCACTAGAGAGAGAGGGGGTTGTTTTTTGTTTGTTTTTTTTTTTATTTGTTTTTTTTTTAAACTCGCTGTTTGACCAGCTCAGCTCAGTTCATGACAGGATCTACTTACTTATCTGTAAATGTAAAAAAAAAAAGGTTAAACCCTGATTCTTTGGTCAGTTAATCCTTTATGTTTTCATAGACCAATCGGAAACTGATGGTGCTGCTGCTCATGTGTCTGCAGAATCCTACAAGGGGCACTTTGGTCCGGTGCATTGTGTTCGCTTCAGTCCTGATGGGGAGCTGTACGCGAGCGGCTCGGAGGACGGCACTCTCCGACTGTGGCAGACAGCGGTGGGAAAAACCTACGGCCTGTGGAAGTGTGTCCTTCCTGGTAAGTCTGAACTCTGAACTGATGACACGTGTTCATGCTTTCATCTGGATTCAGTTACACTGTTGCACTGTTACTGTAATGACAGCAATGCTGAACGAATGAATGAAAAAGTTTTTATAAAGATTAGAGCAATACAAAGCAGTCTTTGGCAACACTGTTTCAGTTGTGTGGTGTTGTGCACTGTATATGCACAAGAGACAAAGGTTGTGAGGCGGTGCTGCTGCTGACCACTCATCTGTTCTTACCTCAGAGCTCTGTGAACTATCCATATGATGTTATACCACAGCGTAGCACATTTTTCAAACCATGTCATGACCACATGGAAAATACTCGAGTTTAAACTGTGGCAGCATGTAGTGTGTGTGTGTGTGTGTGTGTGTGTGTGTGTGTGTGTGTGTGTGTGTGTGT
>NW_005187437.1:217686-230582 GCF_000239375.1 Pundamilia nyererei | reverse complement strand
ACACACGATGATATTACACTGTCATGTATCACATTGTTCTTCACTTCCTTCTCAGAGGACCTGGGGAGTGAGAACCCTGAGCAGCTGTACACCTCCACCCCTGAGATCAAAGCCTGAGGAGAGGGCGTCGCCTTCTGGAGCCTCAACGAGATCCACGAAAGGAGCCAAGTCCAGAGCATTTTCATCCATCAGAACTGATGTGGACACTAAGACTGGCCTGTCTGTCACAGCATCAGTCCACTCACCTGCACACCGACAGTCCATGGACAGCATGGGCTGCAGAGTGAAGCAGTAGAGCTGTGAGTGTGAGCTCGTTGCTGCCTGCTTTCTCTCTGATCAGCCCACTTCTGTCTGTCTTCTAACTTCTATTAATGTAGAGCCGCCAACCCCAAACTGCACGACGTCGTCATCATCATCGGTTTTGGTTTCAGTGTTGAGGTGTTTGATGAGCTGGACCAAGGCTTGTTTTCTGTTCATGGTTACAGGAATAAATGAGTTAGTGCTCAAGTTCTGAGGCTTTCATTTCTTAAAGAAGCATTGCTTTGAGTATTTTACAGTGTTCTGCTTGAGTATCTAAAGTTGTTCTAAAGTGTCCAAATCAAAGCTAATATTGTTTTGTGACAAAGGAGAGGAGATTATTTCTTGTTTGGTTTCTGTCTTCATTTGTGCACAGTGATGAAATAAACGGAGCATTACACTTTTATTTGAAAGTAATGCACAAAGAAAAAGGGACTTTGAGCTTTTATTTCTTGACCATCGCGCCTGCCAAATGTGCAGGCTTACTGTAAATACACACTCCAGATGCTGAAAAGAACATAACCATAACTTTTGCTGGTGAGGAAGGTCTGGGAGTTTCTCTGCTAACTACACTTTTTGTATTGAGTAAACAATAGTTCATCAGTTTCAGAGAATTAAATCTATAAAATAATGTAGCACTGGCTGACTTCTGCAACAGAGCTGATCATCAGGTGTGAACTAGGAAGCACAAAAATATCCATAACTGTGACATCTGAGCAAATTTTCAGTGACAGAACCCAAAAGGATCTTCGTGTCTAACATGATCACATTACATCTAATGGTGTTCCTGTATCCAGTTCCTCAGTGAGCAGTCTGTGAATGAAGAGCTGGATTTCACTGGGCATGAGTTCTGCGCAGTGACTGAGCCTCTGGCTCTGATCAGTCCCAGCTTGTAGCGGAAGGAGGTGGGCTTTACCAACTGCCACTTCCGGTCAGGACCGTGCAGCATTCCTCATTTCTTCCCACTTTAATTCCTTCCTTTACCCGAGAGGAGGAGGGAGCGAGAGGATAAACAGCAGCTCATATCCACGTGCTTCTTTGAAGCACACACACACTACTCTGCCAGTTCGGTCCAGTGGGCGGCGCTGGTTTCCCGATCCGCCATCACCGGCTCCGCTGTTTTCTGCTAGCTGTTACTTGCTGACCCGTTGCCCGGTCGTCTTCTCGCCGACATGCCGGAGTACCTGGGCGACCCCTCTGTGCTCACCAAGGAGAAGCTAAAGAGCGAGCTGCTGGCCAACAACGTGGAGCTCCCGAGCGGCAACCCCACGAAGGACGTGTACGTGCAGCTGTATCTTACGAAGCTGGCCGGCCAAAGCACACGCCCCGCGGCTGCAGCTGCGGACTCGTTCTCCAGCGACGAGGAGCTGCCTCCGCCTGCGCTGCCTGACACCAGCCGCTCCTCCGGTAGAGTAAGTGCTCTCCCACTCCCGTCTCATTTGCACACTTCCACACCCACCAGGATTACTCAGCCACCAAAATCCACGTTCTGAACTCGTCGTCTGTTAACTACTGTAAATGTTCGCAGCATAGTTTCGGATGTTCAGAACACATCCATCGGACACGGCTCACATTGAAACGTGCGCTCTCTCCTCACAGACATAACTGGAAACGTCATTCCGATTGAAAGTATAAGGCAGTCTCGTGAATGAATCGCAGAGCAAATCCAGATCACTTCCCACAAACCAGTCTCACAGGTCTCACCTCCCCACAGAGTTTCCTTCTTTGCTTCAGTTCCAGCCCCATCCTTACTAATCCCCCAGCAGCAGCAGCTGGGGACTCTCCATCGTGACGCAGAAGAAAGTTTTAGCGCAGATACAGAAAAGATGTAGACAGAGACACAGACACAGGTCTGTGAATGAAGGTTTCTGCCGACTACATTGAACTGGAACGAGAGCCTTTTGATAGTTTTCAGCTCTGCATCAGCGCGTTCATGTGCACAGCGGTTACTCGTTTTTGTGGGTGGGATAAAGAGTTTGAGGTTAGAGGCCATGCACTCAGTCAGGAAGAGATTTGTTCTGATGCTGAGGAGGAAATAGGACAAACTGGCAGGTGTTCGAACTGATGTCTGTTCAGGTCTGACAGAGCAAAGTGTCTGAAAACAGGAGTGACACTACTATTTTGCATTTTATTATAGACCAGGAGGCGGTGTTGAAGTCTGCAGGGTATCCTTCCTGAAGCAGCCCTCCTGCTTTGTCCCTTGGGGAGGCTGGCACTCCAGCCTGTTTTTTAGCGGGTTTCTCATGAAATAGCTGGATTTGGCTGTGACGCAGATTGATGATCAGTTCAGGTTGTAACAGAAACAGTGCATCTTACACGTTTCCACTTTTAAAGTGAGTGGGATGTGTGCCCACTTTAAAGCTACAGGCAGTACTAGATGATACTAGTATGTAGTTTAGTTATAAAAAGTACACATTTCCATGTTGTCCAAAGGCCTGATGTTTCAATAAGAGTATAATAATTGCAGAGGTGATGTGTGAGAGTGAATGAATAGTGGCATTGTAAAGCGCTTTGGGTGCCTTGAAAAGCGCTATATAAATCCAATCCATTATTATAACTGAGCCACCATGTGCTGTGGCTCTTGCAGTGAGTGTTTAGTGCGGTTTCATGGTTTAGGTGGTGGAGCAGACAGATGTTTTCCTGCAGCTGCTTACATTATCATTGTGAACATTGAGGAAATGCTTTTGCTAGGAAGAACTCATGCTCAGACTCAGCATAGTTGGTGTCTTGGCACTAGAGTGTTGATGCCGTTTATCTTGTGAAAGCTGCTGCTCACATACCTGAGGGATTACAGGCTGCAAAGGGAGGTGCCCAAAAATGAATTCCTGACATTTTTCAGTGACTGACATGAAAGAGGATACTCGCTGTGACTCTTCGAGTCTGCAAAGCTTCATGTTTTCAGATTAGATGTTGGTCTGAATGAGATTTGGATGGATTGTTGTAAAGTGTGAGGAATGTGTGAGCGTCTGTCCAGGACTCTGTGAAGAGTCTGAGAGTCCACAGTGAGTTTGTTCCACAGAGCTGTGAGCTCTTTAGTTCAGTTATGGCTGTAAAGGCCAGGGTGTGGTCTGCAGAGGCACTTTTCTCCTCCTCCTCCTCCTCCTCCTCCTACTCTTGCAGTCTTTGGAGCTGCTGCTGTGATTGTGAAACAGCTGGGTTCACATCCAGCTGTTTCACAATTGTCATTGTTTCTAATACAGAGTTTCACTTCAGCTCTTTGTATGTTAGAGCTTTGCTCTCGTTCTGCAGACAGACAGCAGTTCGTGGAGTACAGTGGACAGCGAATGTGGTCGCTCTGCTTGACCGTAAATTCTACTTCAGTAACCAGGAGTCACATTTTTATAGCTGTGCATTCAACACACACATGTACGCTCCTTTGGAGCCATGTAGCGCCTAACTTGTCACAGGTGCTTAACCCAGAGCTAAGAAGAAAGCTGAGGGTTCCTGTCCACCAACAAGCTATCGACAGCTGTCCTGTTGAGTCTTCAGAAGTATGATGTCGCTGCTGCATTCAGCAACATATTTACTGTACGCTTATTTGATTTGCTCCAAGGCAGAGCTGCCTTTAGTTTTGTTAATTAGGAGACACAGCAGCATGCCACTATGCTGGCCTCACAAGTAATTTCCTGTCAGCTGCTAAGTAAAACTTCAGACTATGATGAAGCGCCTCCAGTATCTTCAGACGGTCCCATTCTCCTCCCTAAATATTTCCCCTGTGGCAGCTTCCTTTCAGGAAATTAAAGAACGTGTTTGTGTACATGAGTAAGTTTTCACATCTGCTCAACGGTGGTTTAGGAATGAAGTATTCATAAAATAACGAATCTTCCTGCATACTACTCCTGGATTTTTGAAAAAGGCTTTGCTTATGTGCAGTGACAGCAGTGTTATCCAGAACGTTACAGGTGGTAACCACCTTTCTGCTCTGGAAAATTTCTGCAGTTTGACTTCTGTCGTTCACATGAGTTCCCATGTTATGAGCAGAGTCCTTCTGCTACACTATTCCGGGGGGGAGAGGGCTTTTCACCCATCCTGTGCAGTCTTCCAAGATCCTGACTACACATCACCTGAACCAGATGACATAATTGTCTCAAAATGTTGGGCCAGAATAGAGAAGGAGCGATAGTGGGGTTCAGCACGAGGGAGAGAACTGCAAAAAAAAGAAAGAAATCCAGCACTAAAAGCACAGGCAGTGACTGCAGCGATATGTTTCCTTGTTTCTAACACAGAGTTTCACTTCAGCACTGTCAGGTTTAGAACTTCACTTACCAACAACACAAGCAGAGTGGCCCACAGACTGTACACTGCCTCCATCTGACCACAGAGCTGTCTGCAGGCAGAGAGGAGGTGCTACCTTTGACCATAAAATCAGCTTCAGGGAGAGAAAGAAGCATATATAACAATAGATGTACAAAGATATTTTAAGTGACCAACAACAGATTGGTTGGATTAGGGATCATGTTGGTACAGTAACACAGAGTCATAAAGGTACCTGCAAAACGGGTAACTTCTTTATTGTATGTATAACCCCTTTGTAAATCCTGTTCACTGAAGTCTGTTAACCAATACGAATACATAACAACACATGGAAACATCGGAATTGTCAATGGTTAGTGTTAATGTTTATGGTAATAATTTAATATTTGAGTGTTGTTGAATCAGCAGCTTTACTGACCTCTGACAGTCCTAAAGTTTAACATGATGCACGCTAACTATTCCAGCTGTAGGTGTGTGTGTCTGTGTGAGCCTGGCACTGCAACTGAGTATATAATTCAGTATTCATTTTTAATGTTGCTTAACGTCTAAGTATTTTTTTTTTAAATTTATTTATTTATTTTTGATGGCTCGGTGAACTTAGCAGTGTGTGTGCTGGTTCTTTGAAAATGAAACTGTGTTAGGTGACTCTTGTCAGTCATTACTTTGTGATTATTTGCCTTCAGGCTAAAAAAAAAATCTATTGCTGGCTCCGTTCTGGCTCTGATCGTTTGTTTTGTGTGCTGCCCTGCTGTTTTCCACAGAAAGCCACCAGGAAAACAGACAAGGTTCGACCGACTGAGCTTGATGTGACTGCGCTGAGTGACAAGAGCCTGAGGGATGAACTGCTCGAGCGTGGACTAGACGTGGGGCCAATTGTGGGTGAGTGTAATCCTGCTCACCATTGCAGACAGCGTAGTGGGCACAGAGACTGCACTCACTGCGCATTTGTAAAATGACAGATGCAGACAGTCCCAGGGGAAAATTGGTTGCAAAGAGGGTGTTGCACCAAAAATGTTGTTGCTTTGGTCGTCAGCAAGGTTGCTGAGATTGCTTATAGTTTGCTTGACTGTCTGCAAACAGCATTTATTCTATGAGCTGTAGTGAAACTTGAAAAAATTAGGAAGGGGACAGATACTTTTCCCATTACTGGATTAACCAGGTTGGTTTCACTGCTACAACATCACCCTTGTCTTGTCCTCCCAGCCTCCACCCGGAAGCTGTATGAGAAGAAGCTACAAAAGTTGCTGGATGAAGGGCCTCCACAGCCTCCGCCACCACAGCTGATGCTCGTAGGCTCAGAGTCTGACCTCTACAGTGACAGGGAGGACGGTAGGAAGGACCCACGGTGCAGCTCATTCAGCGCTGCTGCACTTTAATGAGTGCTTGGATTTGAAATGTTCCCTCATCACCTATATGAGAAATGTGATATCGTGTGTTGATGAAGGGGATGTTGTGTGTAGAACAGATGTCAAACGTATGTCCTGATACAGTTGTATCCGGCCTGCAAGATAATTTCATATGTCATTTATTGATGGCCTGTTAGTACGTGGGGGCTGAAACCATGGAGACAGAGGTGGGGGCTTTATTTTGAGGGGCACAATCATATCACAATCAAATACAGACTGGGATCATACCATTACGTGAAAGGAGGAGGGGGGGGGGCAGACGTTCCAAGACAGCAGGTGCAATTTAGTTTTATTTATATAGCACCAAATCACAACAGTTACCTCAAGGGGGCTTTATGTTATGTAACACATGATCTGCTGAGGCATGTATTCAGACATCTTTCTGTAGCATGGGGTCAGTGCAGCTCCAGCTCCTGACCTTTGTCTGCCACTATCTTGGAGGTTTTGAGGAAAAGGTTGCAGTGCTGGAGGTCCTCTCTCCTTTAAGACGGTGCTCTATCACATCGACCAGAGCCAGCTCATCACACGGGAGAAAATTCACTACTGTATTTCTACATATCCACATAGCCATATTAAAGGAGCTCCAAATTGCCTGCAAATTCCAGACTCTGGAGCTTCCCAAGACTCCAAAGATAAAGAAAAAAATTTGTTGTCAATTTGTTAATTCAATTCAGTTTTATTTCAGTTTTAACCACAACAACAGTTACCTCAAGGCTGCAGCATTGCAAGGTAAAGAGACTTCAGTAATACAGAGAAAATGAGAGCAATCATATGACCCACTGTGAGCACGCGCTTTGGCGAGAATGAAAAGACCACACCGCCTTTTAACAGGAAGAACTCTCCAGCAGAACCAGGCTCAGGGAGGAGCAGCAATCTTCTGCGTCCAGTTGGGGTTAGGGGAGGAAGACAGGACAAAGAGACGCTGTATAAGAGAGCCAGAGGCTAATAATAACTAATGATTCATCGTAGAAAGGTGTATGAACAGATAATGAAAAATGTGACTGAAGAAGAAACACTCAGTGCATCATGGGAATCCCCCAGCAGCCTAGACCTAGGGTCACCTGATCCAGCTCTAACTATATGATTTATAGCATATAGTTACTACCTGAACTATATGCCCTAACAATGGGCGCAGAGCCATTGCAGGGGGGAGGGGGTAAAGAATTCTTGGACACTGCTAGCATAATGGACAGGTTTTTGACAATGTAACAAAATCTAACCAGTTAATGTAAAAAACAGTTAACCTGGAACACCAGGGCTGAGCGCTCGGTACACTCTGTCAGCTGTTAGCAGAGCTAGCAACATCTCTACCACCAGTTCAAAGCAATCAGATTATCTAGGATTGACCTGTCTTGTTAACCCCGCCCCCTGACTTTGATGGGTGAGGCTGACCAATAAAATTAATTCATGAACACAGCAGCAGGGCCAGGAGTGCCAAAATGAATTAAAGAGATACATCATTAAATAATGAATTAAATGTGTCAATAATTAATAAAAATTGGAAATAAATAAATAAGGTATTAAATGTTTTAAATAGTGTTTTGTGTGACTGTCCGTTTTGCCAGAGGTGATTGCAGCTGGTGGTCCAGAGGCTGTGGAGGAACCAGAACCAGCTCCTGTGGTTGAGAGAACAGTGAGGAGCAGAGAGAAGACGGTCATGTCCACTCGCAGCCACAGCAGCCAGCACGCTGCGGTAAGACGGGTGTTCACCGCACTTACAGAGAACAGACCTGTCACTCTTTCCGCTCAATGTCCGTCACTGGCAGCAGAACAAAGGGATGTCTGGTGCTCTGTGTCAGTGCCTGGCTGCTGTGTTAGTAGAGCTACGTGTCGCTTACTCACCGGGACCCCCTGTGATGGCTTCCACTCATCTGTGACCACATCTGTGAATTCCACTGCTGGTCACTCTTTAAAGCTGCAACTCTGTTTGTGTCACGCCTAGAAACGGGCTAAGCGGTGAGGGGAGTCCCAAAGAGGCTCTTAGGTGTCCGTTACTTGATAGCATCCAACGGTAATCTGCTCTTACCCATGTTTACTTTGTATGCCGTCAATGCACTGTAGCGGAAAGTGCGTTCAGAGAGGTTCTCATGTTTTTAATGGGTCTGTTCTTCTTGACTGTTAGGCTTCTAGCCGAGAGCAAGGCCACGGGTATTGTGTGTCGAGTTCGGGGGGACCACATCATGCGTCCTTTAATAGGCCTGTAATGAACCAGGCTCAGTATCTCTTGCTCTGTGCTACATATGAGAAACTGCTGAAAATTTACCTGCTAAATTCTCATAGAGCTCTTATTCATGTATGAAAAGACTTACGTGAATATGAAATGAAATTTGTACTTTTCTGGTGCAGTATAAGTGTGGAAGTGACCCACAAGTCTTTGCTTCAGGAACAGGACTCCCTGCTCCTCTATCAGTGAAAGTGGAATGGTTCCAATGACCGGACTTTTTGGATTTTGTGACAAGGCGATCAAAGCTGTATGTGGCAGCAAGAAGCAGATCATTGTGACGTATCATGCAGATGTAGTAAGTGTAATATAGTGGGACCCCTGCAGCTGCCTTTAATCACAGTTTCCTCTGACACGGCATGGTATCTTCTTCATCCTCGAAGCTCGAGTGCACTCACTCAGTGTGAGACTGCTTCAGTGGATCAGCTTGCTTCTAGTCACACTCAAACCACATGATGTGGATTAAACACCTGCTTTTCTCCACAGTGCCTGTGATATCTATCTGTTTGTGTCCTTGTTTACTGGAGCCACCTGAAGCAGTCCACTTTTAGCCCACTCTGTCTGTACAGTCAAAGCTGCTTAAAGAGCAACATGGCCAAACTCATTTGAAGAAATAACAGCAGTGTGAAGTTATGTAATGTGAGTGCTGTGATCTGATACTGTGCTGCTGGTTGTAGCAACAGAACCCCCTGCTGCTCAGGCACTGCACATGCACCTGCTGAGGTGTTTTTCCATTTCATTTCTACCAGTGTTGCCATGATTTCAGTAAGTACAGTTGTGAATATTGTGGAGGTTCTCTCATTGCTCTGTAATCAGATTAAGTGAAGTTAATGAATATAGCGTGGTCTTCAGTATGCAGTTCACTTCATTTACTTCCTCCTGCTGAAATAATAAAACCACCATCTCCTTTTCTTCATTTAAAAAAATTCAAGACAAACTTCAAGTCAATCTGGTTTATGCTGCTACCAGATAATCTGAATTTCAAAGGGTTCCACTGACAAATTAACGGGACTTCATTAAGAACACAGAAGCCTTTACGAGAAAGACTGAGGTCCTTTACTTTCTGTCAGATGAAGGCCAGCAGCAGGCTGAGGGTGGCAGATGTTGTGAAAAATCATTTGAGTATCTAAACCAAACTGACTTTCTGAGATTTATTTAAAAGAAAGTTAAAACCTTTGCAAAGGCATGAACGGGGTTTATAAAGGTCAATTAATAACAGCTCCTTTATACCCATCGTGTGGATACAATGTTGTCTGTTCAGCTGTAGGCCTGGGACTCTCCAGCAGCCTCTTTGATGAGAACTTAAACTTCTTCACAGACCTAAAGAGGTGACGTTGTCTTCTTTCTCAAGCCCTCTGAAATGAACCGGCTTGAAGTGGGAGACACGGAAAGTGTTGTGGATCGTCACATTTCTGGATAACTCAAGACAGTTGAGAGATTAAGAATTGATTTAACCACAAAAGGACGAATAAAGCAAGGCTCAGTTTATCTGGGAAGACGAGCACACTCGCTGGCCTGTTTTGGACTTGGGACCAGAGTCCCGTGGTACTCAGCCAGATGTTTGTTTTACTGAAAGGTCCCGAGTAAGGCAATGCGGGTGGTGCTCCGTATGCGACAGCAGCATCAGATAGGGTGTTGCTTTTTCCTTCGTTGGCACAAAATGAGGCGATCGATGTCCAAGGGAGGCATTGAGGGGGGAGAAGTGAGTGGCAGAGGAGGACACGATGGGCTGTGCATCTACACTGTCCAACAGTGTGTTCATTTCCCAGCTTAACCTTGATTTCTCTTGTCTGTGTAGGTGGAGAAAATCGCAGCCAGTGATCAAACCCTAAAAGTAGACGAGAAAGACGTTCTGAAGGAGCTCTTTCTTAATGACCGGAGCGGTCCAACCGGAATCACGTAAGTGCAGTCGGCTGTTCTTTTCTTACCGGAAATGAAGTTTGATGTGTTTAGTCAGCAGTAAAATAAATATTCAGAGATCTTCTAAAGTCGGCACCACAGAAAGCAGGACATGAACCCCAGAGCGAAAGTAAAAGATATTAAAATTACTACTTTAACAAGTGTGAAGGGGCCAAATACTAGTCCATGGCATTGTAAGTGGAGCAGAAGTCTCTACAGTGTCTTTTAACTTGGCATGGCCAGGGTCAGTAAGTGCTGTCATAACAAGGATTTTTTTTTACAGCAGTTACTGGATTGACCGAGACTCAGAACAGTGGAAAGTCCAGTACATTATCTGCTCTACATGACGAGCTGAGGTCTCTGTGAATATTAAATCTTAAATGTTTCTCTTGTAGTGCCACCTGTCGCCGGCCCATCCGAGGAGCAGCAGGGCGCCCTGTGACATCCAGTGACCTGTGGAGTGATGACAGCCTGTTCTCTCCAAAAGCCACCAAGACCAGCATCTCCTCCTACACTCAGAGCTACTCAGTAAACAGAGTATCCAGCCTGCCACCCAAAACCACCTCCTCCAGCCTCCCGCCTGCAGGGCAGACCCAAGCAGCACAGCGCAGCATGTCTCTGTGGATAAAGCTCTTCCTGTTGGCCATCGTGGCCACTTTCCTCTTCCTCGTTTACCAGGCCATGGAGACCACCTCCATAAACCCATTTCAGACCTCAGACATGGAGGTGGCTGCTGGTAGCACAACATAGAGAGCACAGCTGGAGACTGAGAGGTGAAGAAGACTTAGTCTGCTTTAACTCGTTCATGTTTCATTAATGTTTAAGTGTGTTAAGTGTTCTTTACATTTTGCTGTGATCGCAGATTTTGTACTATTCTACTTTTTTGCCCTCATTTCTGAATAAGCTTTTATAGAGAAGAGAAATACATTTCAATGACTCTCATTGTGAAAGCACCCAGCAGCCCTGTCTGCGGTTCATCCTTAAGCTAGGACCTCAGGTGATGACGAAGCCAGTCACTAATCAACACACACAGGAGCTTTCAAAGACACAGGAGCCTCGTCGTTTTGTTTTTAGTCGTACTTGCATGGTGTGAATGTGTGTGTGATTGTAACTTTTCAAAATATGCCTTAGTATCTCTGTTCTTAACAGTCTTTAAGAGTCTGAAGCTGCTATTCTGGTTTGTACCTTGGACCATCTTTGTTATTGAGACACGGAGGCTTCTTGTTATAGTTCAAATGCTTTTTAAAGCCTGCCCCACTATTTTCCTAATCTTCTCTTGTAATAAAATTTTATACCCAAATACATTTTCTCAAACAATGTATTACATTTTCTCTTAAGTTTAATGAAATTCTGATCAATACTGCAGAACAGGGGTGTCGAACTCGCGGCCCGGGGGGCCACTTGCGGCCCACGCCACTCCTACTTCTGGCCCGTATACTCACATGAAGAACTATAATGCTAATGAAGTGACTTTTTTTGTTAGGCAGGATTTGTGTGCAATGTTACAATGATTTAATATGAAGGCAATATGAGCAGAGAGTACAGACATGCTGAGGCTGTGTAGTTCAGTGAGAGAGTCAAAAACTAATGTGTACACTTATGTCTGCACTTTTATTTTGTTAAATACAAACAAATGATAGCAGAAGTGCTGCCACGTGTCCGGCCAGAAAGAGAGGACCAATGTGTTTATTTGGCAGTTCAATGAAAGGCTTCAGTTATTCAGTAACTACTGACAATTATTGCACTGTCAGCAGTTACTGGAAGGTCAGGAGAAAACCAGTCTTACTCCTTAACACTTACAGTGCCTTCCACTATAACTATGCAGTCTAATGGCTGAATTATGCTTCAGTGGGAAATCTATAGTGTACCTAACATACATAACTGGAAACTCTTTTTAACCGCTGTAATGTTAAGAGGCGTTTCTGGTCATGACAGACTGTCTAATAACCCTGGCCTTGGTATCTGTTGTGCTGGTCACACAGTGGATATTTTCAGGAATTTGAACCAGAGATGACGATAACTGAACAGAGAATGGGGAAATGAATACAGACTGAATTTAAACCAGGGAGAGAACTCAAAGTTGCATAACTAAACTAACCGTCAAAATAAAGCAGGACTGAAAGAAGGACCAGGAAAAAGCTCACACCCAGAAAAGGGTGTAGAGCCTGCTTCAGGTCAGTGATGAGTTACTACCCCAGGTGGAGGAGTTCAAAGATCTATGGGTCTTGTTTGTGATTGAGTGAAGAGTGAAACGGGAGATCGACAAACTGATCATTGTAGCATCCTCCAGAGCAGGGGTCTGGAAGTCCAGTCCTTGAGGGCCGGTGTCCTGAAACTTTTCCATGTGTCCCTGTTGCAACACACCTGAATAAAATGAGTAGGTCGTACCAGGAGGAGGCTCAGTGGCACACCCAGGACATGCTGGAGATAACTCTCGGCTGGCTTGGAAAAGACTCGGTGCCCCCCAGAAATATAAACTGCCCTGAGGCAATTGGTGTTGTGAAATGCGTGAGTGATCCTGGCCGTGCAGTCATTACTATTTAGGTTGGCGTAACCTCTCTGGAGCATGTAGATGAATGTATCATCCACTTCCAGATTTGGTTGATCTGGGAACTGCCCAGGTGAGCCAGGGCCAGTCTTTCCGTGACCCATGTGGACATGGGCTGTGAATGAAGAAACTGTTCAGCTCATTTCCTATCTCCGGGCTGCCCACCGGTTGTCACTTTAAACCCAGTGATTTTCTTCATTCCACTCCACACATCCCCTGTGGTGTTCTGCTGAAGCTTGAACTCCAGCTTCCTCCTGAAGGACTTCTTGTA
>NW_005187437.1:210347-217482 GCF_000239375.1 Pundamilia nyererei | reverse complement strand
ATATACAGGACTTCATGAGTATTGTGCAACTGATACATAATTACGTGAACATATCCATTGTGTTTGTAGCCCATATGTATTATCACAGCAGGGCTGCTGTACATCGAATGACCAGCAGATGTCAGTACTTCCAAAGGGGCTTATCACACCTTCAGAGCAAAGCTTTACCCAGCCGGAACTTTGAGAACTATGAGAGGTGTTCCTCTCACAGTTCTAATTAGAAGTCACTCTATAGAACACAAACACCTGAATGTTGAATATAATATCACAGTCCAGTGTGTTTCAACTACCCAGTCTTACCTGTCGACAAGGACCGCCTTGATGACGACTGAAGACTTGTTGTGCCCCACCTCCCACTATTGGTGACGTCACGAAAGGACAAATCATTTTAGCGCGAGGTCATTCGGCCTCTTCGAGCAGCCGGTTACAGCGAAGCGGAGGCGCCATCTTAGGACACTGAAAGTGAGTCGTGCTTTTCTTCTTCAGAGAGAACAGAGGAAAGAATTAATGGCGATTAGTTTGTTATGGACGTGTAATTGTCAAACCGCGATTCATGTTGAAAGGCGGGTTTATTTTATTTCTGTCTCTCCTCCTTTAGGTCGCGTTAGCTTGATGTAGCATAGCATTTTACCGTGTCGTTAAAGCCAGTGTAATGCTAGCCTGCCGTGCATTTTGAGCTCATGTACAGCTGGTTGGTAACCTTTCGGCGACTTTTATTAACGTTAGATAACTGTTGTAGTTTAGGTATTTGCGTTGAGGTCATTAAGCCAAGATTTTCCTGCTGACAGTCAAACTAAGCTGAGGAGCACGTGACCCACTCTCGCGAGTGGGTTGGTTGTGTTAGCAGTTAGCTTAGCTCACGCTAACCTTGTCTCTCATTGCACTGCAGCTCCGCCGGCAGGACGCCACCATGTATCCCACTACACTGACGCAGATCGCCCGGGCCAACCCGTTCAGCGCCCCCCTCTTCACCCTGCAGAAAGTGGAAGAACCCCTCCAGAGCCATAAGGGCCAGAGGAGCCGACGATTGGCAGCAGCTGCCACCGTAGACGGTAAAGCCGGCCGAGACTCCGAAAGGTCGCTGCAAGGCTAGCTTTAGCTTAGCTGAGCAGATGTACCCGGTTGCGGCTAACTACTTTCGCACATTATATGTAGTCGGACTTACTGTTTGAGCAGGCACGTGTACTCGATTTGTTTTATGTACGGGTTAGGTGGTCCTGAGGACTGTTGGATGATGATGTTGGAGCAGTCGGGCCTGCCCTGCATACAGGCCGCCCGTGGAGGACACGGAAGGACACGGCAGCGCTCAGCCTTTGCACAGCAATGCGCTGTTTGACACACTTTAAGGATTTTCTGAATGCTAATTATAACAAAAATGAATGTGACCCTGACTCTGAGCTGCTCAGGGGTCACCTTTGAAGGCAGATGGCGCAATGGCTGTGGTACACAGTACAACAGTGTTCTTATCTGGGGCCTTGCAGTCTGCAAACAGGTTTTCAGAGAACCAAGTCTCAGCACAAGATTTGAACTTCCTTCCTTGCTCAAGTCTAGGCCCAGCCATTTGACATCAAGCTTGGATCATTTGTTTTTGAAACAGAAACTGCAGTTTTTAAGTTTGTTAGTGTTTGTTTAAGTTTGGAAGACAAAATATCCAATTTCCTAGTTAAATGATATGGGCAGTAAAAGCTCTTTGGGTAAGAGGAAAAGTGGATGACAAACTTTCCATAAGCTCACTGGCTCACTGCTCCAGACTCAGTCATGCTGAGCTCATATTGCCCTGTTCTTAAAGTCTGTCCTGTGTTTCTTCAGAGGGAGACAGTTGTGAGTTCGGCTCACAGAAGTATTTCATCCTGTGTGGCTTTGGTGGGATTCTGAGCTGTGGCACCACACACACAGCTGTCGTTCCCCTCGATCTGGTCAAATGCCGAATGCAGGTCTGTCGCTGCGGCTTGCTGCCATCGTCTTTGGCCCACTTACCCATAATTCTGTTTGTCCTTTTAAAAAATTTTTATGCACCTTTCCATGGGAGAAATGTCACCGGCATAGTTGTGGTGAATCTGTTTTTGCCATTAGTTCCCATTAATCTGACATGTTGGAGTGATCATAACATACCTGCATGATTTTTCACGGTATTGTTAAATGAATGCCACCCACAGAAGAGGACCAGTGTCTGAAGGTCAGAAGGACCGACCTGAGGGAGAACAGTTTCTCTTTTGACAGTTTTATTACACACAGCTGAGTTTGGCTTAGGCAACACACTGACTGTTCATTAACAGGACTGCAAAGACAGCCGTACGTTTGATACGACAGTTTCTCTGCTGTGTGTAATCATTCCAATGAAATGAATATTGTTTTATTTCAGTTTAATCAGACCATGTTTTTAATCAGTTGGGGATCCTGCTAATGTTTTGCATTTGTTTTTAGACTTACTGACATATTGACGATCTGTTGGAAGTTTGAAGTGTGTTAAGAAAAGCAGGAGCTGGTAAACGAGGAGAGAGAACTGCCTAACTGCAAAACATTACTGTGGTCCCTGACCGCTCATACTGAATTTGTACAGTGATTTGATCATACTGTCCTAATGATTGGTGGCATGTTGGTGACAGAGGCATCCATAATGGAAGGGTGTTGGCACTGAATTGAAACAGTTGCGACCTGGAGCAAAACACACTTATTTGGTGTTTCAGTGGTGACTCCTTCCATTACTTGGCCCTGTGTTTGTTGATTTTTGTCCTGTTGCATGTGACCTTGCATGCTGCATGTCTTTGTCCCCTCCCTTCTACCACAGAGGAAGTCAGCTGCGAGTTTGGCTCCTCAAAGTACTATGCTCTGTGTGGCTTTGGGGGTATCCTGAGTTGCGGCCTAACACACACAGCAGTGGTGCCCCTCGACCTTGTCAAGTGCCGTCTGCAGGTTTGTATGGAAGCTGAACCTCCCAGTAGCCAGCATCTACGCCAGCCTCTCAAACCTTCAACTAATGAGTATGTTAGCAAGGAGTCTACGAATTATTGTATATTAAAATAAATATCAGTCATTGAGTTGAAGTGACTTTGAACAAACAAAGACAACTGTTTGCTTCTTGAGAATGTGGATCCTGAGTGTGCAAGAGCTTGTTAAACCAAGCAAAGCAGAAATGGACAAGTTTAATTAACAGTAAAGGACTCTATTTGCCCTCACACAGTATTATTATAAGTGTTATTAACAGTAACCTGACATGAAAACAGACGTCTCCAGTCCAAGTATGTTCTTAGTGTCAGCCTTCTGGTGCTGGTTACCTGCAGACAACACTACCCCTAAAACCCCTGTGTTCAGAGCTGATATGGTGATCACACCAGTGTTTCTGTTCCTTAGGTGAATCCTGATAAATACAAGAGCATTGGCAATGGATTTGCAGTAACAGTGAGAGAAGATGGTGTCAGAGGTCTGGCAAAGGGCTGGGCTCCTACCTTCATTGGCTACTCCATGCAGGGACT
This sequence comes from Pundamilia nyererei, assembly GCF_000239375.1. NCBI lineage: Eukaryota > Metazoa > Chordata > Actinopteri > Cichliformes > Cichlidae > Pundamilia > Pundamilia nyererei. Next base: position 214,009 of record NW_005187437.1, on the reverse strand, counting down.
CTGCAAGTTTGGTTTCTATGAAGTGTTCAAGATCCTCTACAGTGACCTGCTAGGAGAGGTGAGTGGAACTTTTTGACACTTGACTGGGAACGCCTGCCAAAGCAGGGTGGGCACGAGTCATGCTTCTGGTCTACAGAAGAAAGATGGGATGAGTTTAAAGGAGTCCTTTGAGCGTTTATTGACCATGAAGCTGCTCTGAGTTGTCACATTATTTTGGAGAAATCTGAACTGCCTTCTTCATGTGTGTAAATGGAGTGTAGGCTATGTGTGACTTGCTTGGAACTACTCTTATTTTCTCCCACTGTGTGACCAACAGGAGAATACGTACCTGTGGAGAACCTCCCTGTACCTGGCTGCCTCAGCTAGCGCAGAGTTCTTCGCTGACATCGCTCTGGCTCCAATGGAGGCTGCCAAAGTCCGTATCCAGACCCAGCCAGGCTATGCTAACACCCTCAGAGAGTGTGCCCCCAAGATGTATGCAGAGGAGGGCCTCTGGGCGTAAGTTTGTTCCATAACGTGTGGTAGCACTGGATTGAATAATTAAACGGAGAACAAGTTTGTGATGCTAACACGCTCCTTAGATCCACCTCTGGAGGGCGCTGTTCTCTGAGCAGAGCTCCTCAGCAGCTTTCCGGCTGTACAGTTGGAGGTGCTTGAGTCATTGGCGTGTGAGAACAGTCTACCTGTCCCCCAGCCCATCTGCTGCACTGGCAACCCTGTCACTGGGCAGGGATCTCCCAGTGCAGCGAGCCTGGGGGACGGACACATTCGACATAGTCTCTGCATAGAGCTGGAAGACAGTTTGGAGTGATTTTTTTTTTTTTTTTTTTTTTTTTATAAACTACATTCAACCAGCAAAATGTGTAAGCTACACAGGTACCTGAGCCTAAAACTTACTTTAAAATTAGGGGATATTTATCTCTATATGAAGTTCTAGTGCCAAGTGTCTCTGAGCTCATTCTTTGTTTTTTGCCTGTAATCCCAGTTTCTATAAAGGAGTGGCTCCCTTGTGGATGAGGCAGATCCCCTACACCATGATGAAGTTTGCCTGCTTTGAGCGAACTGTGGAGATGCTCTACAAGTATGTTGTCCCTAAACCCCGCAGTGAATGCACCAAACCTGAGCAGCTGGTCGTGACCTTTACGGCTGGTTACATTGGTGAGTTTGGGGATGTTTCCCTGCTGATGTTGATTAAATGCTGCCATGTATTTTGAGTAACTACTAGACCTTTAGTTGTAGCATGCAAAGTAAACTCCAATCATTTTTGCTGTATAAGGCTAGAAAATCAAGGTTGAGGTTTCTAATGTCTCGTTGCTTTGTGTGCAGCTGGTGTGTTCTGTGCCATCGTGTCCCACCCTGCTGACTCGGTCGTGTCTGTGCTGAACAAAGAGAAGGGCAGCACTGCTATGCAGGTCCTCAAGAGGCTGGGACCCAAAGGTTTGTATCAACATTATTTCAGTTGTTTCAGCAGCAGTAGTATGAAACGAGGTTTAAGACCATCCACTGCTGGAGGAGCAGAGCTTCTCAGCAGCTCTTATGTTGTGGGAGGAGTTTGAGTCATGGCATACCTGCAATCAGGCCTCTGTTGTGTCTCAGGGGTTCAGGAGTGCAACTTTGTGAACAATTCACTTTTACACTGCTCACCTCCTGTACTTGGTTTACATTCAAGTAGGGTTGAATGATGACTTTGTGTCTAGCACATTTTTGTGTTCAGTGGATAGCAAAGTGGCTTTTGTGTCTATTGAAGTAGGACTTGATTGACCTGAACCACTGTTTTGTGAGGTGAGGAATAACGGACTGCTGTCTCTTTCAGGTGTGTGGAAGGGTCTTATTGCCCGTATCATCATGATTGGTACTCTGACAGCCCTGCAGTGGTTCATCTACGATTCTGTGAAGGTGTACTTCCGCCTGCCACGCCCCCCTCCACCTGAGATGCCCGAGTCCCTGAAGAAGAAGCTCGGTCTCACAGAGTAACCCATCTTGTCACTGAGCTGCATTCTCCAGAAGCAACACATTTAAACCCCCAAATCCCTACAGCACACAGCAGCCACTGTATTTATGTCCTCAGCTCCTGCTGCTCTTCAGGGCCCAGGGGTGCTACTTCTCATGTATATTTAACAGCAAAACGGGCGAGAAGATGGAGCCGTCACTCTTGGCTGATCAAGGGTCTGACATAATTTTTCTCTGTAGAAACATCAGTCTGGTTTTATCAGTTCCTGTCCTTAGAATATTTGGAAATTCTAATTAAATATTTCCTGGAAAACACCTGTTGTCTGTTTCTGCTTTGAATTCAAGCGTTTGTTTTTAAGGTTATACAACATCTTTCACAGTGCATCTGCCCTGTGCAGGAATATCAATTTTAAAGGAGCGCTACTGCTATAACTGGGAAGGTTCTGTATATTACACTGAAATTTGCAGTGGTTTAAGGTGGTGTAGTTGTGATGCAGCATATGCTGCTAGTTTGAGTTGCCTGAGGTCATCAGCATGGAGAACCAGATTTCTGTCAACTGTTTGCGTAGTGTAATACACTCACTGGAAGATCAGTACATTTTAATTAGAGATGACTGACTAGTCTTTGTTCACTGTTCAAGGTGTTCTTGGTGGGCCTGTGTTTTAGAGTACCACCAGAGGGAGGTCTTACTCCACCTTCAGGCTGAAGAAGTTGAGAGGGATGTTTCTCCCACCGAAAATGCTATGGAATTATATTTGGGTACGAAGGGAGAAAAATATATCATCTGAGCAAATAACTTCATTTGATGGCCACATTTGTTGTCACTCATGCAATCAACAACCTACCCATGCAGAACTCTGCAGCAATGCACACAAACCATTCAATATGCTGCGCAAGCACTGCTGCAGTTTGATGCACTCCCTCTCTGAATCAAGTGACTGGAGGGCAGAGCCCAAAGGAAGAGAACCCACAATGCAATTGGCCACACATAAGCAGTGTTCAGAATGAAGTTTCCCAATTATCAACAGTTGCTGTGCAGTAGTAGAAAGATTGATCATTGTCACTTTAATGCTGAAGAACAGACCTTTTCTGATTTATTTATTTTTTCCTTCAAAAAATTATAGTGAGCATCAGGAAAGATCCTTATTTAGCAAATATAAACCTGGCCATTTCATTACCATACCCCACAACCTTAAATTTGAAACTATTGACAATTTAAGTGTAACGTTAAATGGTTACTAGCATCTTAGCTGCCTTTTCTTTTAAAAGCCACACTATTAGCCATAGTTGATGGTCACATAGGCATTCATTTTACTCTTTTACCACGTTAATTTTACCTAAATTTCTCAGCTGTTGGGACTGCGGTCCTCTACTTCTAGTTGGCTAGAAGTAGGCCCATAGGCTGTGCCTATGAGACCTGCTTACTATATGTTGTTGGTATTTATACACCTCTCTGCATTTAATTATTAGTTATTATAATATCTGGAGTCCAGAGGAGGTCTTCGTCCAGTCTTCCTCCCCTCACGCCACCCAGTCGCTGCCCCTCCCTAAGCAAGTCAAGTCAAGTGGCTTCATTGTCATTCCAACCATGTGCAGTGGTACAGTACACAGTGAAACGAGACCATAAAGCTACATACGACATATAACAGACAATCAACACAGGACTTTACAAAGTTCAATGTGCAAAAATTGCAAATAAACAAAACAAAGA
>NW_005187437.1:202454-203700 GCF_000239375.1 Pundamilia nyererei | reverse complement strand
CTCAAAACAGAAAGAGAGAAAGAAAGGAAAAAAGCAAGTTTACGGGGTCCTCGGTGCATGATCTGCCTGTCTGTGTGGACTTGGCGCAGTGCAATGGAAACATAGTTGAAAGTGGACCTGATAATGAATCAGAATAATCAGGTAAATGGTCTTCGTGAGTTTGGGAATCATAGTGGGTGGAAGACTTTCTTCATTGAGACGTTCCTTCACATAAAAACGAGCTAGCTCAGTAGCAAAAACCTCATGAAATTCTGCAGCTAGACTGTCTGTTCCTGGTGATTTGTTATTTTTGAGAAGATTCATAGTGCTCTACACCACTTACTGTGACTGCATATCATTTAAGGTCCTAGTAGAAATGGAATTCAGCAAGGAGTCTGCTGAGGCCTGTGGGAAATTGGATCTTTAAAGTTGCTTATAGAAGATAAAGATCTCTCCTGGTCAAAAAAACACAGCATCATGGTCAGTAAAGCCCTACAGTGACTCTACTTCCTCCACAAACTGAGGAGAGCAAGAACTTCGACCCCCATTATGAGCACCTTCTAGTGAAGCATTGTTGAGAGTATCCTCGCCAGCTGTATCACTGTGTGGTACGGCTCCTGCACTGGGTCCTGTTGGAAAAAGCTACAAAGAGTATGAGAGCAGTGGAGAGGATTGTGGGTACTTTTTTTCCCTCCCTCCAGGACATCTGCTGCACCTGCCTCACCTTAAAAGCCTTCTGCATTACAGGTGACTCCACTCGTCCGTCCAACAGTCTTTTCAGTTTGCTGCCATTGGGATGGCAAACTGTTGTGTATATAAGATTGTATTGTTCTCAGGGCTGGACTGGGACAAAAAATCAGCCCGGGCATTTTGACTAGTACCTGTAATACCATGGTATTACAGGAAAATCCATAAAGCCTTTATAATAAACTTAAACCTACACCAGCCTCCCTATTCTGGTATTCTAAACAGTACTTAGCAAAAATATAAAACAACTTAATTTATAATTACATATACCTAACTAATAGGGTTGCCAACTCCCAGCAAAAAAAGAAAAAAAAAGGGAACCACTCCCGTACCCTCTGCCTCAAGATGCTTAATTGACAAAACTGATTTTAATTTAATGCACGTATATAACAAATGCACAGAAATCTATTATTTTTCTCCAGTAATTAAATAGATTCAACATCTTTCTTCAACAGAATTGCAGACTGCACAGATGGTACCTTCCCAAAGGAAAGAATACTATAACTTACAAGGGTATATA
>NW_005187437.1:200301-201579 GCF_000239375.1 Pundamilia nyererei | reverse complement strand
TTTTATCTTTTAATCTTTTATATTGTTTAAGTGTAACACTGAGGGCCTTTGGAGCAATGCAATTTCAAATTCCCCTGTTTGATCTGCACATACAAATTTTGACAATAAAGCTGAATTTGACTTTGACCTAAATGTAGCGTACTGCTGACAATGCAATGTCCAGATGAACAGAATCAACTTTCTGAGATTTTCTTACTCAGGTGATTGAGCATGCATCAATATATTTAATTTTGTTTGTTTCAAACTAGGACCTGAATATTTGATTACTGTTTTTTGGGATTGTTTTTTTTGCGTATTTCTTCCTCATGGAGACAAACTGATGACTGTTTATAATGATGGCTGGGAGAAATATTGGAAGCCGTTGAAGTGTTAGAGATAAAGAGAATGAGGAATACTGATAAGGCAAGAATGCAGCTACTATGATGGGGGTGACAGACTTTTGACTCTGCATGTCTTCTTGCACTTTCCCCAATATTCCCTTTCTTACTTCCCTTTCTGTTCACATACTGATTTTCAGTGTGTCTGACTGGGTGCCTTAAGGTATGAATGTGTTGCTGGATGAAGAGGGCAAGGCTGCAACATCCTATTGTTTTCGAGTTCCTCTCTCAGTCCTTTGTATTTCTTCAGCTTTTCATGTTCCTGATGTTGCTATTATTTGGCATAGCTACAGCTATCACTGTCCGGTTGGTTCGCCATCACCAGTTTATCTGTTTGTATCGGGAAGTTCCAGAGGATCTTAGCTCAGTCATTCTCAGTCACCCTCGGGGGTGTGTCCTATTTTGACCTTGGGACTTCCAGGCCATATTCGGCACAGATGTAAACTATGCCAGCCACTTCGTTATGGAGTTACATGTATGCACTGCCTGCTAGCATCTTGCACCCTGCTGGTATGTGCTGGATTGTCTCAGGGGCATCTTTGCACAGCCTGCACCTGGTCTTCCTGTTTTATCATAGAGTCATTTGATTGTTGGGGTTTTCTCTGTTTTCTTAGTATTATTCACACCTTAAAGCTCCTTCAGGCAACTGTTGTTATGATTTGGCATTATATAAAGGGAAATGACTTAAATTTAAATTGAACTTTGTGCACTCGTCCAAACTACTGGTAACAGTCCTGAACACATCCCAGTTGGCACAGACCAAGTAGCCTGAAGATATTATTTTACCTCACTGGACCACTTTTTGGATTTCCTCACGACAATTTCAGAGATTTTTAGTTTCTGCCTGTATGCAGGAATAAACTGGGTCATGACATGGCCAGAATGAGGAAGTGAAGGAGTT
>NW_005187437.1:197166-199160 GCF_000239375.1 Pundamilia nyererei | reverse complement strand
TTTATGACTGGACGTCTTTATTGCTACAGATGGCAAAACTGCAGCTGATCTGAATCACTGAACGAAAGTCTTCATCTTCACCTATAAACAGCGCATTGACCACCACTAATGCTAGAAAGGAGTCTGATTAAACAGGTGTGAATTCAGGCAAGCAGGCGGACCCGCACCACCTCTTTCTCATAGCCAGCCTATTCACATCCACCTCCCTCTATACCCTCCCCCTCCTCATAGCAGCCCTTTCAGCGCCACACCACATTTCTGTTCATCCTTCACCAGCCACCGAACATCACCTTGTTCCTCCTCCGGGACCAGATAACGAATATCAGGCTTTCTATAAACCTGTAAGTCCATGTTCTTGTTGTTGTGGCTGTTTTCTGAAGCGGCGTCGTGTTCGCATCAGAAATGGATGCTCCGAGTTAAAACGGCAGCTAAAGGAAACCATTTTCAGTGAATAGGAAGTTCCACTAGTGTCTGCGCAATCTTTGCAGCATCGTTAAAATTGGGGCGATTTCACGCTTGTTTTGCACAGCTTTAAAACACTGTTTAATATTAGCTTTTTAAAAATGATATAAAAAAATTATTTCAATTGGAGAGGCCCACTCAGGAAGCTAGAGCCGTGATGCAACGCGAATGTCGTCGTCCTTCCCTTTATATGCGTTCCACCACATCCGTGTCGACTTATCGTTATCTACAAGTAATCGTTTTTCCCGCTGTGCGCGTGACTTTGAAATAGTTTTCTCTGCGTGAAAGCGAACGGCAGGGCTCGGGCCTGGACTCTTGCGTAACTAAATTACAATGCAAGACCCTTGAGGCATAGCACAAACTGGAAAAACGAACTCGGGGCGTGTTGAAGACGTGATGTTGGGTCATGTACGTGGCTGACGGCTGGATTGTGCAATGGTAATTTTTAAGAGTGTAGGAAAAGACGTGCTGTTCAGCAGCTACATCCTGTATAAGCGTGCACAGAAGGTGATCCTTTATGGAGACAAAGCACCCCTCCCCCACGGCCTGTTCACAAATTTCTTTGACCTTGTTATAGCCGAGAGGTTGGAGCTTGTTGGTGGGCTAAATATGACACAAGGTGACCTCGCTGGCTTTGTTCTTACCACTGACTGGCGGCTAAGGTCAGTGGCTTCCAAACACTGGCCCTGTGAACTTCAGAGATGTCTTTTTGGAGCCTCGCCTAGCAGTTTTCGTTCAAATCATGTGCTGTATAAGTGTGTCTACAGTTCACGCAGTCATTTTATTATATTAGTCATTTTGTTGCACTGAAATGTTACACTGTTAATACATCAGATTTGGCAGTTTCTGCAGATTGGACGTAATATTTTGGTAAGGTCTGGTTTATTTTATTTTTGTCTTTGACTCTTTTGACCTTGATGTGTGAGCCACCATATTTGCAGCTGCACAGGTCAGGACTAAGGCCTAAGCCCCAAAATACAACTAACTGTCATTTAACCGTTATTTTGAAAGAATAATTTCCTGTTCTTATTGAGCCTCACTGGCTGTTAAGAAAGTAAGCAGTGTAGTATTTGGAAAAAGGAAATACTTTTATGGCTTTCAGCTGAAGATAACAGATAAGATAAACCTATATTAGTTCCACATGTGGGGATTTTTTTTGGTCATGGCACAGAAGGTTCAATTTATCCCCGAAAGAATAGAATAACATACTTTGTTATATTGGGAAATTGCACTCGGTACTATTGCACATCAAGCAGACATGGCGAAAGTTATCATTGTGTATTGGGTGTGTGTGTGTGTGTGTGTGTGTGTCTGTCTGCACGTACGTGTGTGGTCATCTGGAGAGACCATGTTGTAGAGTCTGACAGCAGTTGGAAGGAAAGACCTGCAAAATTTCTCCGAAACCATTTCTGTCATCAACTACATTTTTATTTCCGAGTCTCCTGATATTTTTTGTCTTTTCAGGCAGAAACTTGTGCTCCAATGTGAAAATGAAAGAAAAGAGAACGGAAATAAAACAGTAGTTGACTCGT
>NW_005187437.1:194901-196910 GCF_000239375.1 Pundamilia nyererei | reverse complement strand
CCGTGTGGTCTGTGTCAACAGTAGCACATAGTTCTATTTGTGGGGAGGAGCAGTTTATAGGTTACAGTGTAAGGTTTCAGAAGAGTTTGCAGTTACAATGTAGCAGATTTAACTCCATCACAGTCATGCTGTTTCCTCAAAGCTGTCTCTGACCTCAACACTCCAAAACCCAAACACTTACATCTTTTTTGTTTATGGTGGGTTTTTTTTGTTTGTTTGTTTGTTTCTTTTTTAATGGTGATGTCACATCATTTGTGATCAAACTCAAAGTCAACCTTGAGTGTGGTAGTGTTTAATCATTTTAACTTAATAATGATTAACTAATGAAATGAACAGCTTGTGTCCAAAACTCACTTTGTTTGACTTTTTGATGGCGTTTATAAAACCAACCATTGGACCCAATGTAGGTCATTTCACAGTAGACCCTCTGCAGGTTACTGAGACATTTCAGCCCCAAATCACATTTACATATGTTATTATGGCTTGTAAGTGTTTCATACCGATTTAGATGGGTTTTTTTTAAGTTTACAACTCGTACCAAACAAACATAACTACAAAAAAATCTTCTTTTTGTATATACAATAGAATTTTTGTTCTCACTTGTCGAAAATTGCTAATATATGCATAGAAATGGTCTTACCCAGTTTTAAAAATTACAATCATTATAATTATTATGATAGAATACGCAAAAGACAAGATTATTTTGTTTTAACCTCCAGTGAATCAGTCATTCTGAGACTGGCTCCTTCTTACTGCCTGCAGTCTGAATACGGCCACACCCCTGTTTATAAGGAAACATTTTACCTGTACCAGTTGGTGTAGTGTCTGAGGAGAAAGCCAGAAGCTTCCGACCTGTTTCCACTGGTGTTTGTGGTTTAAAACGGTGTGAGAACAAGGAGCACCTGGGGCCCTGTACCAGGAAGCATGGTCAACAATCACAGTTTAAAATAAAACTCTGAGGTGTTCCCGAACAGCTGATCACAGGTGGTTCAGTCAACTCTGAGTTTAGCACATGCATAAAAGGGGCTCCAGCACCTCTGTGCCTAAGGACCACCCTCCGTTCATTGTGTAGCTGGTTCCTTTGGTTGTTGTTATGAATGTGCCAGAGTATGTGTTTATGTGGCTTAACTAGTTTTTCAGGGTTTTTCCTACAAGGACAGTTTGACTGATAAAATATAAGAACCCTCACCCAGTAATAGGCCCAGAATGTTTAAAGAGGACTGGGAGGAAGTAAACTGGAAATGGGACAGTTTTAGCTCAGGTGAACATTTGAGCAAACCCACAAACCTGAGCTTTTGTAGTCTTTCTGGAAGTTTTTGGCTGAGTTTTGGAATTAAGACTGGAGCTAACTGGAATAGGAGCACTTGTTTTTTTTTTTTTTCTCTTCTGGTGCTTAAAACAGTTTAGAAGAACTTTTCACAGATAGTTTTGGTCAGTAATATTTGCAGTTAATATTGTGCTTTTCTAGTCACACTTACCACTTGGAGAACGCTAGGATACGTAAGTCACATTCATGGAGTTTTTTTATTCTGTATGCATCAAAAAAAAATTTTTTCCTGCACATGCCCAATTTAGAGTGAGCATTTAACCCAAAGCTCATGTGGTTTGAGCCAGGAGCCTTCAGTGCCCTCTACTCTACCACCGTGCTGGCCCATCTTCAGCAGCAGCAGTCAACACCAATCTGTTTTAATTTTTTTTTCCCTTTGTTTTATTTTGTCATTTGACAAGTTGACTGAATTTCCTGTTTCTCTCTGTCTCCCTGCAGGTGCAATCATGTCCTCAGTGCTCCAAAAGCTTATCAGCCCTCAGGCCGGCAGCGCTGCTGAGCCTCCCAGGAACAAGGTGACGGTGGTCGGGGTGGGCCAAGTGGGCATGGCCTGTGCTGTCAGCATCCTGCTGCGGGTAAGACAAACTCCGCCTTCAGCCAGTGTGTGAAGGAAAACATAAAGCTGTGATGAAATTTAATTATAAAATGACCTCCTGTTTCCACCATTTGATCTAAAGAAGTG
>NW_005187437.1:184276-193675 GCF_000239375.1 Pundamilia nyererei | reverse complement strand
TTTTTTTTTTTTTTTTTTTTCTCCCGCCCCCATCTTTGGAGTCTTGGGGAGCTCCAGAGTCTCCTGGAATATGGCGGAGATGTGGAGAAATGTGTGGAAATAAAGTAGTGAATTTTCTCCTGTGGTCAGGACCTGTGTGATGAGCTGGCTCTGGTCGATGTGATGGAGGACCGTCTTAAAGGAGAGATGATGGACCTCCAGCACGGCAGCCTTTTCCTTAAAACCTCCAAGATAACGGCAGACAAAGGTCAGGAGCTGGAGCTGCACTGACCCCCATGCTACAGAAAGATGTCTGAATACATGCCTGAGCAGATCATGTGTTACTCTTTTCTTCCTCCTTCAGACTACGCAGTGACAGCCAACTCTCGCCTAGTCGTGTTGACTGCTGGTGTTCGCCAGCAGGAGGGAGAGAGCCGCCTCAACCTGGTGCAGAGGAATATTAATGTCTTCAAGTCCATCGTCCCTCAGATTACCAAGTACAGCCCCAACTGCACAATCATTGTGGTCTCCAACCCTGGTAAGTGCAAGAGTTTCATAAAGACCCTTAGGAATACTATTTATTTATATTCATTTGGTTTTCGGCATTGTGTGTTTGTGTTTAAATGCAGTTGATGTGCTGACATATGTGACCTGGAAGCTGAGCGGTCTGCCGAAGCACCGTGTCATTGGCAGCGGCACCAATCTGGATTCAGCCCGCTTCCGTTACCTGATGGCTGAGCGACTCGGCATCCACGCCAGCTCTTTCAACGGCTGGGTGCTGGGTGAGCACGGAGACACCAGCGGTGAGTCCACACCCGAATTAGCTTCGGTCTAATAACAGCATTATAAAATCATATCTGCATGTAAAAGCTCCATGAATTCCTGCTTCAGTGCCCGTGTGGAGCGGAGCAAATGTGGCCGGAGTCAACCTGCAGAAGCTGAACCCTGATATCGGCACTGATGCCGATAAGGAGCAGTGGAAGGCCACACACAAGGCAGTGGTGGACAGGTTGTACTTTGAACTCTATACCCTTTTTTTTTTTTTTTTCTCTCAGATATTTGTATTAAGTTTTCTGCATCCATTTTTACAAAAGACAAATGAAACAATATGCTGTTTTCTTTTTGAAGAACATAAAACGACATGAAACATACACTCCCACCTCATAATTATAGGAGTACCAGTGGGTGTACTAAAAGAAAAAAGAAAGGATCCAATCTAATAATACGAATAGTAAACCCTGGAGTACAAAATAGCAGTTCCTGAGTGTACAAGAGAGATGTGGAGAGTTTCAGAAACCACACACAGACACAGAAAAAACAAAACCAACCAAAAAAATACATAATGAGTGGTCAGCTTAGTTGTAGAGATAAGTCAGATCGGTAAGAGAAAAGAAATATGTATAAAGTAGGTAAATAAATACCATCATAAAGCGCAGGCACAATAGAGTCCGTATAGTTAAACATAAGATAAAATAGAATAAAGTCTGAGCTGGCTAATTGGGAGCGTTGCGGGACCGCAAAGTCTGAACATGGTCAAAAAAGGGTTGTCAGATCTTAAGAAATTTGGCCATAGACCCACGCAGGGTGGATTTAATCTTTTCAAGTTTGCTAAAATGCAAAGAATCTCTGATCCAGATTTCCCAGGATGGGGGAGAAGGGGACTTCCAACATAACAATATTCTGCATCTTGCCAATAAGGTGAGAAATGCTACCAGATCCGCCTGGGGCGTCGGCAAGACAACTGTATCAGGAAGAACCCCAAACAAAGCAGTTAAGGGCACAGGTTGGAGGGTTAGCTGGATGATCTTTGATAAAGTCAGAAAAATATTAATCCAGTATTGTTTGAGGGATGGACATGACCAAAACATATGTATTAGAGAGGCTGGTGTTTGATGACAATGGTCGCAATCAGGGCTAAGGTGGGGTATAGTTGAGCTAGTTTGGCTTTAGTCCAGTGTACGCGGTGCAAAATCTTACATTGAATCAACCCGTGTTTGGCACATAATGAGGAGCCATGGACCCGGTACAGAATTTTATCCCAAAAGTCATCCTGAATCACACACCCCAAATCCTGCTCCCATGCCATTTTAATAGCCGAGGTTGAGGAGTTGCCAAAGGAACATATTCTCCCATACAGACAAGAGATCAGGCCCTGTGATGAAGGGGGAGGCGATAGAAGGTTATCAAAGTCATGACAAGGAGGTCTAGATGGGAACTGGGAAGATTTCTCTTTAACAAAACTCCGGATTTGTAAGTAGCGAAAAAAGTGACTTTTTGGAAGGCCAAATTTCAATGAGAGCTGTTCAAAGGAGGCAAGTGTATTCTGAATATACAGATCAGAAAAAGACCTGATACCCAAGGAGGCCCACAAATAAAAAGCACCATCAACTAACGAAGGCTGAAAAGAGGGATTTTTCAAAATGGGTGACTGAAGGGGAAAAAAGGGCAACTTAAAATAACGACGAAATTGATACCATATTTTCAAGGTAACTTTGACAATAGAGTTATTATAAGAACCTGTACTTGGAGGCTGCTTTTGGGCATAAATCAGGGCTGGTAAAGAGGAGAAGGCACAAGAAGAAATCTCCAAGCTCAGCCACGCCGGGGCATTATTCATGCCCTCCCCCTGTAGCCAGTACCTGAGACCAGCCAGTCCCACTTTCTCTTTTTTGTCTTTTTTTTTTGTTTTTGTTCCAAATGTACCCAGAGAGAAACTTGTCTAATTTAACAAAAAAGGAAATTGGGATAAATACAGGGACACACTTAATTGTATTTATGCGCCCTGCTACAAATACCTTTTATTTTAAAGTCAAACTTTTTCAAACATAATCTTACTACCTAATGCAAATATGTGTGTGCCATCAGTATATAAGTAAATGAAATCCTCTTCAGCATTCAGTAATCGGTAATTATCTGCATCACAAGCATACAATCAGAAAAATGCTGCTGGGACACTTAAACTGACCGCTAGAAGTTAAAACAGAAAATGGTAAAGGAAGGCGCATGGTGATCTGACAAATCAAACTAACAGATGTTCTGTTTTCGAAGCCAGTATCCTTCTGTAATTAAATATGTGTGTCATTCTGGGAATGTCTGCAGTTATTCAAGGCCACAAGTAATTACAGTTATACAGAAGGTGGCTCCAGTGGGAATAGAACCTCTAACCTCAGTCGTTGTATTTAGTTAGTTTCAGAGCTGAAGCTAATGTAAGTGTGCAAGGACTCGCTTCAAGGTGTGGGTTCTGTTAATAATTGTGCATTTAAGACCAGAGAGATGTTATCAAATTATACATGAAGCTGCTACTGTTTATCAGAAGCAGCAACTGTTACTGTGTACTATAATGTGATTTATTACAACAGGCAAAGAATGTCATTCATTCAAAGTACTTTTTTATATGCATCCAGCATCATATCGCTTCAAAAAATAAACATAAACAATATAAAAAATAAACATATTTTCGACTTGCTATAAGAAGATCGAAGGCTTTATACATGTTGCTCAGAATGATTTACAATCCTGTAACTTTTTCCCCATAATAAAAGCCTTGCTGTCAGTGTGCCTGGGTAAACTAATCGAGCTTCCTGTAACACATTTAATATCTAATTGCAGACAGATGTTAATAATGGTGTTTTGTATCTCAGTGCCTATGAGGTGATCAGGCTGAAGGGATACACCAACTGGGCCATCGGCCTGAGCGTTGCTGACCTCACCGAGAGCATTGTCAAGAATCTGAGCCGTGTCCATCCCGTCTCCACCATGGTCAAGGTCAGACACACACACAGACTCTGTCTCGTACAATTGGGGAATATTGTCTTACTTTGGCATGCAGCGTGCATCAAACCACCAGCCTTCTGACCTGCTCTGCCTCTTGAGCCACCGTCACCCCATGAAAACCATTTTTCACGTGGCGGCTGTTACACAGAACAGCACGTTGGCTCTTTAGGCCAAAGCTACGTTTGCTGTAAATCACGAGTTAATTCTGTAGTTAGTTCTCAACATTAGTCATGATTTATGAATCCCCTTTGGGGTTTTGAATTAGAAAGGGCATCTGGTGTGTTTCTTCATTTTGTGTTTGTGTCTTTTCCAGGACATGTACGGTATCGCTGAGGAGGTCTTCCTGTCCCTGCCCTGCATTCTGAACAGCAACGGTGTGAACAGTGTGGTCAACATGACCCTCACTGATGACGAGGTTGCCCAGCTGAAGAAGAGCGCTGACACGCTGTGGGGGATCCAGAAAGACCTCAAGGACCTGTGAACACACCACGTACCACTCCCATGATGCAGTGAGGCCTGTCCTCGCACACGCAGTCCTTTCATAATCTTTCCCATTCTTCTAGCTTTGTGTTGCCTTATTTTGAAGAACAGTACCAGTGTTTTTAAGACTGTCAGGGAACTTTTCAGTTTTACATCATGTTTCTGCTCACTCCATGCCACCAGATTATTTGTAGGTCTAAAAAAACACTGGTATGCTTTTTTTTAAAAAGGGCACATTTGCTTTCCGTCGTGCGCTAGGCCTAAGTTACTGTCGCGGTGATTGTGTTAGCACATCTATGCCCTTTGTTCCTGTACTGTCTTTGGATCCAGAGTGTCAGCCAACATATGCACTTAGAAGTCCACACAAAACCCCCAAGAAAAACACACAAAGTGTCACTGACTGCTTCAACTGCATTTTCACGTGTTGTTTTAATTTAGAGCAGGGAGTCACTGAGCAAAATAATCAACAAAGCCAAAGGACAGCCTTCCTCTGAAGTTGCTTCTTTGAAGCAGACAAATCATCACATACTTGGGTCTAGATGGGAAATCTTTCTTTCTCTGTGCTGTCGAAGCGAGGTGCAGTAGCAGTGGAAGCATGTGGGTATCCAGCTAGGACTGATTTATGGATACGAGGTGTGATTTTTCTGGCCTTGTGTTGTAAACAGCAGTGTGTGACTTAATAAAACTACACCTCCTGAATGTGTGTCTTTGATGCTTGTTCATGTTAATGTTACAGCCTGTAGCAAAATAATGAATCTGTTCTATCATCTGGTGGAAAAGTACAAATAACTTTTGATTGTGTTTGATGTAAAAGACAAAATGCAATAATTTAGAAGTCATTTGAAGGCTTTCTTGGCAAAATGTGATGAAGACAACATATCAAAGTTAAAAGTGAAATAATTTTCATTTTCTGAAATATTCATTCTAAATCTTGTGTCAGGAGCACATTTCAAAAAAGTTGGCAGGGGAGCAGTTTTGTATTACCTGTTCATTTAGCTCCAAGGAGACAAAAAGTTTACTATGAACAAAGTTCAACACAGCCAACTTAGCTTAGCTGGCTCGGGGGGGAAAAAAATCCCTAAATCTCCTTTTGGAGATGACGTACATCATAACCACTTTCTCTGTTAACCATGGCTCTCTGCTTTAGACTGTGTGCGCTGACTTAAAAAGAGGGGTTTCATAGGTCGTGATTTTTCTGCACTGCAGAGATATTATCAGGCGATCTGCAAAGAAAATACAGCAAAGGACAATACTGTGACAAGTATGAGACAAATGCTGCAGAAACGGGTTCATCTGATGATTTGTCAAACAGAGGGGGGAAAAGAAACATCTTAATTCAAGATAATTTTTTGTAATTACTGGGTGTCCTCTCAGTGTTGCTGTTTAGTTAATGCGATTGCTTGTACATCTATATTTGGTGTGTGTTCTGTTTTATTAGCTGCAGTTCCAGCAGAGTAAGATATTTGATGTGTTCCTTCTTCAAAATAGTTTATCATTTGGAATGATAACCTAAAAATAATACTGCAATATCTCAAATCGAGCTGATCAACATGTAGATCTATAAAATCTTAGGCATTCCAATGACTTGTTTATCTGTACTGATAAAACTTTACTTCAAAGACTTGGAAACGTAGCCTAAATTTGTTGAGTTAAATCTGAAATATTTAGTATGACTAAAAGTTTCAGTGTGTCTAAAATTGTACTACCACACATACACAGTACTTTTGCACAATAACTGAAACTAGCACCACTGAATGAACAAGAACTACACATGGGTGTGCCATGGGTTCTCCAGTTTCACCCACTGTGGCTGACTTGTACATGGAAGAAATGAAAAAGAGGGCCATGTTATCCTACCCTGGAACACAACCACACCATCTGTGAATTGTGGTACATCCTGAGATTTGATTTTCGCCCAAGTGTCATCCACATACCTGAACCAATGACTTTATGGGGATGTGTTTTTATAGTTATTAAGTAGGTTTTAAGCACATGTAGAGAATCCCTTTAACAATGTGTTTTATTTACATTGTTAAATAGTGTAATGAATCAAATAAAGGAAATAAGCTGTAATAACAATAACCAGTATTCTGCCAAAAAATTGTCTCATGTTCTGTAGTGCTATAGTGGACAATTACAACATTGCAAAATTTTATTATTGTTATTGGTAAGAGGAAATAATTAATAAAAACAAACTACCACTGAAGCCAAGAGAAACTAAACTAAAACTGCTCAAACATTAAAACAATTAAACTCCCTCTGGAACCTAAATGGAGCCAAACTGAATGAATTTGTTTTTAAAAAAGGAACTAAAAATAAAAAGTAACTTGAAACTAGAAGAACTCAAACTGTCAATTATTGACTTGAAATGCAATAAAGAAAAACAAGTACAACAAGTATATAACCATGGAACAAATGACAAGAGGGTTACCTCAATGTCAACTTTTTTTTAGTTTTTTTTAAGGTATTATTTAATATTGGTACCTTTCCATGTTTGTTATTGTTCTTAGCGTCTTGGAGCGACTGTGATCACCTAATTTGCTCTGGTATAAATAAAATATTCTGATTCTGATTCCCAATAGATGCTAAATGAACATACCTAAAACCGGAGTCATAGAGAATCTCAAGGGTCAAAGATAGATGTTTTCAAAGGTTATTTCTACATATGTCCCGGTAATAAGAAGCGCTTTGATCTGGCTTGATTCAGCATTTTTATTTTATTTTTTTACAATTCTACTAAACACATTTGACTATTTTCCCTGTTATTTAGTTTGCAGTGCCCTCTTGTGACTGCAGTCAATTAAATCACTTCATTACTACTAAGGATCTCCTCGTATAACTCATCAGATTATTAAGACGAGACACAGGACAAGACATGCTCTCTAAAAGTATTTTATTTACATAGTTCTCCTCTCCATTGTAGCATCTGAAAATAATTTTACATTAAAGATAGGTGCAAAAGTTTTAATCAGGGAAACCTTTTTTAAATAAAGAGTTTTAAGAACACTGCTGTCGCCGTTTGACTTTCCACCACAAATAACATACTTCCCCAGTTCATGTCCTCTGTTTCAGGTGGGCACCTCCAGTTCTCGCAAGAACAGAGAGAAGGGTGAAACCTTTTTCGTTCTGGCTCTTTTAACAGCTCTTCTGTAAATGTAGCCGTTGTAGCGTTTTCCAAAGCGAAGGCTGAGAGGGTTGTAGTTGAAATTACTTCTGCGATCATTGCAAAGGAGCTGCCTCTGGTCCTCGTTCTCTCTCAGGGAAAAGCAGAGGCTCGGATCCTCTGCCAGGAAGTCGCCTGCTGTTCTCCTGAATGCAGAGGACACTGCTCCTGAAGGCAAACCCCAGACACATCAGTCCACAACTGCAAATACACAAACACAGCAGAGTACGTGCAGCTGCAACCTGCTACACAATCTATTGAATCAGTCATCATCACACACACAGTGTTTGATGAGGTAACTCATGTATTTTTTTTCTTTTTTAGATTATTTTAGTTTGACATGTACTTTTGTTTTTAAAAAGAGGATTTTATGACCATGAAATATCTATGTGTCAATTATTTTTATACCAAATTATGGGTTTATTGTTTGTTTGTTTTTTAGCTTCATATCAAAATTAAGACAGTCAATTAGAACATCATAATTTTCACTTAAAACAGCCACAGGAGTCAACAAAGCCTTCATGGTTGATGCAAATATTTCACATGGATACCCTGTCTGTTACTGATTATGTCCAAATCCTCTGCTAATCCATGAATCATAAGGAAAATACAGTCCTAATGATAGTAAGACTGTATATTGCTTTCATAATGATGAGAGAACAGGAGGCTCAGCGCTTCATCCTACAGCTACAGTTACTCAAACTTTTCTGCCCCACTTCAAAAGATAGAAACAGTTCAGATCTCGCAATTTTTAATATCAGCATTTTGAACAAGCCTCAACATTTTCCTTTAAGTCTATTTTGTCTGCAAAAGTCAGATTCATTTGATTTAGTTTTACTCCACATTGTTCTGGTCATCGGTGCAGTGGGGCCTGCAACACTGAGAAGAACTGTATTACAACAAGATAGTGTGCCAAAGTATTACGAGAAGGAAACAGGCACAAACTGCAGACATAAACCCCATCAAGCTGCTTTGGCATGAAGTAGACAGAAGACTGAATGCAAGACAACCTAAAAGTGCAGCAGATTAGTAGGAACAAAAAGTATATACATTAGACTCCGTATACCTATAGCAGGCTCAGCTTCTGAATGATTCAAACATTTTGATTCAATTTAGGGCTGAGAATTTCATGATTTTTTGCACCCCTCTAGCCTGTATTCTGAGACGTGAAACTACATTTTTTCAAACCCTTTATTTTTAGTGTAAATTCCAAATTCACAAAGCCTATAAAAACCTAACTGGCTGCAACTCTTGAGGCGACACGTTTCCTGTCTGTACTAATAGTGCTAAATGAATAGCATAATGCTGTAATAAATAACAAATAAAAAAATATTAGACTTCAGTAGCCACCTGTTGCATGTGTTCTCTGTGCAGGGTCGACTCCTTGCAGAGCTGCTCCCACACTCCGTCCATCCTGGATAGCAATGAGAGCGCAAATCACAGCCAAAGCCAGTAGTCTCATCTTTCAGCACCAGATCCAAAAATTGTTTGTCTACTGAGCCTTCCCTCCATTCAAACCTGTTTTATGTCTCCACCAGGTGACCGCCTGCGCCGCTTGGCTGCCAGCCAATCACAGTGCGTGCATCTCTGTCCTGTAAATTGTAGAGCTGATTGATGCTGTTTAAGTCATTTATCAGCGCTTCTACGAAATGCTGAGAACATCATTCAGTACAAATCACTATGCTGCATAAAAAAAAACCAAACACTTAAATGAAAAAAGCGATGAAGCTGTTGAGTAATGTTGCAGTTCAGTTTTTAATCCCATCTGCAGTCAATCAAAAAGCTGGAGCGGGAATGTGGAATGAGTCGTCGCTATAAAAATATTCTAGTTTTTTCATTCTCCGTGTTGAATGCTGTACAACTAGTACAGTGCAAAAGTCTTTAGACACCCATAATTTCTTTATATTTTGCTTCAAGTGAGTCTTTTGTAATTTTTTTAAAGTGATCTTGATCACTAGCAGCTTCGTGAAGGGGTTTCAAAGTGTGTATTTGCTACTTTGCTA
>NW_005187437.1:181885-183646 GCF_000239375.1 Pundamilia nyererei | reverse complement strand
AATTTTTTACATCTATATCCAACATAACACAACTTCATACAGTCTAAACATTTTAATATAGCACATTCTGTATATATTACCACTGTGACAGTGTTGCAACTACTGGCACTTTAGATTCTGACTACACCCACACATAAGCTACATAAGCACTTGTTTTACTTTATTATTTTGTATGCTCAGACTTAAACTTATTCTTTATTTTAGTTAGTTGTTATTTAGTTGTGTGAAGGGAACCTGCAAAGTAAGAATTTCATTGCTCTGCATAACCACTTGTGTTTTGTGGTGTATATGACAATAATCTTCTTGAATCTTGACAGTAAATAACATCTGAACAAGATCATTTTGAACAAAACATCTGAAAATGAGCTGTGAACTATGAAGTAGAAACGTGAACTATGAGCTGTGAAAACCAAAGGGGCTGTAAATCGTCATAGCAGGAGCTAGAGAGACAACTCAGGGAGAGGATTGTGGCTCAGGTGAGGGTCAGTGGCGCTTGAACACACAGAGATGGCAGCGATTGGTCAGGTAAGAAGAGTAAGTAACCTGGAAGTGTCTTACAGATTTTGTAGGTGGAGGCTGGCGTGAGGGGAAGGCAGTCGAAGTGATCCAGGTGTCCAGAATCCGAGTGTCCAGAGGGAGTGTTTATCGTGAATCCTTTGAGAAGGAGCAGGGAGGAAGGCAGGCGGGTAAATGGATATCTAACAGAGCTTGGGTTGTGATCATGATTACTGAGCAGACAAGCGTTCAGAAGTGGTGAGTAATGTTGAGAGTGAAAAGATGTACCAGACGATTCCTGAAAACCACAGACAAACACCAGGGAAGCATACACCAAATACGATGATGCACAGGAATAACTTGTTGGTCTGGCGAAGACTTATTGAATTGATCCCTAGGGGAAATTATGTTGGTTACAGTGCTCCAGTCCAAACAGTAACAAAAACAGACAATACAAGAAGTAAGAAATAGCACAATATATACAATATATACATACACATAACTCACTTACTAATAAATATCTGAATAAGAACGAAGAACATGTGTTAAAAGGGTGTTGCTATAGCAGGATGTGTTTGAGTGTGTGTTGAGAGCGCCGGTCTTATATGCAGGCAGCCCCAAATTGCCAACAGGTGCAGATCATGATTGGAATGAGGAAGCTGCGCCCAGAGGTGGGAACTCCAGCTCTGCGGAAAAACACACAGCCACTCACACGGACCATGACAGTAACATGTTTAATACCTAATTATCACATCAAAAATTGTATATACACTCCACACCAGTTGGTGGCGGTAGTGCCCCATGCATCAGATTTATATTTTTACTGAAATGAGACCAGGTAAAAGTTTCCGCAACATTTACTTAGTCAATATAAAGTCATGAGTTGTCACTGAACCAGTTCTATGCAATCAACTACAGTGTGTGCAATAGAATTCAATTTTCAATTCAGTTTTGCTTATATAGCCTCAAGGTGCTCTATATTGTAGGGTAAAGACCTATAATAATATTGAGAAAAACAATCAGATGAACCCCTATGAACAAGCACTTTGGCGACAGTGGGAAGGAAAAACTCAATTTTAACAGGAAGAAACCTCCAGCAGAACAACGCTCGGGGAGGGACAGCCAGAAGAGAGCCAGAGATGAATAATAACTAATGATTAAATGCAGAGGTGAGTGAAAAGGAAACAGTAACTGCATCATGGGAAGCCCCTAGCAGCCTAGGCCTATTACAGCTTAACTAACAGAGTATTCAGGGTTACCTGATCC
>NW_005187437.1:178312-181128 GCF_000239375.1 Pundamilia nyererei | reverse complement strand
TGCCTAGGGGTATGTTCTCACCAGGAAGTCCGCATAGATGTATGGTTAGATGTGGCTGGTAGACTAAAGCACTTTGACTGGTCACAAAGATGAAAAAAAGCTACATAAATCAGTCAGCCAGTGTAAGAGCTCATTGAGGCCTGCAAAGAGTCTCAGTTAGATACAAATTATTTTGCAAATTTTGATTTTTGCTTTTATTGGTTTTAGAAATTCAGATTACAAAATCATTCCTTAGTACAAACCATTACAAAAATAGTCTTAATTAGATAAAAGTAGTTGGGGTGAGTTTTTTTTTGGTAAGGTTTAAGGAGAGAAGTGTCAGATTGGCACAAGCTGCTGTACCTTTGCTAATCAACTCTGCCTTGTTAAGCAGCAGCAGGGTGGTTCCTCACGGAGCACATGTGCATGCTAGCTAATATAGTTGACTCAGGAGTGAACAGCTTCCGCTGATATAATATCTGACTTTTCTGGAGTTTGACACTACTAAGGGGCGAAAACAGGCCTTATTCTGTTTTTTGCGTGAGCAAGGAAATTTCCCTGTAGATGTTCAGTAGTTTGTAGAATCCTTATTTGGTTGTATTGAGTGGAATGTAAAGGTGTTTTTTAGTATCTGCTCTAAAAACAACACTTTTAAGCTAACATGGAGTCAGCCTAAAGCGGATTGATCACTTTAGGCCTTCACTCCTCAGAGAGATAAATAAATAAATAGTAAGACTGAGCACACAGCTGCAGTTTGTTTTTATCACACACAACCCCAAAACCAAACCTTTCACCCTGACATGATTATGGAAGGTAGGCGGGGTGGAAGTGCTTTGCCCTCGTGACTGTTTTTTTTTTTTTTTTTTAATAAGTCTCATCTTTGCCTTCGGAGAGGAAAGCTCTTTCTGGCCTCTAGCCACAACCGGTTCGAAGGTCCTACATTCAGATTAAGCGGAGCTTCTTCCCAACAGTGACGTTTGTTGGACCCCCAGAAACTGTAAGATGCCTCTGTCCCGTTCGCTTTCCATGACATCCCTGACCGGGGTGCTGCCGGCCTGGGAGGAGGACGAGCTGCCTGTGGAGGACCTGCTGCTCTTCGAAGTCTCCTGGGAGGTCACCAACAAAGGTCAGTTTCATCAGAACTGTATTACTTATATTTCCATTTTATACAGTAAAACACTGGATGTATCATTGTAGTATTTATTTCATTTGAATCAGTTAGCTCATATTAATGTGTTTGAGTCAATATATTTCAGTGTGCGTGTATATATTTGTTTTTTTTAATTACTCTTGTGGCTAGAAAAACAATATACAGAATGTATAAATATCTATGAATCAAAGGAATTAAAAAAAACTTGTGAAACCATAAGGAACAGTAACAAATGTGTATCTTTAAAGTATCAGTATTTCAGTTTAAACATCACTTTAATTTGTATCTCTAATACATGCCATGTGACAATTTCCTGTTTAAAAAAACCCCCTCTGTCTGTTAATATTAGTAATATTTTATGAAAGAGTCACTCTTTGCCCCTTGAAGAGCAAATATTGCACGGAGTGTGCTCCCTCTGAAGAGTTAAACATTAAGCTGATGCTCATGTAGTGTCCTAAACACAAAAAAGATAAAATGACTGAATATTGAATTGGTTTGCATGTGGACAGCAGGTGTCGTGTTACAGTACTAATTGTGGCTTTTGCCTCGAATCACTGAGAACATTTTATGCATAGTGAAGATTTCTGCTGCCTGTTTATTCACTCTTACTGGCAGTTTGGATTGAAGTTGGATATGGAAACTGCAACTTTTTTTTATTTAAAGATGTGACAATAGCACATTGTTTTATGTTGTGTTTAATTACCTTTAATTTCAAATTCATGAATCTAAA
Organism: Pundamilia nyererei; assembly: GCF_000239375.1. Classification (NCBI taxonomy): domain Eukaryota; kingdom Metazoa; phylum Chordata; class Actinopteri; order Cichliformes; family Cichlidae; genus Pundamilia; species Pundamilia nyererei. The sequence goes on along the minus strand of NW_005187437.1, from coordinate 179,269 downwards.
AATGTAAATATTAATTTGAACATTAAGGTTCAGAGGTTATCAGGCACTCTGCTGTTTTCTCTGGCTTTACTGTTTATATGATCCCTGCTCTCTGATGCAGCTCAGACGTCATTCTCCACTGAATGTTTTGGTGATAATGTCAGTATTTGTCTTTATGCTGCCTAGTGAGACTGAAAAACATTACCACATGTGCTTTGACCCCTACAAACCAGAAATTTTGTGTCTGCTACAAATGGCACCAGTGCAATATCAGCTCCTGGTCAAAATGGGTTTGTATAAAAGATCTGTTAAAGCAGTTGATGGCCCCTGACTATTTTCAGTGATTTAGTGTTTGACTAAATGACTGAACAGCTGATGATAATGTATGTAGGTATGTTTTGTGTCTTTCTTTCCATTTTTGTGTATTTTTAAATGACAATCTGGATTATGTCTCTGCACATAATAAGAGGTTATTTAACAAAAGTAAAGCAAAAACACTGTATAGAAAAACTAGGAACATCTTTCCTACTTCCATAGGAATTAGGAGACTGAAAAGCAGCCAGTTGCTGCTACTAAATGCATTTGATTAACTGATCTGGAAATGTGAACAGCTATAGAAGTAGCAGTAGTTTAATTATCATTCAGGTGTCTGTTCACCTAATGCCAATGAAGATGGAAATCAAAATTATGAGGAAGCAATTTTTGTTGCCCATCAGTCTGTAACCGGTTATAAGGCTGCTTCTTGAGCAATTTGAAATCAGTCATTCTGCAGAGAGGGCATTAGCAAGTCAGAAAGCACTCAAAACAGTTTTCAGTCTTTCAGTTGACATTCCAGCAAATTCACCCCAATGATACTCAGAAACTTAACCCTCTGGGGTTTAATTGGCCATTTTTTCAATACTTTTGATTTTACCTTGTATATTTCACATTTTTAAAACTGTTTACCTTGCCTTGTTTAAAATAATTCTTGTCAGTACT
>NW_005187437.1:175921-177928 GCF_000239375.1 Pundamilia nyererei | reverse complement strand
GTAGCTGCGCAATGAACGCAGTTTTTGTGGGTGGCAGAAAAAAGCGGCGTTCAAAGACCGGGAAAACTGCCTTTTTTTCCGCCACTCAGAAGGGGTGTTGAAGGCGCCCCCCACCCCACCCCCTTTTTTCTGACTAATTAAACGGCGATCTTTAACGCCATTTCTTAACCAGACGGTCTAGGAAAAGTGGCAAATTGCAGCACTATTGGCTTGCAACAGTTAAAAGTTTTTACCCTTTTCTTTCAGACTTTTCCCTCCCCTCCACAGATTACTGTAGTAATGTGTTAGGAGTCTGTGAACATACAGACTGGTTCCTATTGGACTTTTTACAAGAATTTTTAAAAGACAAGTCAAAAGTTTGAAACCTTTTGCAGTGACTTCAGGTCTTTTCACTTGCCCTGTGTGTCACTATAGTTGGGGGAATCTACACAGTCATCCAGACCAAGGCTAAGATCACTGTGGATGAATGGGGAGACAACTACTACATGATGGGGCCGTACTTCGAGCACAACTTCAAGACTCAGGTGGAGAGCTGTGAGCCACCAAATCCTGCCATCAGGAAGGCCATGGATGCCCTCATCCACAACGGCTGCCAGGTGAGGGATGGGAGAGGTAAGATTATCTGTGTACCAGTTGACACACCAAAACCTACTGAGTTGACAGGCATACAATTTGCTTAACCATAAAGGGGACTAGTGGGTCTGGGGGTTCTCACCCATGAAATTAGTTGTTCATCATTGTGAAATGATGAATATCACTGTCATACAGTTTGGGCTGCCCTGGATGTACGCTGTGTATGATGGGAATGATGTGATTGCATTGTGATTGCTGGATGAGGATGGTCACTGAATGGTATTTACGCAGGAGGCTCAGATGCCAAATGCGTGTTTGACCACTAGAGGGTGCACATATGCTGATGAGACAGTTGCAGATCAGACTGTCAGAATACATTCCTTAAGGAAATAACAATTAGCATGACTTTAGTAAAAAGCTACACTAAAGCTGCAAGGCTCCTTGGAGATGTTTAAAATGATCCCTAAGTTATATTGTCTAACTTTAAGAGCAGATAGAAAATGTGTTTGTAAGAACACAACTTGGCTGTATATTGCTGTCATGCAAAAAAACAACACAATATAGTGATCACTTTATACTTCAAATGCATGCATCCAAAATTTCTCTTAGCAAAGTGGATATAACCAGAATCTTCATACCGCCTACGCCCTAAGTAGGGTTAGGCTAACCTCAGGCTAAAACTGTTGCCATGAAACTGAATGCATATCCTGGGATAGAAGCACAGAGGCACTTAAATCTGAAAGTGTCCCTAATAAAGCTGAACTTGTTTTTAATGCAGGTTCATTTTGGTCGCTGGCTGATTGAGGGCAGCCCCTACGTAATCCTGTTTGACATAGGCTCAGCAGCCTGGAACCTGGACCGCTGGAAAGGGGACCTTTGGGACACCTGCAACATTGGTCTGCCCTACCATGACCGAGAAGCCAATGACTCGCTCATTTTGGGCTCCCTTATTGCATGGTTCTTCAAAGAGGTGCATTATAAGTGAACCTAATTGTCTTGTTGGCTCCTATGCTGAGTTTTGGATTTATAAAAATAAATAAATCTCAATATGCATCACTGAGATGGTTGGCATAAGTAAACATGGCAGCTTTCTTTTGTGTTTTTAGTTGACAGACCACCTTGGAGACAAACCTAATGTCATCAGTCACTTCCATGAATGGCAGGCAGGTCCTGGACTTATTCTCTCTCGCTCACGCAAAATTCCCATGGCGACAGTATTCACAACACATGCCACCCTGCTGGGAAGATACCTTTGTGCTGGGAACACTGACTTTTACAACAACCTGGACAAGGTGAGAGAACAAGAGAACTGCTTTACAGCAAACAGACACGTAGTGACACTGTTTGTAGTTGGCCTATAACTGTCATGGACACCAAACCATTCCCTTCTTATGACTCTAGTTAATAATACAGGCAGGGAAATTTGTCAATGTT
>NW_005187437.1:171656-175828 GCF_000239375.1 Pundamilia nyererei | reverse complement strand
GGGGAAAAACATCAGTGTTTGTAAACATAGGGGCACTACAGTAGGCATGTTATTTATATTATCAAATCACAATAGTAATCACTTTTATATTTCATATTGCACGGCCTTTACGCTACAATATGAAATGCAAAAAGTGAGCGAAGAAGAGAAGCCCACAGCATGCTGAGGCCTATTGCAGTGTACCTATGAAAACAGAACAAAAAGCAAAGTTCTTAAGAGTCTGTCTCCTGACACCCCACGTCCATCACAAAATACGCGTGCAACTCACACTCGCGCCTCTCTGCCTACAATGACCAGCCATAAGATTTATGCTCATATTTAAAGGTTTAGGTCTTTTAGGACTACTTAGAGCATCATTAGTAATGTTGAGCTACATTTGGAGATGTCAATGCAATGTTTGTAATTGGCCACACAAGCTAAAGGTCAATGTGGAGCTAAAGGTTACTCCTTGACCGAATGGATAATTGACAGATGATTCATAGGACCATCACTTATTCTGTCGATGGAATCTTGTTAACTGAGAGTCAGAAAATGCAGCCAATGTGGTAAAACAAAGAAGGATCATTTCCAGACTTACAAACTGTAAATGAACTTTAAAAGAGATTTTTTTTTAATTCATTTAATTGAATAAATGAAATGCAATATTTTATTATGCTCTTGTTTATGCTCAACTATGCCTGAAATTGATAATTATACATGCTGTTATAACCAAACCTTTTTGTGGTCCCACGAGGGTACGGTAGTCGAGATCTTGCTTTGTAGGATTAATGAGGATGTGGTGAACTAAACTGGTGCAGTCTCATCCTCATTTTCCCAGTATGTTTCATGACAAACGCTCATACTCGGGCACTCGTGTCCTCTCTTGCTCATTTAAACATGTATGCATGCTCGCATCCACACACAGCATAACTCTGTATTTGTTTGTGTACCTCCCTCTGTTTTGTCTTTTAGGTGTTGTATTGTTGGTGTACTTTGTTACAGAGGAAGCACGTCTGTTTGCATCTATCGCTCCCTCTTTTTTTGTCCCTTCTATTCTTCCACTTCTCCTGGCTTTTGCCTAGTCTTCACCCTCTGTCCACTCCAGCATTATATCCACAAGCGATAATATGAATAATATTTTCTTTTTTAAAATAATTGCAACAAAAACATTCCCATGAGAAAAGTAGACCCTCTGTAGGCTCCTCTTGTTACAGCAAATATATTTGGTAAAAAAAGGCATTCAGAAAAATATTCTGCTGCTCTGGGCAGGTTTAAAAAAAATGCTTGATAATTAAACATGTTTTGTAAAGTAAAATGAATGTTTTTGTTTTTTCTGTTTTTAAAAATTGTGTGTGGCAGTTTAACATTGACAAGGAGGCTGGAGAGAGGCAGATCTACCACCGATACTGCTTAGAGAGAGCAGCAGTTCACTGTGCTCACGTCTTCACGACAGTCTCTCAGATCACTGCTGTGGAGGCCAACCACATGCTGCACAGGAAACCAGGTGGAAAATTTTCACTATACTATCTCCACAAGAACGTAGTTTTACGTTGTCTATTGGTTTTCTGACGATCCATGCAACACAGTCATGCAAGAAATGTTTTTACAAATCACACTACAGTCCTGTAGATAAATACATATCATGATTGACTCATTTGTAGCGATAACTAGCAACAGTAACTTGAAGTAATCAGTTTCTGTATGATGTTCACACAGTCACACAATTTGAAAAATTGGATAATTCATCACATCTGGGGGGGGGGGCTCTGAACTTGGAACACAACTGTATTCCAGGGATTGATGGCAAAAATACCTTCAAGTTTGAAATAAAATGTTGAAGCTAAACACAAAGTAATTTCTATACCGCTGTCAACAGAAAATGAATAAAACCATCTTTTCCTTTGTTGGTACAGATGTGGTCACCCCAAATGGGCTGAATGTGAAGAAGTTCTCAGCCATGCATGAGTTTCAAAACCTGCACTCCACCAACAAGGCCCAAATCCAGGAGTTTATCAGGGGACACTTCTATGGGTTTGTTGCTTTATTAAAAAGTAGTCCTGGCAGCTCTCGAAGTTTGTTGTACTTCATAAAATGAATCGACAATTTCATTTTATTAATCTTTATTATCTCGGTAGTCACCTGGACTTCAACTTGGATAAAACCCTCATCTTCTTCATTGCTGGGCGCTATGAGTTCTCAAACAAAGGAGCAGATATTTTCCTTGAATCACTGTCCAGACTGAACTATCTGCTGCGGGTGAGGCCGTGTTTGTTTTGTGCCTTTTTGGTAGTGTTGTGTTGTACACATCTAATGGAAACCTATCGTCACCGTCTCTGCAGGTCCACCGAAACGATGTGACGGTCGTAGTTTTCTTCATCATGCCAGCGAAAACTAACAACTTCAATGTGGAGTCACTGAAGGGGCAGGCAGTACGTAAACAGCTTTGGTACGTCCTGCTTTGCTGATTACTTGTAGCAATTAAATAATTCTGTACAGTACATCCATTTTTTTTTTTTCATTGTATACTCTAAATGTGATGAACAATACCCGGGGGGGGATCTGGAAATCTGTTGGGATTTTTCTCCCTCACTGATCACTTGGGGAGCTGCAGTTTTTGGCAAAATTGTAAATCCCACAGGTTGTAGTGCATCTGCCTCCCAATTTAGAAGAAGGCTATAAAGAACGGCACATGAATGAAATCTGAAATGGAGCCTGGGAATTGCAGGGCCTTCTAAGTTGTCTCTGCCATGTTGTTGTTGCCATGCAAAAGCAGAGGCTGTATGCCAACAGGTAATAAGGAAGAAAGTGCACTAATGAATGAGACAAAGGAGTGTTGTTAGGAGAATTTATTTTTAGGCGCTACTGATGCTCAAGTTCCCTGAACTTCTCGTGTAGCTGTTCGCCACCTGTTTGTGGTGATCACCTGCACAACATTTATTGCTTCAAGCTTGGGCTTATCGACCTTTCTGGGCAGCCACGACACATCAGACAAATCCAATCTTCACTTGTAAATAGCAGACAGTTTGAGACAGCCTGGTATTGATCTGATTTGAAACACAAACCTGATTTAACTGCAGCTTGAACAAAGTGTTTACCTCCATTAGGAAGCTGTACTGAAAGACTCGTCATTATCCAACATTGATTTAAAAAATGTGTACTTCCTCATGAGTGGTTGCCAAGGTGGGCATGGTTCAGCAAAAATGCAACTTAGGAACTTTGCTCCTTCCCTGCTTTAACTCTTAAACTCTAAATAATAATGATTTTCTGTTACTGTTGGTGCTTCAAACTAACAACTGCAGTGGTGATAGATTTCCTTTGCTTTTAACAGGGATACAGCTCATGCTGTTAAGGAGAAATTTGGTAAAAAGCTGTATGATGCTCTGTTAAAGTAAGTATTTCTACTTGCTGAGGTATTTGATGTTGATATCAAAGTGTTGTGTAAATTTGCAGATTGATGATGATGGATGTATGTATGTCTTCTTTCATTAGAGGGCAGATCCCTGATCTCAACAACATTTTGGACCGAGATGACTTCACCATTATGAAGAGAGCCATCTACGCCACACAGGTGTGTGCGTGCGTGCGTGCGTGTAAACTAATCTTTAATTCTACTTCCCCGCTTTCAAGTAACTGACTACCATTAGTCCTTATTGATGATGACTCAGAAAGATTAATATCAGTAAATTGTACCAGTGTATTGTTTCCCAAGACAAACTGTGTTCAGCTGAAATCTTTACACCTAAGGTGACACTCTTGATAAGAAAATGTTAATATCTGTAAAATGATGTGGAAATTGGGATCTTTTCAACCAGACAGAAACGACCTTTTTACTACATAAAGGGCCATGTTTATGGTTACGCCACTATTACATTTAGGCACATACAAATTTCAGGATAACTTATTTCAACAACATTAAAGATATAACTTTCATTTTGACTCAAATGTTAAAGCTATGCTGGAATATTTTATTTTGAATTTCATTTAACTTAATACAATTTTATTTTTTAAATTGTCATCTTGCTCTGTTCATTTAATTTGTGGGTCCTTTTGTAGTCTGCTGTTAACAGTGTGGATAACATCGCAGGCTGTCGCAGCATTAGCAGAGAGTGCGGCACATGCAGTTATTCAATCTTCAATTGAAGTTCATACAGCACCAAATCACAACAGTTGCTGTAAGGTAGACCCTACAATAA
>NW_005187437.1:168740-171355 GCF_000239375.1 Pundamilia nyererei | reverse complement strand
CCCCCCCAAAATCTTATTTCTGCTCTCCTTGGTCAGCCTGGATTAGATGCAGATAAGCATGGACTGTCTTACTTTTTGGTGTTAGTGTGGTTAATTGGACTGATAAGATGCCCACTGATGCCAGGGCCACCAATTCATCCACGTTACTGTGAAGTAATCTCACATTCCACATGATGAGATGATGGGTCCATATCTTCTCCTCTGGTTTTGATGCCTGATACCAGATTCCTCCTAACATCTTAGGGCAGCTCTGGACTAGAACAGAGTCCAGCTCCTGCCAAGGATGGTTCCAGATCCTGACTATATCTAGTTGATATCTCTCAACCTCTCACAAGCTCAGGCTTCAATTCCACCAGAGATGTGATGCTTTATTTCCTAATAGCCAGCCCTGGTATCTGGAGACTGGACCACCGCCCTCCTGTAGAGCCTTTGCCTTTGAACATCGCCTGTCACACAATGTAACCAATGCCTATAGCGCCTTCTAACCCTAACCTGCAGGTGGTGGACCTACTGGAGGGAAGCCAGTGTAGCTTCTTTGGGCTGCATCTGACTGGACCCCATTGCCTAAGGGCCTGGTCACCAGGCACTTTTTAAAATCACTCAGGGTCAATTGAATTCCTCACTTTTATGTTTATCTATCCTAATCGCATACTTTAACCTCTTGGCTTGCAGAGGCACAGCCTCCCTCCAGTAACCACTCACAACATGCTGGACGACTCAGCAGATCCCATCCTGTCCAACATCAGACGTGTTGGCCTCTTCAACTCCAGGAACGACCGTGTCAAGGTAAACAAAACATTATGTCAGCCATGTCAGATGTGATAAGATCTCTCTTTTGATGGAGATAGATATAAATTTTTAAAATATATATCTAAAATGTGGAGAGATCTACTGTGACTACACAGTTGGTCTTTAATCTATTGACTTGTAGTTATTAAAAACAAACAAAAACTGGCTTAACTTTGATGTTTTAATTTGTGCTATGCTGCCAAATAAGGACATGGGCAATTCTTATCTGTGTGTCACCCTCTCAGGTTGTTTTCCACCCAGAGTTCTTGTCCTCGACTAGTCCTCTGCTGCCAATGGACTACGAGGATTTTGTCCGTGGTTGTAACCTTGGAGTGTTCCCTTCCTACTATGAACCATGGGGCTACACACCTGGTAGACTGACCATCCTCATGTTGTAGCCAGGCATACATGTTTCTACACAAATGCTTTATACTTCCCCTGTGCATATTGTTTAGGGCTTCTGTCTTCTGTTCTCCAGGTGAGTGTACTGTAATGGGCATTCCTAGTGTGACCACCAATTTGTCAGGTTTTGGTTGCTTCATGGAGGAGCACGTGTCGGACCCTGCTGCATATGGTGCGTGAGTGCATTCACACTCATGGGTGCACAAACACTGTGAATTATGTGTGTTCATCCTTATGGATTATGTTTTCTCTCCCCCCTCCTCCTCTCTGTCAGGTATCTATATAGTGGACCGACGCTTCCGTTCTGCTGAGGAGTCCTGCAACCAGCTAACTCAGTTCATGTTCAGTTTCTGCCAGCAGTCTCGGCGGCAGCGTATCATCCAGCGCAACCGAACTGAGAGGCTGTCTGACCTTCTGGACTGGAAATACCTGGGACGGGTCGGTTTCTGATTCTGAAGCCCTGAATAGTTACTTGGTTAAAGTCAGAACAGGACATGATCAGAGAAAACGGGAGTCTACTACTGAACTATATTCTGGTTCAGCCAACAAATAATCAGATTTTATTACTGCTTTTGCTGTTTACCAGATACAGGTATACAACAGTGAACAGCAAGCCTCCAACTTTGGTTGTTCTAGGCTATTCCACTTACACAAGTCAAATATAGGGCTACCATGCTGTGGCTCCTGTGAACTGTGGTACAATGATTTTTCCATTCTCCTTTTATACTGTGCCATGTATTGATCTCCTATATAGTTCACCCTCTCAGGATAACGTGCTGACCTCCAAGATGATTGCAAAACAAGCATACAAGATTTCATAATTGGTCCATATGTAGAACAAAGCATGCACCAACTTTAAGACTACTTTCGTTGTTACTGAAGGATGTATTCTTATGGTCAAGATTAATTAGAGGTGGTAGTTCAGACGCCCACATTGCAAATCTTTCATTGAAATGTTTGTTCAGTTCTTAATGTATTTCTGGCTTGTTTGACAGTTCTACATACATGCACGTCACCTGGCCCTTAGTAGAGCTTTCCCAGACAAGTTCAAGATGGATCCCATGGCCCCTCTGAAGGTAAGGAATCCTTTACAAGGAATTTTGATCATAGTTGTGCACAAAACTTTATGTAGAGTAAGTGTTGAGGAGAAAGTAGAGCTTTGTGAAGTGATTTAAAGAGTTTACTGTTTGTGGGGATTATGTCTGATCCCCTTTTGTGCTCAGAGGACATCCTGGCCTTTCTCGTGTGTTTGGCTGGCCTCTTTTTGCCCTAAATTCTGTGTGGTTCTTGTACCAAACAAGTTGATGCCATCGGATCCTAATGATCAGCGGCCCTCACATCACATGTGAGAAAGTCTGAGAGACTTGTTATGGTCCATGAAAACATCACTTGACCCTCTTCAGATTGTGGCAGGTAGATTGATT
>NW_005187437.1:166707-168694 GCF_000239375.1 Pundamilia nyererei | reverse complement strand
GCCCTCACATCACATGTGAGAAAGTCTGAGAGACTTGTTATGGTCCATGAAAACATCACTTGACCCTCTTCAGATTGTGGCAGGTAGATTGATTGCATTGTCGACTCTCATATTTGGTCTCTACATAAGCCTTGCTTCCATCTAGATGCTTGCTGAGTGTCATCTTGTTTTATTTATCAAGTTCAACACAATTCAGTCAGATTAAGAGAGACTTACAGGAAATGTTAGTAAACATCTCAGGATCTCATGTATCACAGTCTAACTGACAAACTGCAGTATGTGAGATAGTTTGTCTAATGTTCAATACAGCAACTCCAAGGGGAACTTGCTGCGTCCATTCTTGTTGTCCTTGTACACATCCCACTTAAAATCAGACGTAAAAATCTGGCTCATGACATCGACAGAAATACTGATTTTTGTAGTGATTGGATATGTTGGGAACAAGAGGAGCACACAGGACTGGTGGATCATTTTTTTTGGAGCAGAGAAATCCTCTGCTTCTGAATGTGGAAAAGACCAGAAAGGTGATGGATATCTAAACGAAGATGGTGGCTACACGTCCCGTGTCTATCGTAGGACAAGATGCCGCTGTGGTGCAGGAGTTGACATCCAGATACTTCTACATTAAAAGGCTGAATTGGAAGACCAACACAGAGGCTGTATACAAGAAGGGGGTGAGCATCCTCTATTTCCTAAGGGAGCTGAGATGCTTCTGGAGAATTTCTGTCAGTTTCTTGTGGAGAGCGGAGTGGAGCTGGTGATGCCAACAGACTGAATAAACAGATTAGGAAGGTTAGTTCTGTGGCTGGATGCAAACTGGGAGTCTGAAATACTACAACTATATACATTTTGTTGTTGTTTGTTTTCTTTTCTTGATGAAGTCAACTGCTGTAACAAGAATTTCCTAAGTATTTAAGAGTGCTTTTTAAATCCAATGTTTCTAAGCGATTATCAGATAAAAATGAGCATTTCATGGTTCTAGGCCAGCCTGCCAGCTTCCTTTTTACTTTATTAGGCTCCTCTGCTCACCTGGTAAGGGTTCACACACTAATCATAATTAACGATCTACTTCAACTTTAGATTAGTGTAGCAAAATTCACAGATCTGTTTAGGAATCACTGACTTACAGTGACTGGGCTCATTTGTCTCCACAGACGGAGGGTTTCCGGTATCCCCGGCCCTACTCGGTTCCACCCTCTCCTTCTGCCTCTATCCATTCCACGCCCCACCACAGTGATGTTGAGGATGAAGATGATGAACCCTATGATGAAGATGAGGAGGCCGAGAGGGACCGGATGAATATCAAATCTCCATTTGTGCTCAATGCTGTGCCAGAGGGGAAGAAGCAGCAACCAGGAGAGTCAAGAAACTGAAATGCTCCAGAGTAGCTATGGCCTTTACAGTTGGATGGACTTGACAGACAAATGTGTGCGGGGGGGGGGGGAAATCACTGCCTGGTTAGCCCCGCAGTCTACACCACAGTAATGACGACCCCCCCACATCATCACCTTTTGTTAACAATTGTTACACTTATTCTGCTGCCAGGCAATAAAGTCCACCCTGCATAACAAACTTTTTATAAAGTTTGTAGAAAGGTTAAATCTACGTTTATCATCTGTCTTCAAATGCTAGCTCGCCAAAATAACTTTAGTCAAGCAGAGTCTGAAAATGCTAACTGAACATTAGTTATTTAAAATAAACTTGAGTAGAACAAAGTGTCTGTCACAGGCTTTCCATTCGTTTGTTTGTTTGCATGAAGCGATAGTAGAGGGTTCCGCTTTAGGAGCAATTTAGAATAAGCAATGAATTTGACACTGTAGCCTTTTAATTTTAGAAGACTATTTTTCAGATTAGAGAAAGCAAAACCAAAAATGATGACATGAGACGAGGGACTGTCAAAGTAAAACAGGAAGTATAACACAGACGTGGACTTTACACTGAACAAAGGGACCACTGAGCTAATCTGAAGGCCGAAAAGTTGAGGTTG
>NW_005187437.1:165098-166687 GCF_000239375.1 Pundamilia nyererei | reverse complement strand
AAAAATTTGATTACATCTGTAAACTATGCGTCTCAGTATCCACTGACTTTTTGTGATTGGACTTGTTGCACAAGTGACATTTGGAATCACTAGGATGATGCAACTACCACTTCACATTTAAAGAAGAAGGTGATGGGCAAAATCTAACGACTACTTATTGCCCCACTTTTTTTTTTCTTCTTCTTTTTTTTTTTTTAAAAAGTACACAATTTTTACAGTGCACTTTGGTGTTACCACACACCTCTACACAGTAGTTTAAATATGGCAATATAAGGGAACAAGCTACATGATGTGCTTTGATTCAAAAGACGCTTTGCTTCACTCTGGACTGAAATGTTTTGAGTTTTCCAAGGTAATCTTGTGGTCTAATATTGCAAAAATTCTGATGTACTCTATTTTATTATTTATCATCACGTTTACACTTATCTTTCCTTGAATTTCCAAGTAACCTAATTTCAGTTTTGTTTAAATTCTTGATTCATATTTTTGAAATCTGGAGCTTCTTGATTTTTTTGTTTTACAGGGATTGATTATATACCTGAAAAATAACACTGCCCATAAAAGTGAAAATTTGCCCCAAACAGTTTCAATTAAACTCTTTTTATTAAAACATCACATTTCATATTTAGAGAATTTATATTTACAGCTTCCTTTCCCCCCACACACAGAACAAATCAGAGGTTGTCTGGCAATGATACAAACATTAGAAATATTCTCTCTTCCACACTGGTAGCTCCTGGATATACACCTCATCTGCGTTTTCATCAGCTAGAAGAGAGGAACGGTAAAAGAAAGTATGGAATTGAAATTGAGCAAAAAGAAGAACAAAACACACATTTTGAACTAAATGCCACAAGATTTGAATTTTTTTTTTCTATTATTGCCTTTTCACTACAATCTGAAGTTGATTCGAACTGGAACAAATTGAATTATTATTATTTTTTTTTTAAATCTCTTTTCTTTATTAGGGCATAAAGGCAAATTTGTGTCGCAAAAAACCTTCATAAAACTGCAATGACACAGGCATGCTGAGAAGTACCATAGTTCCCACAACTTGAACTCTAACACCTAAATCATCTGTTTTCTCACAGAGATATTAAAGGACAGTTAATCTTTTTTACTTTGTATATTTGGTCGGAGTTGCACTATGACAGTGTACAGTATATGAGCTACCCAGTCAGCTCTAGAAATATCTACCTTCTCTCAAAAACAGCTGAAGTGGCCATCATGGCATCTTGTGATGCTCAAAGCATGAAAAACATACATTTGAAAAACGTGTATATAGAACCCATAGGTCCAGATTCTGCTCTCACCTCCCTCTCTAGCTTGCTGTAGGAAATTAAGCAGAACAGTAGCAGCCTGGTCCACAGTCAGCTTCTCTGTGTTGTGACTACGAGTCTCTGATAATCAAGAAAACACAACACGCAGTCCTGAAGGTGATTGCAGGTCAAGGTCCGCCATGAAAACCACTTACTGTGTATAAACATGGAAAGTTTATTTTTGTCTTTCTTTTAAATAATGAAAGTTAACTCTGTGAGGTCTAAGTCACCATCAGTGTTTACCATAAGCCCTGTGCAATCAAAATGTTT
>NW_005187437.1:162792-164112 GCF_000239375.1 Pundamilia nyererei | reverse complement strand
TCCACCAAAATACTGCAAACGTTTCATGCCTTCCACCTACCTTCATGGTATCACAGGTCCTGTAAGCCTGGCGCCTGCAGAGACAATGAGAGAGTAGAAGGTTCAGGGTAGCTGCTGGTGGTGTTTCCTCTGCCTCTACTTATATCCTCTGTGAACCTTCCATGCTCCGTCAAGATGCTGCCAGCAATAGGTCATGCAAGTTTGATGGAAAGGGGGCGGTTAGGAGAGTGAATGAATTGTGCCACTAATCGATCCAGTTCCTTTCACAGACAGCTGAAGTCTGTTGTAAAATATCTGTGAATTGAATCAAGCGTCTCTAAACACTTCCTGCTCCCCAGGGTGGTTTTTCAAAATTAGTCGGAGCTGCGGGCCATTAATATGAAATGTGGAGCACCCTGGATGTTCATAACAACAGCAATATTCTCCTCTGTGGTAATTTTTAATGTTTGCACCTTGCTTACTGGAGCAGTATACGGAGAGATGTGAGTTCATTTAATGAATCAAAAGGCAACATATCCACTAATGAAAGGAACAGTCCACAGCCTACAGGAGTGAATGAGTGATGTTCACTGTCAGTAATAGAAGAATATCACTAACTGTCCTATTTCCCACATTGTAGCTGGTTACTCAAAGATGCCACCAAGCATTTGTGTGCATTTTTTAATACGGTTACACTCATGGGGTGGCTGTAGCTCAGCAGGTCATCTGCTGATCAGAAGGATGGTGGTTAAATCCATAAGAATGGTTGGGCCGAGAACTGCAGGAGGTGAGATTTAGCTGTGGCGGTGATGTGAACGAGGAGGGACTCAAGGAGTTGGGTCACTGCTGCTGCTGCAACGTGGGAAGGCTTGTCCACTGCTACTGTGATGTGGAAAGGATTTCCTACTGCTGCGAGGTGGAGGAATTGGGAATGTGGAGGTGATGAACAGGGCTTGGAGCGTCTCCTTAGCCTGGGTCAGAGAATGGGCAAACTCCAAAGCCACAGAGAGTTGGTGCAGGTGATGATTTTCCCAGAAAATGGGCCCTGGATGACTCATCTTTCAGTGGGATATCAGCAGAGTTAAGGATGATACTGCAAAAACTCAATACTAACACACCTCAATCTGTTAGGATCAACACCATCACATGTTTATCCATCCTTTATCTACAACACTGGCTCCCCTCAGGGCTGAGTCCTCAGCTCATTTCTCTAAACCCTGCTCACACATGACTGCAAAGCCAATTTCAGCAATAACCTCATAGTGAAGTTTGCAGATGACACAGCAGTGGTGTGGTCGGCCCCTCAAGTCAGTGAGACTCACAAACAGCTTCTTCCTCTGG
>NW_005187437.1:160229-161762 GCF_000239375.1 Pundamilia nyererei | reverse complement strand
GGCCTAACCCCAGTCTTCTAAGTATTTATTTACTGCAATCTGAATCAAGAAATGCAAGAACTTGACTGACGCAGAGTGGGAATAGACAAACCTTGTTTGGCAAAGCTGCATTACAACAAGGACTTTTTAACCAAACTTTACACATGCAGGGATGGAACAATCAAGACCAGCTTTTTCATTTAGTTAAGAACATTTTTATTTATATAATTCTTTCCAAGATAAATATCACAAAGAGCTTCAGAACAAAAACAGTAAAAAACAAAAAGGGACAAAAGGTTTCCCCCAAAAGTTTTTGTTTTTTAGCTGCTTTGTAAAAAAACAGCACAGATGAGTCCACAGGTCACAGGCTCAGTGGGAAAGAGTTCCAGAGTCACTGTGGTAAAAGCTTTAGTTCTCACTCTGATCACAGGGATCTGCTCGGGCTGCATCGGTGTCGAAGTTAAATTGTTTTTTGTTTTTTTTAATATAGCACTTTTTTTTCTAGACTGGAGAAACATCATCATATCAGTGATAAAAAAAAAAGTTCTTAAAGGTGCTCAAAATGTGCTGAAAAGGGAGAAGATTTAACAAATACAATAAAAGCCCCCAGGTGGAACGTTATGGCACATTATAGGCAAGAGAGGTGGAAGAGGACCTGTACTGGGAAACAACACAGGAAAGGACTGTTCAGACAGATATAAGGAGAACCAATCCAAAGCAGACCCAGATACAAGCACCACGCATGTAGTAGTCAGCAGTTCAAAGGGCAGAGGTCAGGTCAAACAAAACAGAACATTCTTCTTCATCATTGGATCAAAGGAGGAAGACCTGTTCCAGTTAAATGAGCTTGATTGTTAAAGACGGACTGAAAATGATCCAGAAAGCTGTATTTGTCCAAAACAGCTGTAAGCTTTTAGCCACATCCTTCTCTAACATCTTTGCATAAAAAATAATTTTAGATTGGCCTGTAAATGAGAGAAACTTGTTAAGCTTGTTTTTGTTTGCTTTTTAAAGTAAATGTATGAATGAGTTGAGCTCAACAAATGCTCCACTTTTTGACAAGAACACTTTAAACTGCAAATCCTGTCATTTGTCTAAAGTAAAGATTTTGAAACAGGAGCTGACCTCACTGTAACACGATATATGTTATCTGAAATGGAAAGAAGATCGTAAAACCACTGTTGGTCATTGTGAAGGAATAAGACTGTTCAAAAGCAGGGAATTTCACAGCCGCACAGGAATGTAAGACGCGAGCGCTAACCACACAGAGACATGATGATCACAAATAAAGATGTCCCCAGAACAAATACAGTCCTTATTAAATGTAAATAATAAAAGTAAAAACCAGGTCCAGTGTGTTTCCTTTGGTATATGTGAGGCCAGACAAATGTTGGGTGAAATAAAAATTGCAGGTTCCTACAAAACTGCCAAAAATATATATCTGATGTGGAATTTATCAGAGTACTTGATGGGCAACACAAATATACCCTGAGAAAAAAGAAGCATATTAGCAGGTGCCCTTTCCAAGAGTTGAGGTGTTGTAACTAAAATAGT
>NW_005187437.1:157984-159111 GCF_000239375.1 Pundamilia nyererei | reverse complement strand
TTTTTCAGTTCCACACAGAAGTTTTTATTGATAATAATCCTGTTTGGCTTTGTAGCTTTCTCTTATTTATTTAGCAACATCTAATATCACAGATCTGATGCCTATAGTTAGTAGCATGTCATCTTCTGTTTAAACAACATTTCCTACTACCGGTTATTAAAAAAACAAACAAACAAAAAACAAGTAAATCATAAATGTAAAGCTAAAAAAAAAAAAGGCAGAAAATAATTTAAACTTTTGTTGTAATTTTAAATCCTAGCTCTCAAACAGTATATGATTTTGGTATAAAACTATTTTGTGCGTCAGTAAGGATTTACAATTTGAATATTAATTCATCAAGATCCAATGTGTCCTTAACTTGTGTATTGCATGAACATTGTCTTTGAACACTTAACTCGAGAACTGTGTCTATCCCAACGAACGAGTAGACAGACTGCCACTCATAACAGATAAAGTCAAGCGATCATATTTAAAAAATAATTTATACAGAAACACTTCTAGCCAACACTGAACACAATCACAAAGAAATGGACAAAGTAAATATTCCAACAGCTGAAACGGGGGTGTAACTGTAAACAAAATCCTGGATTTAAAAGCTTTTGTGCAAATTAAGTTAACGCACAGGCACAAACGTGGCAAACATGGCAGGATGCACTTCCACTTCTTGTCCTTGCACTGGGTAGTTTTATCTGACAGTTCCACAGATTAAGAACATCATGTAGACAAAGTCGGGCCTTGAGGGAGTCTTCTATCCTCCTTTTAAACGCAAGATGCAGTCAATGGCGAAGGGATCGATGGCATTTGAAACATTTATTGTAGAGACTTTAGTGTTGACAGTAAGAAACTGATGGTGCGATACAGTGATGAATCTGTGATTGGTAGTGCTGACCACTGAAGTTACAGACAAAAACAGTCCTTGTCTGCTTGAATGTGGAAATCTGAATCTGATCTGTATATTTAGGCGCTTTTACTCAGCACCATGGGAGATTGTGATGCTTTATAAAACCTATAATCAAACAATTTTCTCCGGTTACAAAAAGTCACTGTTATACCATAGTGTTGCTCTCCCCCACTTTGTCCGCATACTGAAAGAAAAGAAAGAAACCGTGTTAAGTGACAGCTTGTTG
>NW_005187437.1:155550-156650 GCF_000239375.1 Pundamilia nyererei | reverse complement strand
TTGTCAGGTTAGCCAACATGATAGTGGGAAATTGTGACAGCTAATCTTCCATAGAAGCTGGCTGTTTAGCTTGTTAAAATATTCAGTGGCTCATTGCAGACCAACTTTTTAAAATCCTTTTGTCTGCAGTTTGTACAATTCCTATTTCACTGCATTTTGCATGGTGCAGCCTTACTGTTAAAATCCACTGGGGCCATTCTGCGTGGGATTTGCAGGTTCTCTCCGGGTACTCAAGCTTCCTATCACAGTCCAAAGACAAGCAGGTAAACTTCACTGGTGATTCTCAATTGGCTACAAGTGTGACTGTCAATGTCTCTCAGTGCTATCCCTGCAATAGGCTGGTGGCCTGTCCAGGGTCACCAGCCTGGACAGGCCACCGACTCTTGCCACTGCAACCCTGAACTGGAGAAGTAAAAGACGATGGATGGATGGATGGCTTGGCTGACTGGATGTACAACATGTCATCTTAAGATATATCAGTCTTCAGATGACACGCCTGTGGTGTGTGCCTTAAAGGTTAAAAAACAAAAGACAATTACCTGCTCCAAAAAGATGAGACTCAAAGCGTGTTAGATAAGTTAACATGCAAAGGAAAATCGGCAGTGACTGACCACGACTGCTGATTGTCCTCAGAGCCTTACGAAGGCTTAAGAAAAAAAATAAAATAAAGACAGATGCTCACCTCAAAACAAAGCTTCCAACACAACAGCATGGTAGGGGTATGTTTATTAGCCACAAAGCAGTGTGAGAGACAAGCTAAACACACAAAACTACATTTAATTTTCCAAACTGCTTCCATCCTAGCTGTGTATGCTGAGCTCGTGTGTCTGCTAAATTGATTGTCAGTTAAATACCCATGGCATTTATTTGGGGAGTCTGGTTAATCTGTTGTGCTTGAGGTGTTTGAATATGATGATTAATGAAGAAACCATGCTGTGTTTAAACAAAAGCTGCACAGCAGGTGTAGAGCTGGGTAATACTCACTGCACTGATAAAGGGCAGGTTTAGGATGGAGCCAAGGACTGGTATTCTCCTGATAAAGCCTACAACCACTGGAAAGAAGCCCCTGGATGTGATTAAAGAGAGGAGAGTAAGACAGA
>NW_005187437.1:149296-155280 GCF_000239375.1 Pundamilia nyererei | reverse complement strand
CTCAGAACTGGGCTTGGTCTTCGTCTTTAAGCATTATCTGCATCTCTTGGTTCCATCTTAATTATCCGGTGATAATTTTGGAATTGACAGACTTTCCCTTGTCAAGTCTATTTTGAAAACATTTTCTAAACAACACTGGCTAAAATGATATCTACCACATATTAGCACTATCCTAAAAACTCCTGAACTGAAAAGCTTCAGTTGAACCAAAATGCTACAGTGAAAATACTGACAGGGACTAGAAAGAGAGCAAATTTCTCCTGTATTGGCTTCTTATCACTGGTTCCCTGATAAATCCAGAATCGAATTTAAAATCCTTCTCACCACATACAAGCTCTTGAATATTCAGTCTCCATCTTATCTTAATGATCTCAAAGTACCATATTAACCCAACAGAGCTCTTCACTCTCAGACTGCTCGCCTATGTGTGGCTCCTAGGATATTTAATTCAATTTCATGTATATAGTGCCAAATTGCAACAACAGTTGGCTGCGTCTGTTAATGCTCCCTCGCGTCTCCTCGTTCTCTCAATATTTCCAAAGTGTCTCCAGGTTTTCAGTTTGTTAGGAATTTAGCTTTTACAGTGTATTTTTTTTTAATGTTCATGCTTTGTTGTCAACCATAATAAATGGCTCGCCTGATCGTGACAGTAAGTCTATAGACCACAATTAATCAACCCAACCCGGTGATGTCATGTTCTGTGCAGACTCAGGATGGTGCTAAACTTGTTTTAAAGACTTTGAGCAGTTATTTCTTAAATCCAGAAATAAGACAGACAGTGCGAAATCCATGGCAGTTTTTTAAAGCATAGTACTCCATGTAGTGTTTCATGTCCACTTTAAGTCTTTAAACACACTGCAACTTTGATGAAAACAGTGCTTTCCAAAGTGCAATTTAATATATAAAATTTAGGGCTTTTCAGGACTGAGCCCAAGTTTCAATCAGATCTCTCAAGCCATCCTGCTTCTTTCATGTAAAGAATAAGTTTACTGTATCTCAGGTTTCAGTGTTTCGTGGGCTCTTTAAACAAGATAACTGTCAGTCTACTGAATCTGTTGTGTGCCTTTTGTATTCATCTTACCTGAATAAGAGAAAAAAACCATAGATCTCGAGCAAAACTCCAATAATGGGCCAGCCAATCAACACCACAAACACTCCTCCCAGGAAGAAACTGGTGGCCTTCATCTTGTGCTTCTGGAAAAAGAAGCGGAAGGTCCTCTCAAGGCCGATGACAAAGGAGAGTCCAGCAACAAAGAGAATCTGCAGAGACAAAAAAAAGAGTGGAAACATATTAGAGAAGGGTTCAAAACTGCAAGCACACGCAATCAAGTATCCAGTGTTGTCATCGGCATCATATAAATAGCATCCAAACAGACTGAAAGAAAGCAATTATTTGCACTAGTATGGATGAAAGAAAAAACACTGGAGTTTAATTTTATTGGTTTTAAATGATAATTGTGTAGCCAGTAGAGTTGCCACAAACCAAATGCATGCAAGCGGTTAAGAAACTTGTCCTCTGATTCAGTTTTGGGTCTGCCAGACCTCTTCCTGTTAGAGTTTGTTTCTGAGTGTCTTTTGATGTCTTTTTGAAACTATACTCACTGACACCTTGACTTTCTTTGCAATTTCTCTGTAGGAAAGACCTAAATTTTATGATGGTCTGTCTCTCTTCCATTGTTAATTGCCTTTTTCCTCACCATTTTTGTAGCAACACACTCCAACACTGCTTTTATGCAGACAGAGGGTGCTGTGAGTGATCTAGAAAAGTTGGAACACCTGTAGGAATTAGTAGCACCAGCTTTCAAGGCTTGATCTGAACAGCTTTAAATTGTTAACCCATTTTCTGTTTCCTGAAAAATGCCATCTGCAATTCTGAAATGTGCATTACTTTTTCAGTTTTGGGTAACCTTAGCTTTTTTTTTTTTTTTTTTTAACCTGGCAGTTCATAACTTACCTTTGTACCTCGAACGACTTGAATTCCAATAAATAACTGGAATGTTGTTGTTCTAAACGTTTTGACTGGTAGGGTATATTTTCTGTGCTTACAGAGAATATTAGAAGGAACATTTTTAACCCTGTGCACATTATAGAAAAATCCAAAATGCAATCCTTTTTACAAGCAGCCATATTGCTAACGACAAAAATGATGAATGTCATGATTTTGAACGTGTCAAGTCCATCTATCCAGTGTTAGAGTAAAAGCCTTCAAGCAATACTCCCGGCATGATGTATAAAAAATTCCAAGCAGGTCCTGTTTATTCTGAATTTGTTTCACGTTAGCAGGAAGAAAAGGTCTAAGAGACCTGCAGCAATAAAGCATCTTAAAAGATGCTTTATTGCTGCAGCCCATGTGGCAGGACCCTCTGTCACAAAGACTGCTCAACTGGACAGTGTATCCGTACACTGCCTAACTGCCATTTACATTCAGATCTATGGGAAATATGTCATTAAATAGATTAGAAAGTATGAATTGCAGTCTGGCACATAACTGATTTAGTTTGGTAGCAAAGGCAAAGAGCAGCTCTTCCAATAATAGTCCATCATTAGTTCTATGACGACAGATATTGATATTAGTGTTACAGTGGATATTCAGAGCACTATAAAGATGTAAGCAAATAGAGGCCGTCAGCATCGCAAAAAGTGAGACACGCAGAAGTGAATACATTTTCAACAGCTAAAAAAAAACCAAGAGATCATGTTTGAACCTTTGACCTCTATGGTGAGGTGATTGAGTGCTTCTCTTATGTTTAGCAGTAATAGCAATCCTGTGACATGAAACATTATTGTCCAGATGGGGATGGTCTTTTTCATGATAACATTACCCTCTTTCATGGGATGATTGGGCTCACTGGAAGGTTTATATGTGTTAAAATCACGTGAATCATAATTGCAGTCAGCTGAATATCTATGAGGGATTTTGGATTCAATTCAATTTAATTTTATGTATATATAGTGCCATATCACACAAGAGTTACTTTAGGGTGCTCTATACCATAAGGTTAAGACCCTACAATGATACAGACAAGCCCCAACAATCAGATGACCCCTATGAGCAAGCACTTTGGTGACAGTGGGAAGGAAAATTTGCCTGGGAACAGGAAGAAACCCCCAGCAGGGAGGGGCGGCCATCTGCTGCGACTGTTTGGGGATGAGAGGAGGAAGACATGCTGTGGAAGAAAGTCAGATTTTAATAACTAATAACTAAATGGACCTAAAAAAAAAAGGCGAGTGAAGAAGAAGCACTCAGTGCATCATGGGGAGCCTCAAAGATTTATGGTCACCTGATCCAGCCCTAACTATGCTGTTTATCAGAGACTAAAGTTTTCAGCCTAATATACATAGAGAGGTTGTCTGTCTCCCAAATCCAAACTAGGAGCTGGTTCCACAGAAGAGTGGCCTGCAGGTTCATAACTGAGACGTTTTATTTTAGTTATATTTCCCGTGTAACTGAAATAATGCAAATGTGACACTGCTGAGAAAGTGAGGCACTTTGATGCTATTAATGATGCTGTTGCTATGTTTATGTGAAACTAAACACAGCTGGATCACACTAACAGATTATAATTAATAATAATTGTCACGTGTCACACAGTAATGCATCTGCGTAATCAGAAGTTGCACTTTTAGACATCCTTTGGAACAACAACAACAGGTTACTCACATTTCCAATAGCCAGAAGTGCTTTGTCAAAGAACAGGATCATCCCGAAGAAGAGGAAAAACACGCCGAAGCCTGTTAATCCCATTCCAATCTCTGAAGGACACACAAACCATCAGAGTCTGACATTTAAATCTTAAGATAACATGAAGAGATAATATTTTGTTACACGTTTTTCTACGTCGAAAGCAAACCAATTGGTTTACATCTCGTTACGGACACATTGACAGAAGCTATGCTCTGCATGTCAGAATGTAATCCTGCACATAGTCATAACTCTAACAGACTTATTTCAAATTAAAGCACACGGAAGTACTCCAATAACACATATGCAAACAAGGATGGCAGAAATATCCACAATAAGAATCACAGCAGGGCTTCCAAAGGAGCTCCGCTGCTCACGCTGAATGGTAAAGTTGTCAGAGCGCTTAAAATGTACTTGCACGTAACTCTGGTCGTTCTAGTGGCTACAGCGGATATTATCGGGGGGGAAGCTGCTGGCTATTTGTGCCACTGAATGTCATGAGAGAAAAATGAAAGGTAACTTTCTTGTACTGACAGTGCTAGTTAGCACTTTGAGCACTGCAGCTCAAACTAGGGTTAGCTCAGACAGCAGGAACCTACGGATACACTCAAAAACACAGCTCTTACTTTGGGAGTCCGTTAGAGAAATCATCTTGATAATGTAGCTGGATGAGACAGAAGCAGAACAAAAAAGCTCTTCTCAGAATAATTTTGGATGACAGCTGCCACTGCAGCAACAGCCACGTCTTCCGGAAACACACCTTCTCTCGCTGACATCTTCCGGAACAGCGTCCATGACGCATTCATCTTGGCAACTTTCGTTCATTACGATTATAGTTGATAACATAACCTTCACTAGGACACATATACCACGTAGCTACCCTGCTCTATTATAACACAACATCTGGATTGCACATAGCAGAATATGTTGCAAAATAGTGGAACGTAACAACACATTTGCTCATCTTGAATGTACCACATTGTGCGCGCTTGTTTTAACGCCTGCGTTTGGTCTGTCAGGCAAACAATGTAGAAATGTGTAACTGCCTGATTGCTTTGTTTTCACCCAGACTTTCTAGTTTACCTATTAAACGCCGACTTTATGTATTTAAAATGTGTAATACATTAAAATTGGTTATAGTTGATAAAGGGTGTAAATCGTCCAGCAGGAGAAGGTATTTGCAGACAGCCTAGTGGATTAAGCTCGGGGCGAAAATGTCCCGAGACTTCTCTGATGCATATGCTTCCGAGTTTCTTTTTGTCCGTCTGTCTGTTGTAGCAACTGAGTAGCTGCTCCAACGGGAAGACGTGGTCGTGGATACAGTGTTTTTTCAATGGTTAGTCGATTGAAATTTGTGCGTTTCGAAGTTTTGTCGCAGAGGCTAAATTCACCAAGAAAGTGAAAGAATGAATGACGGTGGTTCCTTTGAGCTAGAGGAGACTGAGTTACTGAACAGCACTCTCCAGGCTCCTGATGCTCATTACTGTAACAAACTAGCAGCTAGCTACAATGCGATCAAACAGGTGCACCGCTTTAGAGTCTAGCATGTTACCTTTATTAATATTCATTATATGTACTTTATGTGCATATAAAAAAATCTGTGACATAGTGTCTTTTACTGCATGTAGTAACCATGAGTCTTTTGGCGTTTTCACTATTTTTCCTCATTTATTATTTTTTACCTATTTAATGTAATGTAATGTAATTTAATTTTACGTCCAGACCTTTGTGCTGCTGTAACAGTTTGTGGGATTAATATTAGTCTATGCCTATTAAGCCTGGACAGCGTAATGAATTTCACGTGGCTGGCTAAGTCTCAGTAATATGGAGTAACTTTTGCTGTAGTTCTGATTCTGAATTTTTAATTAAATTTAGAAGTAAATCGTCTGCTTAAGAAATTACAACATGAACGTTTCCCCGAATTTTAACACGAGTAATAAATTTTAAAAAAGAAAAAAGAAATTACTCCAAGTATTCATTCACAGAAATAAATAGAAACAAAATGGTCTGAACACCACTGATAAAAATGCAGTCCGCTTTACATTCAGATATCTCACTGGCAAATAAAAATGAAACTTATAGATGTAGAAAGACGACCTTTTCTGTCGACTTTATACCGTTGTTTCCGGTCATACATATTATCATACAAAATCATGAAGTTGACTGTTTTTTAAAGTTTATTTTTTATATGGTTTATGTCTGTGACAGCCTGAAAGCTGATTTCCTCCTGAGCACATCAGACTGTGAAATATGAATACAGGTAAGTATTTCTGTTTATACTTTTTAATATTTTTCCAATTAA
>NW_005187437.1:125617-140259 GCF_000239375.1 Pundamilia nyererei | reverse complement strand
GTTGTTGTTAATCGAGGACATGTCTTAAACTCTACTATTAACAATATAAGAAATCCAGTAGCACTGCAAATATAGGAAATGGTCATTTTTGAGGTTGTCTTCCAACAAGGGCATTGTACAAACAAACTGGTGTTTTACGGGTTTATATTTATGAAAAGAGCTGATGTTAGTTAAAAACTTTATGCAGTAAGAATAGCAAAAGAAAACCATGCAAATAAAATAAAAAAATTACAGACTTAATTAGTTGGTGGCCACTTCTGGACATGCGCAAGCTGAATGGATGAGTGATTTTGAACAAACCAGAATTGATTGCCCAAGAGTAGTTATTATCTGGGCATTGCTGAACTGTTTGGGGTCCAAAGACACAACAAATAAGTGCTTGGAGCCTGCTACCAATGTTCCTGGTGTTGCTGTTTAGATATGCAGGTCGAGCTGGACTCGATCGAGGCCGAGCTGGACACAGTGGAACTGCAGCTCGCAGAGATCCTGCAGAAAAAGGCTGAGCTCACTTCTCGGAAGAATGCCCTGCTGCAGCAGCTGGAGGAGGCCTGTGACACTGCACAGCCTTTGTCTTCTTCTGCCTCAAAGGCATCTGAAGCCAAGCCAGCGATGAGCAAGCAGGAAATGCAACGATATGATGGCACAGGTACTCGACAGACAGACTAGACAACTAGTTGTAGAAATATGCCACGTCTGTGCACTGTGTTGACATGCAGTAACATCATGCTTTATAGATTTTCCATGGTCCAGCAATGTGGAGCAGCACCTGAAGGCCACATTCCATCTCTCTAACTTCAGACCTTTGCAGCTGAAAGCCATCAACCTGACCATGTCAGGCAAGGACCTGTTCCTGGTCATGCCCACAGGAAGAGGGAAGAGTCTCTGCTATCAGCTTCCTGCAATCTGTTCTAATGGTACAGTGAGACACACATGCAGAGTTTTGGAACAAAACATCTGTCCTTCCAGTTTTATGCTCTTCTTCTTACGACTTATTTCTTTTACTTTTATCATTTATCAGGCTTTACACTGGTCATCACTCCACTTGTATCCCTGATGGAGGACCAGTTGATGTACCTGAAGACTATTGACGTGTCGGCAGTCATGCTCAATGCATCCAGTAGCAGAGTAAGAACTGCCTGCCATGTAGAAAAAGATTATTTGAGGATTATGCGTGTGTGCGGAAAGAAAAGAATTGCCTTTTGTAATCCACATTTTGGATACAAGTTGTAACTATGTGTTTGTTTTACTGAAAGGGTGCAGATTTTTGGAAAGGAAAAAAATCTGCTAGCCAACTGTGTTATGTGTTGTGATTCCAAAGATATAGAGCGGAAAAAAACTAGAGGTCATACCCACTCTCCCTCCAGGTAGCCTTCTTTTGTGACAGCCTGAGACATAGCTTTTGACAGATGTACACATCTGTCAAAAATTCACACATACACATGTGTTGATAGTTTAATAGTATGTCTCATGAAAGTGAACTTGCAAATGTGTGTGTGAATGCACAGACTAGCAAAACAGAGTTTTAGGGAGAAAATAAAACTACACGTACAGGTACTATCTTCTATTTAAAGATATTCTATTATAAAGTACTCAGATGCAATGAAATATCACTCAGACACTTAGAGCAGTTTTAAACGTGCACGGGTGAGAGACTCAGGGAGAGACTCACACACCTCCTTGGTGCAGTCTGGCTTTATTTATACACATCATGAAGCATACAAAAAAGGAAATATCATCCTTATCTTGTCAAGAAAACAGGTGTGGTTTATCAAAAAACTTCGTGTTCTCTACAAGGTTGTTTCTTACTCGTGGGTGGCGGTTTCCTGCTAGTGTGAAGGCAAACAGTGACAATGTGAAGGCAAAGACTGATAATGTGAAGGCAAACAGTTTCCGTTATAGAGTAGGGAGCCAGCAATTAAAATATGCAGCTGGTTGAGTACAGAACAGAAATATAAACACTCTTAGCTGATTATTATATGAATAATAAAACCTTTAAAAACAAAAATACTCTGACACCTCTATTCAATTCAGTAACATTTGATTTGTACAGCCACAATCACAACAATAGTTGCCTCAAGGAGCTGTGATCTTGTTTTCACTGGTTTACAAAACTAATGTGAGAGATCATCCAAAATCATTCATTCTGCATATTCCATGACTGCTGTTCATATCTGATGAGTAAACTGACTTTCTTGACAACCGCTTTTAATTTTGTATCCATGTCTTCATTTTGCTTTAAGCAACAATGAAATAACCATGGGAACTGCACTCACTGTTCACCAGTGTGTCCAAGAATCGTTTAGTGACATTACACACACTTCTGCTGTGGACAAGAAATGAAGACTGAGATGGCTTTAGGGCATCTAAACAACATGGATGGATCATCTGTAATGATCCACAACAACTGCAGAGCTTTATGTTTCTGGCACTAAACTGCAGCTTGTTTTTTGTTTCCATCATTCGCAGGAGCATGCTAAGATGGTCATGGCTGGAATGACAGATCCAAAGGCCCCCTTCAAGCTGGTGTACGTGACTCCAGAGAAAATTGCTAAGAGCAAGCTCCTAATGTCTCGTCTGGAGAAAGCCTACAAAGCAAACCTCCTGAATCGTATTGCTGTTGATGAGGTGCACTGTTGCAGCCAATGGGGTCATGACTTCAGACCAGGTGAGTATTCTGACCTCAGATCATATTTAGTAAACCCCCCCCGTCGCTATGATGTGCTACATACTGGTTCACCTGTGTGCTTGTCGTTCAGATTATAAGCTGCTAGGCATCCTGAAGAGGCAGTTCCCCAAAGTGCCCCTCCTTGGCCTCACAGCCACAGCAACCAGTAGTGTCCTGAAAGACTGCGAGAAGATCCTGTGTGTGCCACAGTCAATCACACTCACTGCTTCCTTCAATCGAACTAATCTCTACTATGAAGTAAGCACTGTCACTGCACTCAAAAATCCACTTAGCCAGTCAAATGTTTTAATATAAAAATATGTGTTTAGAAATGTACATTTCTACCCTAGCAACAGGCAATACTGTTGTCTGATTGGCTGGTAGGTTGCTAAGCTGCAACAGCTACGAACTCTGTGAAGAAATTGTTCATTTCTGTATATTAGATTGAAATTAGAATCCCCCACCTTTATACCTTAATACGTCTTTAACTTTCAGTATAGTTCATTGAAGGAGTGGTGGCCATCTTCAACAAATATGCTCATATTTAACTTGTAGCAAACGTGACACACCAGCTGTCAATCAATAGTATACATCCCGCCCATCCCTTCGTGATCAGTGCCCATAACACAGTTTAAAAAAATGACCTGGGGGAAAAAAAAAAAGAAAACCAAAAACAAAAGAATTTGTTTTTATTTTTAAATTAAAATAATTATTAGAAATTACATTGACTTTATTTAAATGGGTGACAAAGGAAACTGAAGACATTTCTGTCTATTATGCTGTCAAAGACATGTCAAGACAAACCAATGGGTGACAGCCAATATAGTATTTCCGAGTTATTCACTTTATGCTATAATGAAACATTTCTACCCTGAAATGTTTATTTATGATTTTTTCCTAAAAATCTACATGAAAAATATTCTGGAAATAAAATCCAGTTTTGTTGTCACCTTACAGAACAGGATTTATGAGATGTCCAAAAAGCAATTTGATCTCATACAGACTGACATGCCAAGAGGTTTATGATATATCAAATGAATAGTTATTGCAAACATGAAAATGCATCAGTTTAAAATAAACAATTGATTAATAACAGTCAATACAATGTCATTGTCACACGCTTGGCAGGACAGACACCAGCATCACCGGGCGGGGATGTCACAGTAGACTTACATGAATCTCGATATCCAGTTTGAAACCAACACAAAATGATTATCCCTCATACTCAAACATAAACTGATTTATGGTGGTAGCAGGACATATGCTAAACTGTTGGGAAAATATGCTGAATAGACCACTATTGTTACTCCAAGGTATAACGTCAGTATGTTCATTACATTAACCACTGAAAAACACTTTAGTCCAAAGGTGTCGAACTCCAGACCTCGAGGGCCGGTGTCCTGCAGGTTTTAGATCCAACACAGCTGATTTAAATGGCTAAATTACCTCCTCAACGTGTCTTGAAGTTCTGGCACTGGAGTTCAACACCCCTGCTTTAGTCTGTGGACCATTGCTGATTTTAAAAGGCCAGTAAAATAAAAAAAGAAAATGCAGGATAATATAAGAAAAACAATATTTTAGATGTGGTTGGATGTTGAAAGTCTCTGAACCAATCTGTCAGTCTCTTTCTTCCCTGTGAATTTGGGACAAAATAGTGTGCTGCTTATTCACAGTCGGATCACACAGTTACTGTGTGGTGTGCTTGACATCATCTGTCTTTGAATCTACCTAATATATCAGGTGGAAGGCAAACTCTCTGAATAATGATAGAAAGATAAAAAATAAATGTGCTTATGAAGTCAGCTCTTTATCTTTTCTCAGAGTTAATAACTGTCACCTCCACTGTATAATCATTAAATAGAGCAGAGGTTCTTAACCTTTTTTACTGCGGGTCCCATTTCAGATATTAACACTGTATTGAATAAATTGATGTTACTTTTGGTTTGATTTAATAACTAAATCAAATCGACTTCATTTTAACAGTTAAAACCTTGTCAAATAAACATGATGACATGATACGATGTAATAATCACAAAGACATTTATTTATTATGTGCATTTGAACCTGCACATAAAAGAAAATGCCAAACAGCAAGGAAGGATTTCTGCTCCGAGCATTCAAAGAGCTTTATACAACTTGCTTTCTCACACATCAAATGTGTGAGCTGAGTATAGTTACATTAGTTATGTCTGCTAAATTGGGCTAACACTAATGTGACCAACTCTGTCAGATAACTCCAACGCTTAACACAATTTCAGTCAAAATGTAGAGGTAGTATTTTTTTAACATGGGACTCTATTGGTATTTTACTGGCTTTTAAAACCAGCCTGAAGTGCCTGTAGTTTTTAGCTCCATTTTTCAGCCCCTTGACTATAACTTTGGACTGTAGAAGTGCCCTTTATAGAAGTTAAGTTATACAAATTCTCAACAAGACATGGTTTGGATCATGCATTAATCTAACAACTCTTACAGACAGAAGATACTCTATGAATACACAAAGTTCGAAAAGGCTGTAGAGGAATTCTCTAGAAAAGGGGTGGTGAACTCCAGGCCTCGAGGGCCGGTGTCCTGCAGGTTTTAGATATCGCCTTATTTCAACACACCTCAATCAAATAATTAGTTCATTACCAGGCCTCTGGAGAACTTCAAGACATGTTGAGGAGGTAATTTAGCCATTTAATTCAGATCAGCTGTGTTGGATCAAGGACACATCTAAAACCTGCAGGAAACTGACCCTCGAGGCCTGGATTTCGACACCTGTGCTCTAGAAGTTAAGAGTTAGGGTTCATAAACTTCTTTTTACTATGCTCCCCATCTTCATACACACTTAACACGTGTTTCATTTCCTTCTCAGGTTCGTATAAAGGATTCTGTCAGTGAAGCATCAGTAAATGACATAGCTGCTCTGATCAAGAGTAAATACAAGGACCAATCAGGTACTATGACAAACAAGACTGCTGCATATATAAAACATTACTAATGCCATTTTTCCACTAGTGCCGACTCAATTTGATTCTCTTCTGTTTTGGTGATTTTCCATTAAAATTGAGTAGATGCATGGGTTGTTATAGCAACGTGGTTGTCATTTGTATACTACACAAACAAAACAGTGAAGGACGCTGAGGCGATGGTATACCTTCTGCTCAGCCTACGGCTTACTGTTAAACTTGCGGACCATGGTATTGGTTTTTGTGTAGCCATTTTCCTCAGTGCTGGGTTTCAAAAATAGTGGTTTTGATTTTTGAGAAGGAGTCACTCTCATGACCCCAGTGACACCACTGACTGGCCAATTGGCGTCATCCAGTTTGTTCCATTTTCTGATTGTCTCAGATTGCTTGGAAGCCTGACCGAATAGGTACTAAAAAAGTACCTGGTTACCACTTATTACCACCTAATGGAAAACCCTTAAAATTGAGTTGATTTGAGCCAATCCGAGCTGAGTGGGCACTAGTGGAAAATGGCTAAAAAAGGTTAATATCCTCAATTCTGCAAAGATGGCTCGTCTGTGAAGCACTTTGTTGTACCTGTGACTTTTAAATGTGCTATAGAAATAAAATTGAAATTGAAAGTATTTTTAGTCATGCTAGAATAGACAATTATAATGTGAATATTTCTATACGTAATAATCATGTATGAATATTTTCTGCTTTGTTCATACATGCCACAGGAATTGTGTATGTATTCTCTCAGAAGGATGCAGAGTTGGTGTCAGCAGAACTCCAGAAAAGAGACATCTTGGCATATCCTTACCATGCAAACATGGACTCTGAGGACAAGTCCCGGGTTCACCGCAAATGGACCTCCAACAAAATTCAGGTCAGTAAAGAAACATATGCACAGCTGCATTTCTGCTGAGATTTTCTATAAGAATTGGGTCAAGATTTTCTGCTCACGTCTTTTTTTTCTTATATATCTATATCTATATCTATATATATCTATATCTATCTATCTATATATCTATATATATATAGATATATAGATATATATGACACCAATTTCCTAAACAATTGAGTTTAATAGCCTGATATCAGCCTTTATCCATCAAAATCAGCACTGAAGTTCCCCCATACATAGAGAGGGGCAATACCTCTGATTGGAAAAAAATATTCCATTCCATGCTTGTAAACAGCTCACTGAATAATGCATCTGTAAAACACATGAGTTGTTTTTTTCGTTTTTGTGTGTTTAGGTTGTGGTAGCCACTGTGGCATTTGGCATGGGCATTGACAAGCCTGACGTCAGGTTTGTCATCCACCACACCATCAGCAAGTCCATTGAGAACTACTACCAAGAGAGTGGACGGGCAGGTAGACGGCCTATAATTTCTATTGGTAGCATAAGCAATACCGTTCTAGCATTACTCACGGTTATTATTCCGATGTTAAGTGTTTCCGTTGTGTCTCCAGGTCGAGATGACTCTCCGGCTGACTGCATTGTCTATTTCGGCTTCGCTGATATCTTCAGGATCAGCACCATGGTGGTGATGGAGAATGTTGGTCAGCAGAAATTGCTACAGATGGTAGATTACTGCCAGAATGTTAACAGGTAGCACAGGATGTCAGTGCGGGCTGCCCAATTTGCACAGTCTTAAATGTAATATATATTCTTAAATGTAATATCTGCTTTGTGAAGGTGTCGGCGCTCTCTCATGGCAGTTCACTTTGATGAAGTGTGGGATGATGAAGGATGCAACCAGATGTGTGACACTTGCAGTCAAGCAAAAGGTGTGGGTGGTGATGAAATTTATTGCTTTATGTGTCAGCCATATCGATCATATGCCCTAAATCCATCACCTCACTTTTAACACCCTCCTCCAGATTACCCCACTGTGGACATTACCCAACATGCCAGGCAAGTGGTGCAGATTGTGGAGCTTGCAGCCTCCATGGATGAGAAACTGACCCCACTGAAACTGGTGGATGCATGGATGGGGAAAGGCCCTGCAAAGCACAGGAAGATGATTCAGACCACCACGCTGTCTCGGCGACAGGCTGAAGTTGTGATTGTTCACCTGCTCCTGCAGGGATACCTCAGGTGATTCATGCTTCGTTTCTTTCTGTGGATTTAGCTTAATTCAATTTTATTTATTAAGTATCAATTCACTACAGTTTTTCAAGATGACTTTGTTTATTGTTCTGTTTTTGTTCATTAATTGACCAGTGTGTGCATTTCTGTGTGTCAGCCTGTCTGTAGAGATGATAGCTGGAAAAGTTTTGAATGAATTCTGATAAAACCTTGGATGGGGTTTAGAGAAGGCTTGGCTTAACGATCCATTAAAATTTGGCTTCCTCTGATTGTATTGGCACAGGAAATGATACTGGTATATAAGGATTCTAAATATCACATTACAGTTAGATCCAAATATGTCACATTTGATCTCTGACATCACTTTTACATTTCACATGTGCACTTCTTTAAAGTTAACCCCCAAATGCATTATTGTTACTGCACTGCAAACTTCTTAAAATACATTTAAAAAGAACAAAGACAACAAAATGCAAATATAATGTACCCCTAAAAGTAAATACTGAGGAGAAGAGAGTGAGCTGCCTGGGCAGAGGTTGGTGCTCTTGGAGTGCTTCTTGGTCTAAAAGAGATCATCTTTGTGTGACACATCTCTCTTTTCTGACATGTCAGAAAAAGATGTTGATTTCATGCAAAGAAATGCAAAGAAAACCCACTGGTGTCAATGAAGTGCCTCCAAACTGCTAACCAAGTTTGGATACCATTTTCTTCCTCTACAGTAGGTTAGCCTTCAAGCTAGCAACCGGTGCACTGTTGCCGATGTGGGGCCTAGGAAATGCAGAATAAATTAAATTGAACTCAAAACATCAGGCCCTTTTCAGAATATCCATTCTAGCTTTTCTAATTAGGATCAGACCTGTCACAATGTAAAGAACAAAAATGCATTGAGAAGTTTCCCTCAAATCACACAGCCTCTGCAAATACATTGTGTTGGAAATCGGACCATATTTAGTCTATAGAGAGGAGTAGCTGAAGTTAAAGGCCAGACATGCTTTTCACTTTTACTTTCTTTGAATAAAGCTTTAAACTCACCTTAACTTGACCTGACTGACTGTGGCAAACCATCAGGCTGTGTAAGTCTCTAGTTCATGGGATTAAAGATAAAGCTCTGATCCTGTGACCATTAAGTCTGTCTGACACAGAGTTCTTCCCAATGTGTTGACCTCAGAGAGGATTTCAGCTTCACACCTTACACCACCTACTTCTACATGAAGCTGGGCCGCAAAGCTTCTCTGCTGAAGAACCCGACACACACACTGAGCGTGAAGATGAGAGATGCAGGGGCCGGAGCTGCTTTGGTAAGTTTGAAGAAAAAAACATATTCTTCTGTTACCATCATTTAGGAGAGTTTTTTAGTATAACACCTAACCCTAACTACAAAGTAAGTTACAAATCACATCTGTTTTCATGTCACAGTTGGGTGTAGTTAGGCCTGAATTTTAAAACACTCACTTTAGTTAGTACATCACACTGTCTTTGTTTGCAACAGGTTTGAATAAACATTTTCAATTTGTAAAATATTACAGCTACAATCAGACTGAGTGCCAGCACAAACAGATCAGAGTGAGCAGACTGCACTGTACTGTTTGGAATATTTTTTTTATTAGTAACTAATCCAAAAGAGCCTAATAAACCATTTATGTTCTATTTAAAAGCTCTAAGTGAATAAAAATGTCATAAGGACACTCTAGTCAAAATAAACACTTTTAGATCCCTGTCTTACTTCTCTCACCCTAACCTATCGCAGCAGATGGCCCCGCCCCTCCCTGTGCCTGGTTCTGCCGGAGGTTTTCCTGTTTCCTGCTTCCTGTTAAAAGGGAGTTTTTCCTTCCCACTGTCGCCAAAGTGCTCGCTCATAGGGGGTCATATGATTGTTGGGTTTTTCTCTGTATGTATTATTGGCACGATTTGATATCCTCGTGTTGGTGTTGTTCCTACATCATCACAATAAATGTTGTTCGGGGTTTAACATTGCAAGTGACCAATCACATAGTTGTGACGTCATGCTTTTACGACTTCAGGAAAAAAAAAAGCCGTTAAAAAAAATGTACTTGAGAAAAAACGCCTCTGTCTGCCGATCCAGCAATTTGAATTCTTTGCATTTCAGGATACTGCTCTTTAATAATCGATAAGCATTATACATATTGTCCTTGCAACATGATTGATGCAAAATGATTGAATCGCTTGGCTGCAAAAGTATGATGTCACAACAATGTGATTGGTCACTTGCAATGTTGAACCCAGAACAACATTTATTGTGATGATGTGGGAACAACACCAACACGACGATATCAGGTCATCCGTATTATTGTAGGGTCTACCTTACAATATAAAGTGTGCTGTTGTTGTGATTTGGCGCTGTATAAATAAAACTGAATTGAATTGGAAATAAAGCTATTTAATATAAATGGGTTATAAAAGGGTTAAACAGGTCAATGGTATGGGTACAGGGTACACAGAAAAATGCATGACTTTCATTACTTCTGTTCGGGACATGTAAACTTCTGCATGTATTATTTATGCCACATGTAAATAGTCCTAAAAATTGGTTGCAGTAAAAATGTTCAGCTGCTTCTCTTCCTGGAGTTTCCAAGCACTATCAAATAAATAAATAAATTAGCAAAAAAAATATAATTGCTTCAGAAAAGATAATTAATTTTTTTTATGAATAAACTAAGTAAAACTACTTGTCAATGTACTCTTCAATTCAACAGCTACACTCACAGAACTAGCCAACTAAAATATGCTCTCCTCTGCACAGTCCTCTTTGCTTTACAGTGCTCTACACACCCGAACATTAAAGCTAACAAGTGGATTTTCCCGTTTAACGGGAGGAGGGATCTGTGTTTATATAAACAATGATGGTGGACAAATCACACTGATATAGCAAGCTACAACTCCTCAGACTTGAAATACTTAATACTTGAATGCAGAGGATCTTTTCTAACCTTTTTGGAAATGGGGTTGTAAATTAGATCTTTACAGCAGTACCGTTCTGAGATCTCACGGTTTCCTGTTTTGGCACTGAATCAGATTCTGTCCTGGATTGTTGCATGTCCTCCCCTTCTAGTGTCGACTCATACATTCCACATCGGTGTGAACCTATTCGGATAAAGCACTTTTGTTAATGACCTGCAGGTAAAAGTCTCCAGTGGCAAGGGCAAATCCAAAGAGGGAAAGAGATCAGTTCAGAGCTGTGGAGATGCCACTGTGTCCAAGAAAATCAAGACACATCTCCCATAGCCCTCTCTCACCTGCCCAGAGGACAAGTTTACAAAGTACAGTTCATCATTCCCTACTCTGTTCACAGTTGCTTGTGTATGCATGGTGCTATGAACACTGTTACTTGTTACCGCATTTTTAAAATCCTGATTTTGAGCCTGTTGCTTTGACTTCCATGGTGATGAAAACTTTTGAGAAGCTTGTAAAACATGAGCTTTTGCATGCTACTCAGGATAAATTACACCTCCTCACCCCCTATAGAACAGGTAATAGGTAGGGTAGAGGATGCTGTGTGCACCTTGCTCTATATGGTTTTGAAGCACATGGATGGTGTAGCAAACTTTTATTGCCTGCTTTTTGTCTTCAGCCCCATATTTTAGCAAGACATCTCATCCGTACATTTAATGTTGATTCTGGACTGATTTCTTGGCTTATTGACTTTTTAACAGATAGACCTCAGAAAGTGAGAGTCAACAATATTCTATCAGATGTGCTTTTATCTTCCACTGTTTCCCCCCAAGCGTGTTTCCTTTCTCCACTTTGGTTCTTTATACAAATGAGTGTCAGAGCCTCTACCAGGACGGACATATAATCAAGTTTGCAGACGACTCCGTTATCGTCTCTCTCTGCTCCACGATACAGATTGTGACTGTGGCCCAGTTGTAGATGACTTTGTAAGCATGGTGTGGACAGTCTTTTCTTGACATTAATGTGTTTAAAATAAAGGAAATGGTTGTTGATTTTTTCTAAATAAAAAATGAGAAATATAAATATCTGGGCACCATACTTAATTAAAAGTTTAAATTTGATGTGATTACAGACACCATATGTGCAAAGACTCACCAGCGTATGTATTTGTATCGGAAACGAAGTGGTTTTAATGTGGATAATATTTTTTATGAAAATGTTCTTGTTTTATTGAGTCTGTTTTCGTTTTCTTTAATCTGCTGGTTTGGGTCTCTTAGCCTGAAAAATAAGAAAAGGCTGGAGCTCATTTTTAAATTGTGTAGCAAAATGATCTTGCCCTCATGCATAAAGGGAGGGCGACCCTGAAGCCAGAACGGATTCAGGGTGCTATGACACCCTCTGGTTTTTTTTTTTTTTTAGAGTATCAGCTGTTGCCTTCAGGGAGGAGGTATTTCTTGCCTCGTTGCAGAACAAACAGATTTAAATTTTCATTCGTCCCTACCACTATTCATTTTTGAAATTCTGTTATGTAATTTTGGGTGGATGTGTTATTTATGCAGCTGGCTACAAAGCAAATTGCCCCTTGGGCATAATAAATGTTATCTTGATTATATTTTCTCGCCCACGCCTGTTGGGCTTAGTGTAAAATCTTAAATATTCAGATTTTACACTAAGAAGCATGTTTCACCAAGCTCTCGCTAACATTTCATCAAACTAACACATTCCTGGTTACTTGTAGGTTAAATATTCTGTTGCTGTATACACTTTATGAACATGATACTTTTAAGTTTCTCTATTTTGACACATTCACCTCTTTGTGTACATCCAGTGGCTTATTCCAGAATGAAGACTTCACTAACATTGAATTTCATGTTTACAGGACACCTCAGCTGTTAAAGTGAATGAAGAGGATGTCAATATGACCTTAGACTCCACTGTTGTGGAGGACAGCTGTCCCCCACAACCTAAACAGATAATATTTAAAGAAAAGAGGAACGTATCGAGAAGACAAGACCTGAAGCCAGTCAGCCAGACAAACAAGCAGATGGCGAGACCGGACAGATATGGGAAGGCAGAGGAAAAGAAGAATAAACCTATCGTATTTCAACATATAATTGAGGCGGATGTTGAAATGAACAGAGTACATCATGTAGGAATCAGTGATTGTCAGAAAACACCGTCACATTCAGATAAACCTTGTTCCAGTTGCAAATCCAGCACCCCTCAGAGAATGCGAAGGAAAGCTTGTGCTCACACAGCAGCAGCCACAGGGCATGTTCCCTGTCCATCCACCCATATCACTGTGCCTAGCTCTCCTTCCCAGACCTCCATCATCTCTGACACAGCAGCTGAGGAGCTCTGCGACCTCAGGAATTATTATGGCGAACAGCTGAGGAGAATAAACTACATTTCCCACGAGTACTTGGGGCAGCCCACACATCCAGGAGTGCTGGCCTGTATCAGGGAGCCTTTGAAGAGCCTCCGCCTGCCCCGTGGACTGATCATTGCCCAGACAGCTCGAACCCTGTGGACACGCATCAGTGGCAGGAGAAAGCTGGTCCGCTGCTGACTTTTGTTACTGTTTAAATATAAAAATAAAATGAACTTTGTTTGGATGTCTTGTATATTTTTATATTTATTATTATATAGATGGAAGAGAGAGAAATTACCTACTTCGTGTCAAACCAATGTTTTATGGCCCCCGTGTCAAATGATTTATGCCTCAGGAAATTGTAACGGAAGTAATAAAAGTTAATTTTCTATTTTCATGAATATCATGAAATTATGATATTACATAACTCGGTAATAATCAATCATATGCGCAAAAATTATCATGAAAATGTAGACGAGGATGATGAGTAGGATGTTTGAGATCGTTGGAGTTTGTCACTTTAAGCCAAAAAGTTTAAGACAAAGACAAAATTAAGACAAATTGCCAACTCCAACATTCTGAGATGAGCTTGCACACTTGCTTTACTTCTCTGGGATAACTTTCTCGTAGATTAAATGCCGGTTTGGAAGCATGTAGCGAGGCTCCAAATGCTGAACCAGACCAGGTCTCACACGCCACAGACGCTCTATCACGAGATGCATACTCCTCCGACATGCTAAGGTTATGAGCTGGGTTGCTATGTTGCAAGTTTTGTGAGGTGCTTTTGTGATATTGAATTGATCGGATTACATTTTTTATTTCTCTCCGATATCCAATCCAGTAATTTAGGTCGGTATCGGACCGATACGTAATATCGGATTGGTCCATCTCTACTTATGTTGAGGAAGAAATCCCATTAAAATGGGTGTTTCAGCAGGACAATGACCCCAAACACACCAGCAAGCGGGCAACATCCTGGCTGCAGACCGAAAAGACTGATGTCGCGAAGTGGCCAGCCCCTTCTCCTGACCTCAATCCGATTGAGAATTTGTGGAATGACCTCTAAAATTCTGTTTTTGATGCAAAACCCAAAAATGCAGAAGATCTGTGGATTGTAGTCCAGTCAGCCTGGGCTGCAATTTCTGTTTGCAGGTGTTAAATGTTAGTTGACTACGTGCCACACAGATGCAAAGCAGTGACCAGAAATAATGGTTATACACCTAAATAATCAGTGCTTAAAGGAAAAGCAAAATCCTCATTATATTTTCAGTTTATACTGTAAATATTCCAGTTTGTAAATTAAATTTTTTTAAACAACCCATTGTTTTTCTTCATTTTCAGTTAAAAAAAGAAGAAGAGAAGAAAAGACAAAATTGTTCATGTTTTCATTTGGGATTGAATGTGCACGGCTCCCAGTTCCTTTGTATACATGGAAATAAATGCTGTTGGAATGCTAAATGCTATGGAAGTAACGTGGAACTTTTCCTCTGTTGTTTTAAATACATTGCTATTATTTTGCACATAACTGTACATGCTATATGGTCCAGTGGTTCTGGACATACAACATGCCACTCACACAAGTAGTAGGGGTGCAACAATACACAAAATTCACGGTTCGGTTCAGTTCGATACTTTGGTGTCACGGTTCGATATTTTTTCGATACAAAAAAA
>NW_005187437.1:122134-123904 GCF_000239375.1 Pundamilia nyererei | reverse complement strand
ATACGAATATCGTTGCACCCCTAACAAGTAGGGTCTTGGAAGGGGAGGTCATGGACTGCGTAGGTTACAGTGTGTAAGGCTATTCATGTGGCTTTGCTTGTTCCTCATGACCCTCCTCCCTCCTTAATAACTGGTAATAGTGACAGATGTGCCAAGTATAGTATGAAGGAGGGGGTTGATGAATGTGTTGCAGGTTGAACTTGAAAGGCTTGGGGTTGAAGTGGGATTGCAGAGGGAGGAAGTAAAGGTGGAAGAGTTAAAGCTGGGATTGATAAAGGAGGGAAAGGCAGATGAGTCATTAATTACTGGGAAGAGAACTCAGTGTAATTGTTATTACACAGGGGTGCCACCTGGGATTTGGGGTCCTGTCTGGGAAAAAAAATCACTTTGGGCCCCACCACCTTGACACCATGCCCACCCTAAAAAGATAACACTGTGCAGAGATGGATCAATATTTTGCTTAGATAAATTTATCTATTTTTTGTACAAGATTGATGAAATATGTATAATATGTATATTATGTATACTATATTTAGTAATATTTTTAATGATAACCTTATTTAATTTTCCACTCTTGGTACCTGACACCAAATAAATATATGTTAACTTTTTCTGAATGGAACTGAATTTCATATTCTCATCTATAAAATATTTACCGCTTAAACACGTATAATCGCTAATACTTTATATTCTAAATAAAACTTAGACCCTTTTAATCCTTTTGAATATACATTTTCAGTGTATAGCCAACTAAAATACGTCTGTCCTGAGACCTAGTAGAACTCAAACAGGTTTTAATCTAGTTTAGCCCACTGAAAGCTCTCACCACCTGAAAGCCCCCCTGAAAGCTTGTGTTGATCTTGAGCTCGCGGTGGTATCAGGTCATGCAGATACTTTTAGTGACATGACACATCACTAGAGTCCGAGACAGCAATCATGTAATTCATAACCATTTTGTTTCCCAGTTTCTACATAAGGGTATCAAATAAAGATTGTTAGTCATTTCTACTGTGCAATGTTTTTATTTAAAAACAAAACAAAGCAAACAAAAACATCTACGTTATGCTTAGTTAAAATCACATCATTTCATACTCAAATCTGAACAAACCACCCAAACCCAGTGCCTTTGTGCATACAGGAATTTGTAAAACTTTATCATGTTTGGTTTTTTTCTTTTCCTTTTTTTCTAAATATTTGCAAATGTACCCTACGTACAGCACAGATGTCCTCTTAGGACAATAAGTCCTTAAGGCTGGTGGGTATAAATTATGGCCAGACATTGTGGAGCGTGAGTCAGTATTAACCCCAAGCAGCGGCTACATTAATAAACAACACAGACGAGAGTCTGCAATCAATTGTCACCTTGAGGCAACTGCATTTGTGCTTTGGTTCTGTATGAATAAAACTGAACTGAACAGAAGTTGCCCTACTACAGGAATGTGATTTAAGTAGTGGTAGCAAGGGTAAATCTGATGTGATTTGTGTATTGGAGGATTAGGTGAGCACACAGTACTCTCTGAAACATGGATTAAAGTTCAAAGTGGGTCACACAGGAAGATTGCATCTTATACAGTATTCCTGGGAGCTATGCTTTTGTTTTCTTTTGTTTTGTTTTTTTTAAATAAACCTGCTTTTTAGGCCTCTCAGGTAATGATGAATTAACAAATCCTGAGACTGAATGTTATGGTTAGACTGATTATCCATAGCTATAAATTAGGCATCAGTATAATGTGTGAAAGAAAGACTTTAAAATGTATCCTTCACACAATT
>NW_005187437.1:88337-121688 GCF_000239375.1 Pundamilia nyererei | reverse complement strand
TGATTCCAAAATTGTTTTCATTACAATCACCTGAAAATTGATATCACCTCTGTACTGCTACTTCACAGAACTTCTTCCAAGACAAGGTGAAAACACTGAGAAGTTAACAGTGTATTAGAAAGAATTGCCACTCTCTACAGACTGGTAAAGCAAAACTAAGTAAATCCATTCGCAAACAGACAACGCTCATTATCATAATGTTAAGTTGAACAAAAGAAGACAAAATGAACAGACTACAGCAAATGTAGTTTTAACAGTCCGAGTACTAATCAAAGGGGACCTAGATGTATCTCCCTGTCCGGGATAGGTTCAAATTAAGTGTGACCAATGTTTCAAGTTCTGAGGTAACAATATAAGTATATAAGATAAGATAACCTTTATTAGTCCCATGCGTGGGAAATTTGTTTAAAAAAAAGTGAGGGGAGAGCGCGAACGCAGTCCTCCACTACCACAAATTATGCAGTTGAGATTCCCGCATTTGGGGAATTCACAGGGGTCAGCACAACCGCAGTGCTGGGTGAGCCACCTTCGTGATCATGGTATCTCCCCTGCCAGGTAAGTATAAATATATACAAATAAATATATATAAAAGTATATGTTTACCTTACTATTTCTGGCTCACATTTTCAGGTTTCAAGGAACAGAAACTGAAATGTGTTATAAACAGTGTACATACAATTCTCCGACAGTGGGGGAAATAATGATTTCATTACCTGCTGTATTTATAGGTTCACTCACTTACAAACAAATAAACAGTCTCTAATTTTATGGAAGTTTTATTTTAATGGAGAGAGAATATCAACCAAAATTCCACAAATTACAACCAATCAATCAATTAAAGATATTCCTGATGTCAACTATGTATGAAGTACACCTGTCTACAAAATCAGGTTCCTTCAATTTCCATTCTAACCGCTTCACCAAAGAGCTGTCAAAGGGCACCATGAACAGGACTATAGACTTCCAAAATGCTAGAACAGGCTACAAGACCATCAACAAGAAGTTTGGTGAGAAGGTGACAACTGTTGATGCCATTATTGAGGAATAGAAAAATATAAAATGACCGTCAGCTGCACTCAGTCTTGCTCTCTATGCAAAGTCTTGGCTCGTGGGTTGAGGGTGATCATGAGAAAGTGGAGCCATTTTTTTGTGTTGGTACATTATGTATGCCATTAGGGGTTACCTTTTGTGTTTTACCATATGGTGTGTTGATGGGAATGTATTTAGGGTGGACACACGTAATTAGCGGCAGGTGTGTTGTTGTTCAGAAGGAGCAAACGGTTTATGATAAATGGTGTTGGATAAAGAGAACTGTTGACAACAAATGCAACTGATGGAAGTGGAATACAGATTCTAAACGAACAAGATAAGTACGGCTGGAGTTATCGGACTGTGATAAGTTTCATTCATAACAGTGGTATCGCGTCACCCCAGCCAACGAACATCTCAGTGGCTTCAAGCGTGGGCTCAGCCTCTACAGTGGTGGATCAGCCCCAAACTACACAGGAGAAGCTTGTTGATTATCTGAAGTTGGAACCACAGTTACCAAGAACACAACTGGTAACACACTATGCTATAATGGTTTGAAATTTGCTGTGCTCACAAGGTGCCCCTGCTCAAAAATGCAGACGTGTAGGCCTATCTTAAGTTTGTAAGACACCATTTAAAGGATTTAGAAGAAAACCAAAATAGATTTTTTTTGGCTTCAACTCAACCCACCATCTTTGAAGAAAAAAAATTGTATGATGCAACTACCATGATCCCTCCCACTCTTAACCGCATTGGAGGACTCTGGGTTCAGTATCTTACCCAAGGGTACTTTGGCATATAGACTGGAGTAACAAGGGATCGAACCACATTGCTTGAAACTAGTAAATGGCCTGTATTTATATAGCGCTTTACTAGTCCCTAAGGACCCCAAAGCGCTTTACATATCCAGTCATTCACCCATTCACACACACATTCACACACTGGTGATGGCAGCTACATTGTAGCCACAGCCACCCTGGGGCGCACTGACAGAGGCGAGGCTGCCGGACACTGGCGTCTTGTGCCACAGCCACCCTTGTTTAGAGAGTTTCTGTAAAGGGGAGTGGCCAAAATCCTGAGATAAGTACAAACCTAGTCACCAACTACAAGCAACATCTTAACACTGTACTTGCCAACAAGGGTTTTTCCACAAATTAATGAGTCATGTTTTGCTTGAGAATCAAATACTTATTTTACTCAATGACGTGCACATCAGCTGATAAAATTAAACTACCATACATTTTAGAGCCTGTTGTAAATGAGCAAACTTAAATTTTTTTTACCCCACTATAAATGAGGATTTTTCTTTATGTGTGAATCATGCAAAAGTACCCTGGAGTGGAGTACCAGAATAAAAATGTACAAACACCAACTTGAACTAGGTTTGCTATTTTACGTACCTTTGCTTTATGCTAAGCTAAACCAATTATGTAAATAAATAAAAGTTTAATCTGTCAGAAATGTATACAGCGCGTAAAATAACTATTGAACAAGTCATGAGTTTACTAAGTAAATATATTTCTGAAAGTGCTATTGACATACAATTTTCACCAGATGCTGGTAATAACACATTTCAATCCACACAAGGTAGACAATAATAAGGTAGACCCTATTATTGTAGGGTCTACCTTACAATATAAAGCGCCTTGAGGCGACTGTTGTTGTGATTTGGCGCTATATAAATAAAATTGAATTGAATTGAGCTAAAGAAATCAAACCACAGATGTCATAAATTATGTGTAAAATGAAAAATGACACAGGGAAAAAGTATTGAACATGGTTACTGAAATGTATTTATAAAAGCTGTTGGTGGTGGTGACAGCTTCAAGGCGCCTTCTGTATGGAGAAACAGGAGGTGAAAAGTTGCATGTATTGCTCAGGTGAGTTTCTTTCATACAAACAGTCTTCAAATCCTGAAGGTTCTGCGGGCCCTTTCTGTGAACTCTGAGCTTTAGTTCTCGCCATAGGATTTCAGTTGGATTCAGGTCAGGTTATTGACTGGATCATTCTAGCAGCTTTATTTTCTTTTTCTGAAACCAGCTGAGTTTCCTTGACTTTGTGTTTGGGATCATTGTCTT
This sequence comes from Pundamilia nyererei, assembly GCF_000239375.1. Lineage (NCBI taxonomy): Eukaryota > Metazoa > Chordata > Actinopteri > Cichliformes > Cichlidae > Pundamilia > Pundamilia nyererei. The sequence continues at coordinate 118,581 of NW_005187437.1, read as the reverse complement.
CCCGAGATATCCAGCTTCCATTCATTCTTCCTTCAGCTATGTGAAGCGTGCCAATGCCGTATGATAAAAAACATCCCCACGCCGTGATGTTCCCACCTCCAAACTGGGGGGTATATGCATTGCCTGTTGATCTCAAAACATGATGTGTACTATGGCATCCAAAAAGTTCAATTTTGGTCTCATTTGTCCAGACTATATTTCCCCAGTATTTCACAGACTTGTTTAAATCTTGTTCAGCAAATTTTAAACACAATTCATCAACATGCTTTTTTATCAGCAAAAGAGTGCGTGGATAAAGACTGTGGCTGTGAAGTCCGTTGCTTATCGTTTCTTTGAAACAATTCTACATCTTTCTGCTGCTCTCCACAAATGGTCCTTGAATCTTGGACAACTCGTCTGATAATTTCTTTTACTCCTCTGTCTGAAATCTTGAAGGGAACACCTGGTAGTGGCTGCTTTATGTTGAAATTATATTCTTTCGGGATTATGGTCCCAAGAGTGCTCCTGGGAACCTTCAGTAGTTTAGAAATTCTTTTGTAACCAATGCAACAATAAGGCTGCAAAGATCTCAAGATCGTTTTAGCCGTCATGAGATGTTTATTGCGCGACTCCTTGGTAATAAGACATCTTTTTATAAGGCCTTCAGTTGAGACTGAACCTGCTGATATTAATTTGCAATAGGTGGCAGGATTGCTTTCTAATAACTGATAGATTTCAGCTGGTGTCATCACTTTACGTGGCTTTCTTGCACCTCCCATTGTTCATGTGTTCAATACTTTTCCCACGTGTCATTTCTCATGATTATACATAATTTATGGACACATATTATTGGATTTCTTTGCATGTAAGGATTGGATGGGTTGTTACAGGCATCTAGTGAGAATTTCATGTTAGTAGCACCTTAGAGACATATTTACTTAAAACATTGGTGAAGTGTTCAATAATTTACTCACTGTATCTTTGTAGGAACTATCTGCTTAAAATACAGTAGTGTTGTGATGGATGAATTCACACACATCATAGCACAATCAGTCTAATGTTAACTTCTAGTTACCTACATGATTAATGTCAATCATTGCTCTGAAATTAATTAAAAACAAAAAAATCTATCTTGTCAAAATATGTATATGAAAACAATGTTCACTTAAGGCGGTTCAAGTTGATTACATCACTGGTAAAGCTTTCTATGTTTTAAAGTTCTTTCTAAGAAAAATACATATAGGACGATATTATATTCCATGTCTTGCAGCATTCACCAACCAGTTTCTGTGTAAGCCCTGTTTCCTGCAACTTGCCTGCAATGACACATGGATCCAATACTGGTGCAAATAAATAATAAAACATTAAACAAATAAAATGTGGTGAATTTAAAAATCCTATAAATAGATAATCAAAATACTTTGTTCAGCAACAGTAATGAATTGTACTTTAAATAGTACTTTAAAAGTTCACTTAGTGCTTCAGTATCCAACTGCTTTGGACAAATTCAGATACATGACTCAGTCAAATCCAATGACTACAGAGGCAATAGCAGCCAAATTATATTCTCTTAATCTTTTTAGTCATGACAGTTGAGAGGTTCAGGTTGAAGTGTGTTATTCCAGGAAGCCTGGACAGGGGCTGGTTGCAGAGAGACAGGCTAGATTTAACTGTCCAAAAGTACTTTTGTTGTGCAAAATCTGCAGGTTAAACTTCCATCTAAATGAAGAGCAACTCCAACAAATCACAAGAAAATGAATAAATGTTTCTTTCCACAAATGATATTTAAATATTGGGACCTAGCTGCTCACTGATTCACTGGTCAGTAATACTAAACCATTGCAGAAAATGTGCTTATATGTTTTACAGATCAAACTGTGAAAAATAATGTGAAAAACCTTGACAAATTGAAAAAAATAGAAAACAGATTTTTTTGCAGGGTCTATACCCAACAACATAACATGCCTTGGGGCAACTGTTTTTGTAATTTGGGATTATATAAATACAGTAGAATTGAATTTAATAGAAACAGAAAACAACCATATTATTACCCACAGAGTATATTGCAAGAGTTCTTAGCAAGAGTTACCCCAGTTATCATGTTGACTTGGTAACAAAGGGATAGACCGTTGCTACTAATAGTAAACAACTAAGTTACACATGTTAGACAGAGTGAACAAAATAAAATTGAATAGAATATCAGTCCATCAGACTTCACTCATGTCAGACAATCTGACATATCTGATAATCACAAGTGAAAGTACCTTAACTGCAGATAGTGCAGTTCCATCAGGTAGTTGAGTTAAGGTTTATATGTGAGCCAGCATGAATGGCAGAGGTCTGAAATTTGCTCACCTAAATGGAATAAAAATTGTTTTTCATGGTATGTGTTACACCTGTACTTAATCTTTACAAGCCAAAATATTTGCTGTGAAAACAGTCTGTTTTAAAAAGTCCAAATGAACATTTGAGGTGGAATAAACCACTTAGATTATTTGTAAACTTGTAAACTGAGCTAAGTTCTATTTATTAAGCTGAAACTGTATATTACTGAAAGACCAACAAGGACAAAATTCAGTGGTGAGAGATTGTAGATGAAACTTTCTGCTGAAGTTACCATAAAACAGAACAAGATGCAAACAAGAATGTATCCAGGAAACTGACATCTTTGTGAAAGAGCTAAAAGTATCACCAGTGTTACCCTTAGGGTGCTGTAGCAAGCTTTTTAGGCTCAAGATGAACCTGTTTATTAGAGCAGCGGTCCCCGACCTTTTTTGCGCCACGGACCGGTTTATGTCTGACAATATTTTCAAGGACTGGCCTTTAAGGTGTTGCAGATAAATACAACAAAATAAAACCAGTACCGGTACTAAAAAAAAAGATTTATTCATAACACACGGGAAAAGACCCAGGGAAACCGAGTTAACTATAAAAAATAACAATAAAAACCGATAAAAGCCCTGAAGACCATAAATTTCACACCCGAGCCTCAACTCTTGCGGCCTGGTACCAAACGGCTCACGGCACCGGACCGTGGCTCGGGGGCTGGGGACCGCTGTATTAGAGTGAATGTGCAACCAGCCCCATGAGTTTTCTCTCAGCGTGACTTGGGTACATATTAGCTTGTGAGGCAGGAACAGGTCTTTTGCTGCCATGATGCCAGGTCTCTCTTGGAAATGAGTTTTGAATCTCAGTGAGATTTTTACCTGGATAATTAAAGGATTCATTAATAAAAATTAAAAAATAAGCTATATCGAATGTCCAGTTCAACAATGAAATGGGTAGATGTAGTATTCACTCCCAGATGTCTTTGATAGGCCATCCTGGCAAACTTGAACAGGTAAACCTCAGGCTTACGTCCAACAGAACGGTTTCACAGTAATTTTCTTTCACTACTACAATTTGAGCTAAAATTCTCAACAGTACACACACCAGTAGATCAGGTTGAAGAGGATATATGAGCCTGGGAAAATCATACGAGAATATGTGTCAATGGTGTGGGTGTTCTGAATGATCCGGAAGCCACGGATGCCCTTCTTCTTGGTGCCAGTGGACTCGTTGTCCAAAGACAGATGCACTACCATCTGTTCCTGTTTATCTGATATGTCCTCGGCAACCATCGAGGCTCTTGTGTATCCCGCCAGACTGTTGGCATCTTCCTCACTGTATGTCCCATCAAGCATCATGGTCTTGGTATGGGGCATGCCACATGTGCAAGGGAGTGTCTGGGACTAGGTGAAATAGACAAAAGGAATCATAATTAAAAAGGTTTGATCACTGTTTGAGATGTGTCAGTTTTGAAAAAGGTGCCTGTACCTGTTCCTTAACCTTTTCTCTGAGTTTGCGGTCTTTCCCATCCCTCAAAGTTGTCAGGTAGTTTACGGCAGCGTATTCTAGCACAGACAGGAAGACGAAGACAAAACTGACCCAGAGGTAAATGTCCACAGCTTTGATGTAGGAGACCCTGGGCATGGAAGCATTCACTCCAGTAATGATGGTGGACATGGTGAGCACCGTAGTTATACCTGAAGAGCATACAAGGTCTTGTTAGCGCAGCAGTCAATGAACTACAACAGAAGGTCGTTTTAATGGCCAAAAAGAGCTAACTGATTTCCATTTTCACATTTTCACATCTGATGTCCTTAGGAAACATATTCAGTTTTAGCAGGCAACAGTTACAATGATGCAGATCCTCTTACCTAATGAGACTCTGGCAGGGACAGCCCTGCGGTCAATCCAGAAGGACACCCAGGACAGCATCACCATTAGAGTAGCAGGGAAGTAGGTCTGCAGTAGAAAAAAGAAGATGTGACGCCGCAGCGTGAAGTTGATGTACAGACGGTTGTACCAACCTGGAGATAGAATAAGTGAGGAATAAGTAAAACACAATATACTTTTCGCTTTATGTGTTAGAGGTAAAACAGAAAAAAAACAAGGTAAAATGACAGAACATGAGGAAATTAACAATCAATTAACAATTAAAAGCTCTTGAAAGCTATTTGCTCTTTCCTTAGGTTGGAATGGAAGAAATTGCTTCTTCTCATGTGCTTTATAAACATAACAAGTTGAAGAGAGGAGTTTCTGTAATGAATTGATTGATTGCAGTGTTGTGTGGTGGCGTTTACAGAAAGGCAAGCAGAGATGATTATTAGCAACTTTATCACAGTCCATCTTCTCTGCATCATACATGTTAGGCAAGGTGGTTATTTAGAAGTAGAATGTGACTCAGAGCCTTCAGTTTTCAGGTTCCTCTTCTATGGAACCAGCTTCCAGTTTGGATTCAGGAGACAGACACTATCTCTACTTTTAAGAAAGAACTAGTGGCAGCAGATGGCCCCGCCCCTCCCTGAGCCTGGTTCTGCTGGAGGTTTCTTCCTGTTAAAAGGGAGCTTTTCCTTCCCACTGTCACCAAAGTGCTTGCTCATAGGGGGTCATATGATTGTTGGGTTTTTCTCTATATGTATTATTGAAGGGTCTACCTTACAATGCAAAGCGCCTTGAGGCGACTGTTATTGTGATTTGGTGCTGTATAAATGAAATTGAATTGAATTGAATGAAGGTGGTTAGCAACTGCAAACTTATCTGTTCTGCTGCTAAATCACTGAATCTTATTTACTTGCTAATGCTAGCTGAGTTTCCATAACACATTGAAATTGATCTAAGAGCAGCAAAAGTCTTAAGTTCCTTGAGGCAACTGTTGTTGGGATTTTGGACTATAGAAATAAAACTTAATTGAACTAAAAGCTGAGCCTCGCGTGCTCCTCTCTCAAGGACCAGAGATTTATCCACAATGCACATGTGCAAACCACCAGAATAAAGCTGCTGGCCTCTCAGCCTAGCCAGCTCCAGTCATTGTTACTGGGAGATGGACATGCCCTAAGAGACACACACTTTGCTACGAGATGAAATATGCACAGCTTCCAGCTGCAATATCTGACTGTGGCCACAAGATGGCAGTAATGTAAGGGCCAGATGTACATATCAATTGATAGACTAGGACTTTTTGACAGAACTGTCTGAGATGAAAATTGCTCTACTTTGGTAAGTTTTAACATATAAATTTCTATTTTTAGGTTTGACAAGGCAAATGCACTTGTACTGATGTACTGATGGATAGCCACTCTAATCTGTTTGCCACATGGGCACACAGCCTACCTGTGGGAACCAGAAATCTACTTATTACTTACCTATGTATTTTACTCAGAGACATCCGAATTAATTTATAACTTTGTTATGTTTGCATTGTGTTGCACTGTTTATTTATCTTTCTGTTGATATTCTGGCTCTTCATTAAATGAAACTACCATAAAAATAAGATATTTTTTTATTTCTTTGTAAGTCTTCAAACTGACAAATTTAGCAAGGAATCAAAGAGTTTTTTCCCTCCACTCTATGAACATGTTTTGGGATTTTTTTTTTAACTTGCCCCACTGAGGTTCAGCTCAGTCAGCAGGATGACTTCTGACTGTAATAGCTGGATCTGGCTGAGCCATCAGCAGACATCAGAGGAAATATGTAAACCTCTCCCAACTTAGTTTGGCTTAGTTTACTGATTAAACATGAAATTAACTCTAGAATCTCTCCCAGATAATCATAATGTTGATGCTAAAACAGGACTTTCATATATGGTAGTTTACAACAACTTCAGATTATTTCCCCTAAATCTTTGGTTTTTGTGGAGCAGTTGTAATAGTGACCAATCTAGTATTACACAAAATATGTATGTGTAAGTGAAATCTGGGTTTGTTTTCCTTCTCAACCTGTGCTGCTGTAGAAAGCCAGCCTGGAGGTAGTGTGAAACTTCTGAATCAGGAACTGAGACAGAGAAATCCTGTCATCTGTGCTCAGGGACTCATCGCCACTTTTCCAATAAAGCATCAGGTCCTCATCTGTGTAAGCATCTGCAGGACAGAAAGTAGGAATGGAAACAGCAGTCATCTGAATGAACATAGCTGGACCTGGATAAGCAAACAGAGCAAATTCATAAATTCAATAAAAGCTTGTATTCTGCTGATGGCTGAGTTTCAAATAAGAACTAAACTAATACTAATACTAATAATCAATTCATAATTTAGTAACCAAAGCCCCTTTTTGTTGTAGGTTTGCTCATTTACACAAAAATAAACAGTCTCTAATTTTTATGGTGTCTTTTTAATGAAGAAAGACAGAATATCAACCAAAAAGCTGGGAAGACCAAAGAGCTGTCAAAGGATATGAAGAACAAGGCTGTAGCTCTGCATGATGTTATAGAGGGCTACAAGAACATCAGCAAGAAACTCGGTGAGAAGGTGACACTTGTTGATGCAATTATTCGAAAATGGAAGAGTGGAGCTCAATGCAAGCTTTTACTTTATGGGGTGAAGACGATTATGACAAAGGTGGTGGATCGGCCTAAAACTACACGGGAGGAGTCTGTTAACGATCTGAAGGCAGTTGGGATCACAGTCAGCAAGAATACCATTAGTATAATACACTACACTGTAATGGACTGAAATTTTACAGCACCTAAAAGGTCTCCCCGCTCAAGAAGGCATCTGTGTAGACCCACCTTAATTTGGCCATGAACATCTAAACGATTCAGAGAAGGCGGGGGAGAAAGCGCTGTGGTCAGATAAAACCAAAATCGAGTTCTTTGGTATCAGCCGTGTTTGCAAGGAGAAATGCTGGGAATGACCCAAAGTCTCCTCCCCACAGTTAAACACAGATGTGGAAACATCATGTTGCGTGACTTTTTTCTGCTAAGGTAGATGACGACTTCACTGCATTGACACCGCAAATCTTGGATGACACCGTCCTTCTAGCATGACAGTCGCCTAAACCACACCACAAGGCAACAAAGGAGTGGCTAAAGAAGAAGCAAATTAACATCATGGAGGTGCCTAGTCAGTCTCCACTTTTGGTTTGGATTTTTGGTTGACATTCTCAAACTGTTAATTTCTTTGTGAGTGAACTTAGAGATTTAGCAGGGGATAAAATTATTATTTCCCCCACTGCATAGCAGCACAAGAAGGAGTCTCATGGTCTAAGAATACTTACAACTCTCCAGCTCCAGTGTACATGTCTGTGAGTCCAGAGGGAAACGACTAAAATCCATGTTGCAAGCTGCAGTAACTGTTACTCTGTGGAATTAAAGCAGAATATAAACCTTAGTAACTCTAGACAGGGGGCCCTTTCTTGCAAGGCATTTGTTTCCTGTCTTCACCTCAGACTGTATAGAACATGACCATCTGGGAAGACCCTTAACATGATGTTGTCAGTAGTGGTGTCGTGGATGAAGGACCTCTTGGAATGGACAAAGAACACATCAGGTACCCATATTTTCTTCACCAGGCGACCATCAAAGGTCATGCTTTTGTTTGTAGCGCTTGGGAATGCCAGCCTTTCATCTTTCCAGTAGTGCCTCAGGTACAGAGTCATGGTGAAGTCCTGAGATAATGGGAGAAAGAAGACAGCATCGGGATGAAAGGGTCTTGCTATCCCTAATTTATTGAATTTTTCCTGGGATTACATCACTGCAGCCAGTGGCTGCTGGATTATTGAAGTTGTTTACAGATAAATGTACAGTAAGCCAAAATGCTGAACATATGTTAACCAAGTACAGTCCACAGGCTTCATTTGGTCCTAGAATACCCTCGTTTTTTTCCTCCTTCATCCTCTACGTTGCTCTGCAGGCAGGAATGGTTACGCCCGTGCATGCCCCCCTCCACACCACAGATAATCTTTTGTCCTGTTCTCATAGTATTACAATTATATAACAACGGATTTATAATGACTAATGACTGTAGCAACATGTACTCTTGGCACCAAGTGAACAAGTACCTTTGATGTTGCATAAGACCAGTTTAAGGGCATGTCTGAGACTTTCACATGATTAATAACTTATGTCTACTAATCAGAGATGATTCCACCTTTAAAGATCTAAAGTATGTATTCTTGCATATTTCATCATCATATCCTTTATCCCCTCCAAATTGCTCACGTAAACTCAATCCCATGGACGGGTCAAAATATGGATCTTTTAAAAAGTATGTCAACTCTGCCCGTGATGCCTGGATGCTGCCAAATGTTATTCTGAGGATTGTGGCCATTTCCTTCCCAATAGCTGCACCCCCTACCAACATCCAGTATCGTTCAGGGTAAGTGGCATCTACCCAATAAATAGAGATATCTTCAGGAATTTGAGTTTGCCCAAAGTTTGTCTTCCAACCTTATCTGGGTTACAGGAGTGCCTGGCTCCTCCCACCTCCACTGAACAGAACAGCTTGGTTTGTGTTGAGCCTTATATCAGTAGCTGGCCCAAGGAAGAATGGCTTTGATGTGTCAATGTGTGTGCCAAAGCTGGGCTCTCAGATGATATCAGAAAAAAAAAATCACAATTTTTACTGATATCTCATTGATAACTCTGGGGACAACCAACCCCAAAGCAAGGTTGGTTGTCACAAAGTGTTAGTGTCACCGAATTAATTTTTATTACAATTAATTACAAAAATTTAAAACATACCCATTTTGAGCCAGTACCTTAAGCCTAATGAAGGAGTAATTATTGAAGGATGTTTCACTCATCAGCAGTTTATGTAAGAGTAAAAATGCCACCCCTGTTCTACCTACACTTAGCATATTTTAGCCATGGTCTCTCATAAATTAAACTTGGACAATGCTATATTTATTAAGCACTGGCAGATAAAATCTACCCCAATTCCAAGGCTTGACACACAAGTCATGTTAAGCTTGGGTGCTCACAGATAATGACCCTCTGTTTAAAGTCCACATTGTAACACGTTAAGTTGGTGAGACGGGACAGTTTGTGTGTTTGTGTTAAATTTGTGTTATGTTGTGTGATTAGTTTCATTTTTAGGCACTAAGAACTGCTTAGCAAGATTATGGCATGGTTGAAAATTTGCCCCCGGCTGCACATGATACTTATGCTGTGTGTCTAATTGAGGTACCAAGTGGACTGTTGGGATTATTGCCATAACCTGTTGTGTTTCACACTTCCTTCATTGCAGTAATGAAACCACTTTTTTTATATAGCTCCAGACATCTGGACATTACTACAGCAGTCTCCTACCAGCTCTGGAAATTTTGATGTCCAAGTCACTGGCACTGTTTTGTGTTTGTGCCACAAATTTAGGTGACGAGATGCTGGGTGCACTACAAGAACCAGCAGTTTCCATAATCACTATTCCAGTATTCTAAATGAATGGGGTCACATGTCTGATAACACAGTCAGTTTTGCATGTCTCTTAAACTTCAGTGTCAATTAAACATTCAGCCTTACAGGTACTTTATCCAAATACTTGTTAAGCTACATTTTGTGTAATGCAAATTTACATTTAATGCATTTAAAATACTTACCATGTCTACCTCTGATATGCTGTCCAAACTCTCCACCTGAACGTCCACCCCAACAGGGACAGCTGGACCTTCAGATATAAACAAACAAATCTGAAGTGGTGCCAAAAGTACATACATTCTGTACTTAAGCAGATACTAGTGTTAAAAATACTCCAGTAAAAAGTTGAAGTACTATTTCAACTTCTTTACTCAAGTATGAAAAACTATCGGCTCTGAAATGTACTCAGAGTAAGAAAGTAAAGTAGCTCCTTGAAGAACATTTTTACTACCTATTTTTATGCAACTGAATCCTGTGCTATATTAATGCCATGATAAAATAACATTGGTATATAAGAATACCAACTTCATTTCAGTCTAAATTTTAATTCTAATACAGGTCCTCAGCTTGAATCAGTTAAGTGGAACAAAATAAAAACATAGCTCTGTTTTCTGTTGCCTGCGTTGTAGTGGCTGATTTTGCCTATAAACAGGAAAATGAGCAGGGAAGAGGTTAAAGCAGATTTGTTAAAATCAGTTCAATAAGAACATGTAATTAAAAGAATGAATTGATTTATTGATGAACAGAAGTTAGACAGATGTATTTAGTGGTTAGACTCCGATGGCTCGTCTTGGCAGAACGGAACCCCAGCTGTGAAAGGGACAGGGATGTTCAGTGCTCTTTGAGGATTTACACAACTGAACTGAACAAGATATGAGCAGATGTTTCATGAGGTGTCCTGGCTGATTTCCATCCTCTACACGGACAGTACACTGTTTATGCTTTATATTATACACTCTACAGCTGGTAAGGTTGAATAACAGAACAGCAGAACAGCATGAGAGAGGTGTGGAGTGGCATGAAGACTGTGGTGGGGCATAGCCTGCGGTGTCATGCAGGGAAGGTGGACATACCTGCACGGCATCCGCAATCACTTAAATATGGTACTGGGCCCTGCAGTACTGTTGTTGTTGTCAGTGTGTGTGGCTGGCAGCGAAAGAGAGCTGCAGCCAACTGTGTGTATACAGCAACCAGCAAATAAATGATGCTGCAAAGCATGAAGGTGCACCCGAGTCTGCTGTGGGTTTGTTACAAAGACAATCACTGGATTCAAGCCATCCAACAGCAGGGGAGCTGGTGGTGGTGAGGACAGAGCCAACGAGTAGAATGTGCTTTTCAACAGATTCAACACTGCAGTGAATGCTCAGCCCCCTACTGACTTGCCTGTAGCCACACCACTGTCTCTCCCTCCCTCTCAACACTGCATCGTTGCCTCCTTTTTGAGTCCTGACACCCCTCCCCCACCTATCACACTAACGACCAGGTTCAGAGGCAAATGAGGAGACTCCACTCAGGCAAGTTTGCTGACCAGACGGGGTGAGTCCTCATGTTCTCAAGGCTTTGTCGAGTCTTTCATAAACTGTTCATGTTGAGTATGAGTCTGCAGAGGGTCCCAGTGCTGTGGAAGATGTCATGCCTCGTCCCTGTACCAAAGACGCCACGTTCCAGTGGTCCCAGGATTACAGGCCTGTGGCACTGACTTCCCACATCATGAAGACCTTGGAAAGACTCATCCTTGACCAGCGACCTATAGTCAGACCACATCAGGATCCCCTTCACTTCAGAGGAGCTGAGGACACCATCATCTACCTACTCAGTCGTGTCTACACCCATCTGGACCAGCCAGCGAGCACTGTGAGGGTCATGTTTTTCGACTTTTCCAGTGCATTCAATGCCATCAGACTAATCCTTCTGGGTGATAAGCTGACAGCGATGTAGGTGGATGTGTCTCTTGTGTCCTGGATTGTTGATTATCTAACAGGAAAACCACAATGTGTGCATCTTCAACATTGTGTTTCTGACAAGGTGATCAGCAACACAAGGGCACCACAAGGGACCATCCTCTCCCCCTTCCTCTTCACCCACTACACCACAGACTTCAGCCACTGCACAGAGACCTGCCATCTTCAGAAGTTTTCTGAAGATAGCACGAGCAGAATCATCTGCAGCTCAATGTGACAATGACCAAAGACTTGACTGCAGACTTTAGGAGGACCAGGAAACCCGTGACCCTTGTTTTAATCCAGGGGATCGATGTAGACATTGTGGAGGACTATAAATACTAGATAGATAAGTACACATAGATAATGAACTGGACTGGGTTAAAAACACCACTGCACTCTACAGGAAGGGCCAGAGTCGTCTCTGAGGACTTTGAACATCTTTTGGACAGTGCTCAGGATTTTCTATCAGTCTGTTGTGGTCGCTGCCATCCTCTATGCTGTTGCATGCTGGAGCAGCAGGTTGAGGGTTGCAGATGCCAACAGACTCAATAAACTGACGACAAGGCCAGTAATGTTGTGGGGACGGAGCTGGACTCGGAGACGCAGATGTTGTCCAAGACAAGGACAATGTTGGACAATACCTCCGACTCGCTCCATGATGTGCTGGCCAGTCACAGGAGCATGTTCAGTGGGAGACTTAGATTACCCATAATGCACCACTCAACATCACAGGAAATCATTCCTGCATGTGAATATCTCTGTACAACTCCTCCATCTAATGCACAGTACACAGTGCAATAGTTACACATTCTTTTGCATATGTTCTACAGTAAAATAACAAATAACAACGTTTTACAGTTTAGAGTAAATGTCTGTTATATATTTAATCTCTGTAATATTCTGGATATTTATAATTGAGCTATTTGTATATATATTAGAGCTATTTCTTATATTTCTTACTGTAATATATTGTATTATTTCATTAGTTCAGTCTGTTACTGTTGTTATCTTGGAGCAACAGTAACCCACATAATTTCCTTAGGAATTATCAAAGTATTCTGATTCTGAATTTACTGAATGAATCTCAACATCATCAGTTTAACTTCAACTTAATCACTGCTAGCCTTTATGTACCTAACTGACCATGAGCACCACAACTGCTGTGCACCAGTCCGACACACTATTCTTTACTTTGAATCTGTCACAGTACAGCAAACTAACCTGTTTATTGTGCAGTAACCTGCAAAGTATTTTCATGCAACCTTTCAATAGCACAGTCTACCTTCTCAACATGAAAAAATGCAATGACCCATTTGAAATTACCTGCCACTTTATGTTCACTCTTCTTCTATAGCTGGTACTGCAACTGCAGTTTATGGAAACATGCAGTTGTTCTGGTATTGTGCCAAAAAATAAAATAAAATAAAATAATAACAATGATAATAAATGAATAAATAAACACTGGCCCACTTTAACCTCTGACTATGGCACATCCCTTTCACCCTTTGTGATTAATACATGAACGGGACTGTCTCCTGTGTTACTGTTTAGGCTCAAATCACTGTGATTTTTAAAGTTAAAATAACACATTAAACCAAAGGTAACAAGTCTGTTTTGAAAATGTAAGGAGTAGAAATTACAGATACTTCTTAAAAAATTAAGGGAGTAAAAGTAAAAATTACAGTACAGTTCAAATACTTCATTACCTCCCACCTCTGTAAATAGTATATTACAACACTGGAAATAAGACAATGAGAATAAGTAGAACCTAAAGTACTTTCATTATTGTCTTTAGTCTTTATTGCCCAAGGATAGAAACTGTGCAGGCACATATCTGTGCACAGAGGAATAAGCACACTTAAAAAGCTATTTACAAATTAATAATAGTGAAGACATCTATTAAAATCACATTGCTTTTGAAACTTTATCCAAAAAGCTAGAACCCTGTGCATACTGTAAATAAAAAGAGGTACAGATGATTTTCTAATATTCTCTATATTCAACTGAAATAATAAAATGGAAAAAGTAACCAGATTGTCACTGACATTTGAAATCCTGCAAACCAATTTTAAATTTGTTGTTAACATATTTCAAAGATGCTAAGACAATGATTACAAGCCCAGGAAACATGCTACCTTAAAAAAAAAACCTTATTAAGTTCACCTTGACCTTAATAAGTAAGTAATTAATAGTAATAGTTCATCGTAATTCAAAAGACTGAACAAGGCCTATACAAAAAGTTTAACCAGTAAATAATAGTATTTCTCATTGCCAAACTGCAAAAAAACTAGATTTCATCATCTATAGTACAAATTCTTAGAGAATCAAGAAAAATCTGTGCATAAAGGTCAAGCTGAAATAATTGGCTAGCAGGTAGCACTGCTGTCATGGTCCAGGGTTGCTGATCCAGTGTTTTAAGTTTTTGTTGTAGACTTATTCTTCTTTCTTTTGGATTTAAAAGATGACTTATGGTCAAATTTTGTAATATTTAGTTTTGAGTATAATATTTTGTAGTGCATCTGAGTTCTGTTTTAAGATTTTGGTTTCTTATTTTATTATGTTATATATCTGTCGTGTCCAGTCTGTCCCAGCTTCGTCTTTTTGTTTTGTCGTCACTGTCTCCTGTGACATGTCAGTCTTGTCTCCTTTTTTATTTACCTTTCTTGTTCCCCCATAATGTCCCTGTATCTTTCTGTCTTGTCTCCATGGTCCCTGTTAAACTGTGTCCAGTTTCTATGTCATAGTCTTGGTTGCAGTGTTAGTTTTATTTTGACAGTCCCTCATCTTGTGTGCATTATATTTGGTTTTGCTTCCCCTTGTTTAATTAGTCAGATTCAATTCAGCTGTGTTTGCAGGTGTTGGCACTCTGACATAATCACCTCTTGTTTATTTAAAGCCTCGGTTTGCTTCTGTTATTTGTCACGTCCACCCTCAAGCTGTGTCTCTCGCTGTGTGCCTCCAGTTAGGTGCCTCTCGTCAGATTATTTGTTCCTGCTTTATGTTATGTTTACTTTGAAGTTCTCAGCAGTAAAGCTCCTTTTGAATTTTAAATCTTGCTTTGTGAATCCTGCAGTTGGGCCCTACTCTCAACACCACACAGTGGAGCCTTGACAACAGCTTTAAGAAGCGACCTAGATCTATATTGACTCAGAAACTCTTCTATAAACTATTGCTTATGAACACAGTTTGGCACTGCATCCACAAATGCAAGTTTAAACTCCAGCAGGAAAACACAAGATCTCAAAGTTGAACACTGTCCTGAAAATGTCTTCCTTTTGGCCAGACTCTGGTCTGACCTAAACGAAGACATGTTGAAAACGATGGACACCGAATCCTGAGGGGTAAGGTCTATGGTGCACTAATGCACATTTGGTAACTTGCACATCTGTAAAGGCAACAATAAAACTGAACTATGCACAGGCATTTTTTTCCATGCTTATATCAGTAAGATGATGACAAACTGGACATCCAACAACATGGCCCCATGGCAAAACAGCATGCCTGCCTACAGTTCCCACTGAAATTATTGGGTACATTTTGAAATTTAAAAAAAAAAGAAGCCAGTGAGGGCCCCAAAGTGTTGAGCAGCTGAAATTCCACAACAGACAAGAACTTTTGGCTTTCATAACTATAGCATATTGTCTCATGAATGGGTAAGTGTCTAACTGTTTGTTTCTGATGACACAAACTAAGTGTGCTAAGATCTTCTTTGATTTCAATAGAAATGTGACATCAGATGTGATGCAGTCACTCTTATGATCTGCAAACTTGCTTTCAGTGCATTCCTTACACAATCCTAAAATAACAGGCTGGAGTATCCCGTTAAAGCCAGTAGTAATAACTGGTAATTTCACATGAAAGGTTGAGTTAGGCAGAACACAGCATTCTCATGTTTGTTCCTCTGTGTTGTTTAGCTGATGAGATGATTATATTTAAGGCCAGTCTGGGATTTAGAGGGATATGGAAGAGTATCCTAGCAGGCTCATAACAGATAGAAACAAATTCACACAGCAGTCTGTCGTTTCTGTATGAAAGTCACATTGGCTGCTGTGGTGTTGTTAATCTCTGCAGCAGTGAGAGAGTCAGCCTTACATAACTGGTTGCACAGCAAAGCTGCTACCTGGAAGAAGGGATAGTAACTCGTGCCCAGCTCCAGCTGTCAGTGTTCTCCCCTCTCTTACTCACATCATATGTCACATGTCACGTTCTGGACTCACTATAACTCCTCCTGAAGACACGCCCCTTCAGCTGACATAACACTAGATGCCTGCAGAGAAAAAGCCTCAGCTAGCAGTGCTTTTGGAGCAGGATTGCCTAATTTCTGGCTACAGTCAAAGTCCATTTTGAGCCAAACAGAGTGACAAGGAAATAGCGGTGGTCTATCCAGAGGACGAATACAAGTTTTCATGTTCAATAAATTACTGAGAATGTAAAGCAGGTATCCGTTCTTCTTCCAAACATTTATAGACTGATGAGATAGTTGCATGAAGTGTCCTATGTGTGGATTTGCCCACAAATCAAAAGTGCATCATCACTATGGATCCATCATGCTACATTCGTGCTGTGGAAATGTGTTTGATTTCTTATTTTTTGGTATATTTGTCACAAATACATGTTTGAGATCACAAAACAGTATGTACAAAATGTGCCACAGTGTTGGCGTGATAGGTTTTCACCCAGGGAACCCGGGTTTGCATTTCCTGTTAGTTTAACTTTTGTTTAAAATTTTAAAAATACATAAACATATATACGTTTTCGGTTACTGTTGCTGTTAGATTGGAGTCATACAACTGTGTAATCTCTTTTGTAAAGATAAGGAAAGTCTAGTCAACTAGTAGACTAACATTTGCTCATTCTAGAGTAAAATTATTAAACAGATTTTATTAGTAGTAGTAACGCATATGCTTTTACAAGTTTGTTTCTTGGGATGAGCCTTTCGTTTTCATTTCTCCATTATCATCAGTAAATTTCAGCTCATGTCATAGGGAGAAATACTTTTGCTGTATGGCCTATGGAGCTCTAAGGACCTTGGAAAGAAAAGCGACTGGACTTCTTTAAGTTTCTTGAAGACATTTCACCTCGTATCCAAAAAGCTTCTTCAGATTTAAGGGCAATTGTTGGAGAGTCCAAGGTATTTAAGCCCTAGTGGGGGTGTCCCACTATTATTGACCCACTGCTAATCCTGTGCCTCAGCACATGTGGGGCTGCTATTTATCTAGTTCTTTTGTGTGCTAAATTGACCAAACCCAAACCAAAAAACCAAACCCCTCCATCAATCTTTCCTTTGTTTCTATCTATTCAAATGGTGCAGTGCGGATTTTAAGGAGTGTCTCCCTACATACATAATGTGATTGATTCTGAAGCATGAGTTCATTTTTAAATACTAATCAACTGCTTTTTATTTTTTCACATATCTAAGATTGCAGCTGTAATTTTTCCTAGTCAGCCTTAGTTTTGAGAGCTTGAATTATTATCTTGTCCGTTCACCAGAATAGAGAGAGAAAACACTTTGTCCATTCCATGCTGAACTCTGTGTGGATTAACAACTGTAAATCCACTGTTGGTTGACTGTGCTTAGATTAGACAACTAGGCCTGTGCATTAAGCAGTGATTTTACTCTGCTGCGAACATAGACACAGACAGCTGGAGGAATAATCATTCCTGTTATACTTCTTTGAAGTCTTTGCAACACATGCATATTAAGTGCATTGCATTGCCTGTGGAACATAAAGTCCCCGCTGATGGGGCCGCACATTCCTAAAGAAATTGTCATGCACGTAGATGTCCACTCCAAACCTCATGCTCCATGTCTAATGATGACATTTATGCAAACCTTGGCAGTTCACAGACAATGAAAATGTAACACACAGTAAAACCAGAAAGAAATCCCACTGCAGAGTTCCTCAGAGTGACATTGGTGACATAAAAACCAGACCGTCTCAATACTACAAATAGAACCAATCCATACAAATGTATCTGCCCTGTTTTGTAGACAGTCATGAAGGTGGAGCTACATAAATACATTGCAGATTGATGTCATATGAAATATTCCAAATATTTCACCAAACTGTCTGCTACTGTTCATCTATTAAATGTGTCTCACCACAGTCCAATGGGAGCAGTGCAGGTGCTTTAATTATAAGCACAGAAACCTTATTAGCTCTCCTTATACACTGCTGACGATAAACCTTGTGTACTGTCACACTCTGATATACATTTTAGAAGCAGTTCAAACACTAAACACTTCTTTCATTAGTTACACTCCAGTCGCTACTTTTAAAGCCAGAAGGGACTGCAACAGCTGGTGCAGACTTTGACTTCTTCCTCATTTAAATGACTGCACAAGAGTCTCACAGGAGTCACGTGTTAAAGAGCACAAGTGATCATGGAATGAATCTTTTTTTAAACTAAGGGTTACAAGGGTCAGTCAAGAAGGAAAGAGTCAGAGTGGTATCAACATTGACTTTAGGTTGAACAAAATTTGGAGAAATAGACTGGGAGACTATGTTAGTGAAGCGCTGAGCTGACATATCCAGTTGCCTCTGTAGGTTTTCTATATTTTTCAGAAAACACGTGTTTTTAAAGAAATCAAGAACACATTACTCTTATCATGATGGAAATTAGCAGCTATTGGAGCTTACCTGCAAATGCGGGCCTCATGGTGAAATCGTGTTCATCAATGCGCAGGAGGTGGCTGGTCTTTACCTTCCGGCTTTTAGTTCCATCCACAACTTTCTTTGATAGAGGACTGATGACAAAAACCAGACAGAGAAAAAAAGGGGAACTAAAAGATAGGATTAAGAAGTAGTGAACGTTTGCTAAAAGCAAAAACTGTCAGGTGCCCATGACTCAAATCATTCTTACTCCTCATATTCGTCAGTAAATGATTCCTTCATATTGATCTTTCAATTTAGCAGTGGTGAACAACATCCACAATCCTCACTCATTGCAAAACACATACCACATTTTCTATGAACCCAACAGGCTGATGATTCACAGCTGAACATTTGGGCTAAATTAGAAGGAGACTGCTGTGTGACAAAATAAGTCAATAGTTCAGTTGTGTAACCAGCTTATTATTACTTATTACCTTTATGATTTAAAACTAAATGACCTCTGCCTACATGTGTGAGCTGAACCTGTCACCCTGGTTGCCTAGAAACCTCAACTTCCTAATGTGATAATTTGTCTATACTAGGCCAAACCATCAGCTTTCCTAACTCTGACTAAAGAAAGGACAAAGAAAGTAAAGATGAAATCAAGAAGTAGTACCACATGAGACTCTAAAAGTCGTGTGCTGTTTATTAATGCGGACGTTGTCACCCTTAAACTAGAAAGACTGCTGTTGTTTTATTAATGGTCACAATGATAATTCTGTTAGGAACAAACAACCATTACACTATCCAAACAACAATAAATAAAATAAAATAATATCTCATATCTTTTCAAACTTTGCTTTTATGACCCGTAATTAATTTGCAAATATTTTTTCTTGAAATTTACAAATGTAATTGTGATTGAGTGTGATGAATACATTTATAATTATAATTATTATTATGGAAAGATTGTGGTCACAGTTAAAAACAAATGTGAACAATTAATTGCAACATTGGAATGTTGGGCATAAAAGACAAATGTGTTACACACCTGTCCTCCATCCTGGTCTCGGAGCCTGGCCTTACAATAACAACAGTGTCAGGTGTTCCAGCAAGTTCCCTATAAGACATATATTTATATTCAAATGAAAAACATTTAGGAACTTTGTGCAAAAATAAAAGTCAACTAAATTAAATCACACAATATATTGCAAAGTTACAAAATATAACACAATAAATCTAATACATATAAATAGCTCAATTAATAAAGACATTTTACTCTTAAATCTTGTGGGAGGTGAGTTGTTGCAAGTTAAAGTCACACAGTTAAATGCAATGCAAAGGTTGATGGATGCACATTTCTGAATTTTGGTGACAAAATAACACACTATACTAAGTTGCTGTCACTTGTGGTATGAATGGATCAAAACACTCCTAGAGTACCCATAGCCTCACATTCTTAATAAAGTAGTTGAGTTTTCGTTCTGTCTCTCTAGATAAAAGGTACACTGCTTCGTTTTGCTGCAAAATACTCCATTTCAGTGAGTATTTTAGGGCACTCACCCAGAACATCAGGGTGCCTCATTGATAGGTTTTATTAATTTATGAACAACAATGCAGCTCTGTCGCACAGAGGAACGAAAGGGATTTTGGTATATACACTGCATGTTTGTCAAGACTGACACTGAATTGCTTTAGACATATGGAGAGGAGCGATGCTAGATATGTGTATAGGAAAAGATTGAATGGATGAGCTATTGTGGTGACCCTTATGAGTTGCAACCAACTCTATTTACATATAAAATGAAGGAAGAAAAGCAGTTAGCAAGTGTCCAAATAATTATGATCCACAAACACTGTAAGAGCCCAATTTGAGGTACAGCAAAAAAAAAAAAAAAAAACGAGTATTAAAATACCCTGAGAAACTACTGGATGGGCAAAAGGGACACAGGGGAGACACAGGGGAGACACATAGCATGACGGTTTATGACACGACCAGGAACTGAGGGAAACTGGGGGATTAAGTACACATGTGACATAATTAACTGGAGCTGGAACACACAAGAAAACAGAGCTAAATCTGAGAAACAAGACTGAAACTAAGCTGAGCACAAGGCACACAAGACCAGGGACTGGTGGTAAAATAAGACAGGAAGTGCAGAATGTAGACTTGACATGTAAACAGCCAGAGAGAATGCTGATATACAAGAGGGATGCTTGGAAGGAAAAAACACAAAGATGTGATTAAGACAAACTGGACATGAGGGGGAACTAGCTGAGACTAGAAACTAGAAATATCCATAAGTCAACTATGAACAATGGGGCATAATACTAAACATAGGGGGAGACTTAAAATGAGAAGCTGGAAGGAAATCATAACATCAGAACTCAGAACTGAATCAAGAACACACAAAAACTGGGGGAAACAGGAACTATGACACATGTGAAATCAGGAATAATCAGCAACAGATCAACAATGAAAAGGAAAACTGAATTATTACGGAAGAAACTAAAGGAAACGTGAGTCTGTAATCAGACGTTACACGATCAGCATCAGTAACTTGCACAGCTTGTTAGCCAAAGAGATTAAATCCAGGATATAGAGTCATGGAGTGCTCCTGGTAGAGAGCTGACAATCAGCGAACGATAGCAGCTAAATAACAGGCAGAATGATAATTCCTAAAATTCTTGCCCCCCACGGACCCGTTCCTGCTCCCTTCACAGAAGTCCTGATAACTGAAATAACATCTGTATAACACGCTGTATCTCCAAGCATGGTTTTCTTTGCTGTAGATGATTTCACGAAGCTCGAGGACAGCGGATTGCTGTTCTGTGGCTGCTTTTTACGCACGGTTTGGTTGCATAAACACACAATTAGTTGCCATTCAAAAATGAACCGGACTGCAAATTGGTAAAATGTATTTAGCCACGGGGAATTTACACTTGAATGCTGTGATTCTGTGTGTTCGTAGAAAGAAAGACTAAAGACTTAAATATGCTGTTCAGTGCCACACTAATGTTTTAATATGATGGATGAACCACGAGTGAATTATCTAGACGTGCAAAAAGATTTACGTCACATTGCTGTTTCATTTCATTTGGGGTTTTTGTTGTTGTTGTTGTTGTTGTTGTTTTTTTCTTTTTCTTTTTACTTTAAAATACAACGAAACAGAGAACTTACTTTGCTGGCTTATGAGTCCCGGCCGGTGCCGACCACCGTTTTTTCCTACTTCTGTGTTTCCGGCATTCCCCGATCAGACTCACACACAAAACTAGAAGCAGGACCCTGGTGTAACGCGGCATGATGAGTTAGAAGTCCAGCTGAGAGTCGATTAGCGACGTTTTCCTTCCACGCGCAGCACCCTCCGTGAGCCGTACCATGTTTCTGTCTAAAGCAGGAAGACAATCGAGCTTGAGAGTCTAGAGACTGTGGTGAAGGAGTGCGCCAGCTGCTTCGCAGAGAGAGACTGATGGTGAAGACTGAAAAGCGCTGTGATTGGTCATCAAACTCCAGAGGTGCTTTTCGTGGATAGGAGCGCGCAGCTTCAGGACCGCATGTAGCGTCACATGAAATAATCAAATATATAAACAAGCACATAAACATAATGAACGCCTGACGAGCTGGGAGTGATCGTTGTATTAATATTTAAAAAAAAAAAACAATGAAAAACGATATTTGCGAGCTACACTCCTTAGATTAATTCCAGTCAGCTGTATGTATGACTGTCCGGCATTTGCGATATCATTTTCAGTTTACAATAGGCGATATATACATTATAAAATCAGAGGTTTCGCCAAAATCCTCTACTGTCAGTCAGGACATGATTCTCTACAGTAAATTTCTTCCCAGATAATCTGACGTCAACTCAGCACCAAATTTTCGAGCAGTCTTTGTGGGTGTTGAGGACGATGTGCTCTTAAATGATTAGAATGCATTATCCTATCAAGTGTTTGGAGAAACAAACAGATGATGATTTTCTTTAAGCACGCCCGGGTTCACTGCTGCTGCTGCTGCTGCTACTGGCAAGAGTAGATTTTACAATTAGGCAATAAAAACAAGCACAGTAAAAATGGAGGCTGTCCTCCTTAAACAACTTTTGATGTTGTTCAAATGTGAAAAAGAAAAGCCTACAAAAGTCCATGATAGCAGGAGTTGGACCCAAAAACACATTGAATAAAATCAGGATAGTACAGCTGTTTATTCTAACATTGGTATCTGTATTTTTAATTTTCATATGTTGACAGAAATTTGAACAGTCTCTGTAATTACTTTTACATCTTTATATGACAAGGTTTGATAAGGTTGTATGAAGGCTCGAGGAAGGGGATGCAACACTGTGAAAGAAATACTGTATGTAATACTGAAAGAAATGATTCAACACTGGACATCTCTCGGGCAAAGAGAGCCGAGTTTGCAGTATACCATTGTGGAAGAAGCTTCTCCGATGAGAGGTGAAACGTGCGGTCGCTTTTCTTTCCAAGCTCCTTAGACTACGATGACCTGGATGACCGAGAACCGTCACAGACACAGTGTTGAACATAGAGGAGTTCAATTTACCCTTTTGTAATTCCTTACCTTAACACCAAGTGTTTCATATTTTATACATGACTTTGGCATCCTCAGTGTGATTTTTTCCCCCTTAAAAATAAAAATAAAAATTGCACTCTAGCTCAGGGGGCGATCACGTGCCATATGGATGAGAGCGGCCGGTCCACCGGTTCAAGTCCGACCCTTTCCCCTTCTCTCTCTGTCGTTTCTTCCCTGTGTCTATCAAATAAAGCTGGGGAAAAAAAAGTAAATTTTCTGAAAGTAATCATGGCCTGTCATTTCTCTTTACTTAGCTGATTGGTTCTTTCTGATTTTAATCTATAACATACTTTGACCATCATCATGGCATGCATCATAGCTTCACTACAAAAACAGCATCAATTCAATGTCTTTAGAAGACTGAAAACTAGATATCTGATATGTCCTTTGATCATTCACTGTGGAAAACTTCAAAAAGTGGATATTGGGTGAGCTTTTAAAAGGTGTGGGTGGCTTTACTGTACACTTTGATAGTCATCTGGCTTTAATTTTTTCTGTGTAAAAATAATGTTCATAAAATAATGCCATTTTAATTCTTAAATGTAGTGTATGGCTATCGAATGAAAAAACAAACTTGGTGTTGACGTGTTTTGAATGAAGCATTTAGACATGTTGCATTGATCAAACAACTTTTTTGTCCTGAAGGCCCTGATTCGTTTTTAATCAAAATCTTGCAATTTGAGCATGAAGAGCCTGAAAAGCAAGATAATATGCCCAAAGGAAACTGTAACAAGTTTAACAGGCAGTGAAACAATGAGAGAGCATCTATTGATTGTCACACATTCTGGGATCCAGGCCCTGCACACAACTGCAAGAGGTCAACTTGATCATCAGAGTTTGACTTGATGCATGCTCGATCATTCAGGTAAGAAAATCCCAAAAGGTTGATTCTGTTGAATCTGTTGATTCTTCAGTCTCAGCTACTGCAGGTTTCCCCAACCTTATGAACAGTACATTTGCACAATAACTGAAACTAGCCCCCTGACGAACAATGGGCTGTGAGGGGCTAAATAAGGTAATAAATAAGGATAAGACAGAATAAAACTTGGCACATGGCAAACACATTCCTTCATCTGAAATTGATTTATTTTCTGTTTATATCCAAGTACAAGAGCTATGGGAATAAAGACAGAGGAGACTGTCATAAAGAAATTCTGACAAAATGCACACTGATAAAAAAAATAATAAAATCTTGAATGTCTACATGTAATACCTGGACATATGCAGGTATCCGATGCTGCTTGAAGAAGAAAAAGACTACAGAGGCAAATTTGTTCCTGTAGACTGTTGCAACTTCCTTTGACCTATCTGTATGCAGCCAAGACGTTCTACGTATCAGAAAGCTGTCACCTTTGATGTGCAAAGAATACATTTAAATTGCTTCCATGTTCCTCTGAGTGTCACGAGACTGATAAAATTCTAAATCTAAGTTGAATCAAAAAGGGTAAATACTAAATGCTTGAGACAGTTTCTGAGTCTAAAAACTGGGAAAAATAACTTCAGAGAATGCAAGGCAAACAAAAAATGAATGCAAAGACATGTGCTATGAACACCATGAAACAGCTGGGGTGACAGAAGTACCGAAAGAGGAAAGATACTGAAACAAATGGAATTACAAATCCACAGAAAAGCGAGTTTGTGTTGGAATCAAAGTGTGATGTTGGTGTGATAGGTGAAGAGTCCAGGCAGTTATACTTGTGTTGGAAGTAAGCACTTGGTTGCACGTTTGGCAGACGTTTATGAAGACACTGTCTTGTTTGAGCAAGTAATCCTTAAAATGACATCACCAATAAACATTGCTATGGTAATAAGATTAACAAAGCTGTCTACCCTGATCATGTTCTTCAGTAAACATGCATTTAGCTGATACTGGATCAGTCACACAGGATTACTAGGAAGCTTTACACTCCAGGCTCTATTTTGGTGGCAGCACAACATATAACAAATGCTTCAGCACAAAGCAGGTAGTGTACTGATGGAAATGTGTCTTAAATGTTTCTGTGTACAAGACATTAGACACTTCAGCCACTAAAAGACCTTTGACCCCTTAACATCTAGTATATCATATTTCCCAGATTGTTCAACAAATTTTCGGACAATTCTTTTAGGCTTTAAAGGGTTAAAGTTTAGAGGAAAAGAAAGCATAATCCTAAACCTCACTTTGAAAGGATTCATCAATTTTTAACCCCATTTCCAAAAAAGTAACAATTAATTTAAACCCTATATTTAAATGAAAATAGTACAAAGACAACATCCAATGATGACAGTGAAGAAACATAACACTCGAGGCTTTTACTATGGAGCTATAGTGCTATGACAACTTGTGAAGAATGTGGTTTACCATTGTTGTGCTGAATAATTAATATTGTGATTGACTTAAAATACTTACTGAAAGCAAGTGTTGCTAATTTCTACACATGCCTTCACCAATTCTGGTGCACGTTACCAAAATCCTGTGCACTAGTGTGCAATACAAGCACAAGTTCCTCTGCCTTTAGCCTTTAGTTATATACCTGAACTTTTACTGCAGATATCCTTTCTAATATTTACTATTTGGTTGTTTTGTTTAGTATTTTCTTGCTGGAATATGCAGTGCCTTAGCTAAGGGTTATCATCTTATCAGTAGCACAAGTTGCTAACAAAATCTTTAGATGCACTGATAATTCAGTATTAATTGGATCTTCACAGACAACTTTGTATAAGATGAGTATAAATTTATTGTATTTGGGGGAAATCAAGAAAAAAATCTCAGTTTAAACATTTTAAATACTCTTTTTGTATTCTTTTCAAATAAATACACAGACAAAATTGACAGTGATTATAGCACAGGATATCGGTACAGGTATCTGTAAAAGACACTATACCTATAAAGGAATAGACTGCGTTATAGTCTACTCTTTTTAACATAAAGCTCTGTTGTACTGTATTTAGATTAATTTATGAAATTTAGTTTTTTAATATTTGTCTTGGTCCTTGTTTGAACTACTGATGTTTTACAGTGTACGGAAAGCTTCTACATCAGTCTATTAAATCCCCACAGTCACCTAAAAGTAGCAGGACACACGGTGATGCAGCTGCAGCTTCTGCTATTCAGATTGGTCTGAATGCCCCCGTGCAATTAAAACAATTGTCCACATTAACTTTGTGCTTGTTGTTAGCCTCAAACCATTAAAACAGAGCCCTGTGCACTGTGACCAAGCTGACCTTGCAGGAAGATAAAACACATGATAAAGTCATAATAGCACATGTAATTTGTGCAGATGCTTTCTTGATCAAATAATTAGTATGAGACAACAACTGCCCCTGATCCTATGTTGTTGTCATTTTACGTTACTCTGTTATTTCAATATTGGAAACAGTCAGCAGCTGTAAGACAATTTCTATGGAAGGGGACATGTTGTGTGTGTGTGGTTTAACCGGTCACAAACAATGAAGTTTCCCATTCACAAAAATTCAAGATGCTCTGGAAAGTAAAATTCACATTAAATTAAAGACACCCTGGAGGTGTTCTAGCGATTAGAGGAATGAAAGTTCCCCCTAAGTGGAGGCTGAACCCTCTGTGGACAGGCAGGGAGGACAGCTGTAGTCACTGTTAGCCACTGCCTCACCTCTGGTTCTGCTTTAGCTAATTAAAGTTCTGTGGAGTTGGTAGTACGAGCGGTTGACTCAGGAGGAAGGTCACAAATCATAGTCAAACTTGTACTCATGTGCAAGGTAGATCCTGCGGAAGATGAGTGCAGCCAAAGCCAGAGTGAGCACCACAATGAGAACTGCAGAGCCTGTGTGGCTTTCATCCTGAGGCTGATGAATTGGTGTGAAAACTGCTCTGCTGGCTGCTGACTCTCTTTGGGTCTGTTGGGCGCGACGTTGCCTGGGGCTGAGAGGACGATCGGAACTTGTGGAGGTTGTAGGTGTCTGAAGTGCTTCCGCTCTTGTGGACTGAGAAGCCTCTACCTGTGGAAGAGGATCTCAGTGTAAGCATCACTAAGACAACGACATTAGTCATCTCATTAGTTACATTTCTGGCTGTTTGGCTGTTTCCTCAGTAAATGTCTGAAACTCACTTATTTTATAGACTTTTTCTACTAAGCTTTTAAGCTTTTGTTCTTCTGTCTTTAAAATGCTTTGAACCACTTTTAGGAGCTAAATTTTGCCTGTCCTTTAGGTCAAGCAGCTTTGGTCGGTCGCAGCAGCAGACTACAATGTTAAAAATGAATGTTTGAAATAACACACTAATGACAGTACAGTGACACAGCAGTTAGCACTATCGCCTCACAGCAAGAAGGGTTTGAATGGGTTGAAATACACTGGCCACGGGCTTTTTCTCTGAGACATGCAGTCAATAGGGTGAATCTAAATTGCCAATAGGTGTGAATGTGAGTGCGAATGGTTGTCTGTCTTTCTGCGTTGGCCTTGACAAAGACTGGTGACCTGGTTGATCTGTTCCGTCCTTCATCCTGTCTTCTTTCTCTCACCCCAACCGGTCGCGGCAGATGGCCCCGCCCCTCCCTGAGCCTGGTTCTGTCGGAGGTTTCTTCCTGTTAAAAGGGAATTTTTGCTTCCCACTGTCGCCAAAGTGCTTGCTCATAGGGGGTCATCTGATTGTTGGGTTGCTCTCTGTATGTATTATTATAGGGTCTACCTTACAATATAAAGCACATCGAGGTGACTGTAGTTGTGATGGGCACTGTATAAATTTACAAGGAGCTTTTAAAATGCTTTCCAGTTAGGGACATGGGAGAGTGCACAGTAGACACCTACACATGTATGCACCTAAACACACACAAATATGACAAAGACCAAAGCAGAAATGTTATTAGTTTACACAGAACTAAAGCAGCTTTAGGTGTGCTGTAATTTCCTGTTAATAACCTAGTGACTTTAATCGCCAAGTTGCTTTATTTTGTACGCACACTTTTTAAGACAGCCAATCACACAGGACAGCAGATGCCATTAAAACGGATTCATGCTGATTATATCAGACAAGGACATCATCACGAAATGTGAACAGCAGGACAGCTTGGACATGACTGCTGCTTAAATTAATTTATGAGCTTCAAGCTGATTACTGCTATATAGAATTCAGCTGTCTAGCAGGGAAAAAAATTAAACTGAGAACAATAACATCTAGAGTTTGGCTACAATGAACACAAAAAATTATCTTCTATTATGATAAACTAAATATGTGCTGATATTATAAATTTGTAAAGGAAAAAATTAACAGCATTTTGAAGCAAATTTTAGGTTGTATTGAGTAGAATTGTAGTAGATCAATATACACTAACAGAAAAGTTTTAGAACACGCCAATTTTTTAATT
Source organism: Pundamilia nyererei (assembly GCF_000239375.1). Lineage (NCBI taxonomy): Eukaryota > Metazoa > Chordata > Actinopteri > Cichliformes > Cichlidae > Pundamilia > Pundamilia nyererei. The sequence continues at coordinate 90,484 of NW_005187437.1, read as the reverse complement.
TTGTATTGACAATTACGCAGTTTTATTCTCATTGCACATTGAAATGAAAACATAGTACAAATAAGCAATTAGAGTTAAATAAGAAATCATGGAATCAATTTATAGACCAAAATGTATTCTAAACTTTTGACTCATCAAAGTAGTCCCCTTTGGAAGATATAAGAGCTGAACACACCTGTGGCATTAATATTCTTCACAAAGTTCTTCTCATATCTGTTGCTGAAGTTCCCATAAATGTGCGGCACTTGTAGGTTACTTTGCTTTCACTGTTCTGTCTAGTTCATCCCAAACCAGGGTTTAAGTCTGGAGACTGTGCTGGCTACTCCGTGTTTTTAAGCTTACCATCTTGTTCTTGTTTACTGAGGTAGGTCTGACATAGCTTGGACTTATATTTTGGGTCCTTGTCTTGCTGTGGGATGAAATCCTGATCAACTAGGCACATACCAGAGGGTATTACATGGCGCTGCAGAACGCAGTGGTAGCTGTTTTGGTTCAGGGTGCCTCTCACTCTGAATAAATCACCAACCCTGGATCAAGCAAAACAGCCCCAGACATCACACTTCCTCCTCCATGCTGAAACTACATGGTTTAGCAAAAAGGAAATTTTGAAGCGTAATCCTACATTAGAGATAGTGTCTGTCTCCTGAATCCAAACTGGAAGCTGGTTCCATAGAAGACAGGCCTGAAAACTGAAGGCTCTCCCTCCCATTCTACTTTCAAATACTGTAGGCACAACAAGTAAGCCTGCAGTGTGAGAGCCAAGTGCTCTAGTGGGGTGATATAGTGCTATAAAGGTCATTGAGATAAGATGAGGCCTGATTATTTAAGACCTTGTATGTGAGGAGCAGGATTTTGAATTCAAGTCTGGATTTAACAGGAAGCCAAAACAGGAGAAATCTGCTCTCTCTTTCTAGTCCCTGTCAGGACTCTTGCTGCAGCATTTTGGATTAACTGAAGGCTTTTCAGGGAGTTTTTGGACATCCTGATAATAATGAATTACAGTCGTCCAGCCTGGAAGTAATAAATGCATCAGCTAGTTTTTCAGCGTCACTCTGAGACAGGACATTTCAAATTTTAGAGATGTTGCACAAATGGAAGAAAGCAGTCTTACATATTTGTTTAATATGTGCGTTGAAGGACATATTGTAGTCAAAAATCACTCTAAGATTGCTCACAGTGGGCTACTTTCAGTCATTGTTCAAAGGTACTGTAAGGTTGGGGAAACCTGCAGTCAGCTGAGACTGAAGAAGTCACCTGGATGAGTGGCAAAACGTTTCTCCCACTGAATACGCTACATCCAGATGAACAGAATCAAGTTTTAGGGATTTCCTTGCCTGGATGATTGAGCATGCATCAAGATGCTATAGTTAACAGTTTAACTACTGCCAGCTTGAAGACCTGTAGTACGTAGCCAATTAATAGGTTGATTACATTAAAGACTGAAGCACTAATTAATGTTAGAACATTTTTTGAGCAGGAATGGGATCTAAAAGAAATGATGATGGCTGGGAGGGAGTAATTCCCTGAGTTAACTCAGAAAGATCAATTGGAGAAAAAGACTGTAAATGAATATTAATGGTACTGAAAGTAGTTGTACATAATGTTATCTCTGTGAGATTATTATGAGTCCTTTTTTCTCTAATGGTTAAAATTTTATTTGTGAAGAAGTTCATGAAGTCATTACTAGTTAACGTTAAAGGGATGGTTGATTCAACAGAGCTCTGACTTTTTGACAGCCTGGCTACAGTGCTGAAGAGAAACCTAGGGCTGTTCTTATTTTCTTCAATCAGTGATGAATAGTAAGATGTTCTAGCTTTATGGAGGGCTTTCTTATAAAGCAACAAACTATTTCTCCAGGCTAAATGATGATCTGCCAGATTTGTGACACGCCATTTCCTCTCCAGCCTACAAGTCATCACCTTTAAGGTGCGCGTTAGAGAGTTATACCAGAGAGTTGAAAGTAGTTTTAATTTGAGGCTCTCTTTTTCACAGGAGCTACAGTATCCAGAGTCATATGCAGTGAAGAAATAAAATTATTAACAAGATAATCGACCTCTGTTGGACTAACGTTCAAGTAACCGCGCTGCACATGTCATTGTAGACAGTGTTGGGGAGTAACGGAATACATGTACCGCCGTTACGTATTT
>NW_005187437.1:77553-86274 GCF_000239375.1 Pundamilia nyererei | reverse complement strand
CAACTGTTATAGCCCATATTTTAATAATATGTATGCATTAAGTCCATAGTAACTACATTAATTGCAAAAAAGTGCAATAAACTACAAAAAAATTGAAAATCATTTTTGTTTTTTACATATATTTCTACTTGGAGAAATTTAAGAGGTTTGTCCCTCAAAACTTTAACAGCAAAAAATAGTTTACAACAACAGGAAATTTATTTTGAGTGTCTTCATAGTTTTATTTTGGAGATAAAGCAATTTTTATATAGTGCAGGAAAAACAAAAAAACAATCCTATGATTCAAATTTGCAAAGAAAACAGCATTTGCATCAAAATAAACTATTTCCAGCAGTGCAATATGAGTTCTAAGCATCCCAGCAACTATTCAGAAAAGTCAAACATGACTTAAAAACCTATACTGGTGTTTTTATAAGGCCTACAAGTAAAAAACTACATGTTCCGCGAAGATGACATCACTTCCGGTTTCTGGCAGGAAATGGCGGACATGCGATAGTTCGCGCTGACGTCTATTTCAATGTGGGAAGTGTTACGAACAGCTGATCAGATGGCAAAGCTGTTTCTGGAATATTATGTTTTTGTTCCTGCAAGCGCTTTTTAGGCAATTTTTGCAAAGCTTTATGTGGAAGGAAACCGTGACCGAGGACAAGCTGATGGCATAAGATGTAAGTACAACTCCTCCGGTTTCATATGCAAAAAAAAATTATTGCGCTAGCTTAGCGGTTCCGGTTCTACAGGGATTTAAAAATAGTTACACAAAACAGAGCATGCTGCTCTGACCGGCTTTAAAGGGTTAACAATAACAATGTATTGAATAATGACTTTAAAAATAATATAAAATAGTGTGCAAATACTGATAACAGTGCAAATGTTTGCAATATAAGAAATAAATGAAAAATGTAAACATCTATGTTTAGTGAACTTTGCAGTGTTGCTCTGTGGTGCAGCTACCGTAGCAAAGTTTACACACTGTGTCTACTTGATCCACGTCTGACTCCGCCAACCCATAATGTTTCCAAACCACTGAAGTTTTTTTTTTTACCTCTTTTCAACCAACGACAGTCACTCTCCTCTCCAAATAACTTCTGCTTAGCTTTCTGAGCTTCCCTCGGGTCCTCTTAATTGTTGTGACGTGTGTTCGAAACAAGAGGTGCGCTCGTTTTGCCACATGGAGCAGCGTGAGAGTAAAGCACGAGGGAGGTGCTAATAATCGGCTCAGTCACTTTTAATGATCGTTGAAAGCCCAGATCGTAATGGTGATTAAAATTAGATTAATTGAGCAGCCCTACTGTGTAATACATTATTATAAATTAAAATGTTATTAGGGAAAAAACATCAGACAAAAGGTTTTCAGGAAATGTTATTAAATACTCAGTTTCTCTGCTATATATCATAAAAAGATCTAGAAGTGTGATTAAAGTGGAGAGTGGGTTCTTCTACATTTTGATAAAAGCCAATTGAGTCTAATAATAGAATAAATGTTTTTAGCATCTACATGAATGTTAAAATCACCAACAGTAATTATTTTATCTGAGACGAGCACTAAATCAGATAACAAGTCTGAGAAATCAGACAGAAACTGTGTAAGGCCCAGGTGGACGATAGATGATCACAAATAAAACTGGTTTTCAACAGGCCTTCAAATATATTAAAACTCTGAGTCTGATTAATAAGCTGGAGTGCCGCCACACCGCCTCAGCCTGTGCTTCGAAGATTCGGAAAATTAGTATAACTCGTGGTTCATTTAAACTAACATAATCCTCCTCGTCTAACCAGGTTTCTGTAAAGCAGAAAAAAATCAATTTGTTATTAAATTTTTAATTAATGTACTAATTAATGGCCTGTTTAATAATCCACATTTTTGCTTCGGTCTTTGCTTGAGTCGTGGATACCATGTTGTTCTTTTTTTGTTATTTTTTTTTATGTTTAAATAGTTTTTTTGCATTTTTTTGTCTGGATGCATTGATGATGATCATTTATCATCATCAGCAGCAGCATAGAGGCAGTGTGGAATGCCAGCCTGTCTGATTCTGCAGTTTTAACCCCCTCCCCAATTCTAGCAGCAGATGGTGAGTACTATTTTTGATATGTCCCTCCTTAGTTTATCCTAACGCAGCAGCACTGATCTAAGTTGACCCTCCACAGTACTCCTTCACACTCAGTCTCTGTGCTTCTGTGGGTAGCAGCTGGCACCAAAATCAATCCTCTTAGGCAACAAAGCTCACCCATATCACAACTTATGAGGAGAAGCCATGGTATCACAGGCTTTAAGCTACCATGACACATCTTCTACAATGTTAAACACGAGTGTCTAAAATGACACACTGGATGGACAGTACAGTGACACAGTGGTTAGCACTATAACCTCACAGCAAGAAGTGTTTGAATGGGTTGAAGTTCACTATCTGGCCACGGGCCTTTTCTCAGAGACATGCAGTTAATGGGGAGAATCTAAATTGCCTATAGGTGTGAATGTGAGTGCGCTGTCTTTCTGTGTTGGTCTTGACACAGACTGGTGATCTATTCAGGGTAGTACCCTGCCTCTCACCTTATAACAGCTGGGACAGCCCCTCCACAATGGATAAGTGGAATATGGATGAATTGCATGGCTAGATTACGTGAAAAACATGAATTATAACCTGAAAGCTTTATGTGATGTTTTACGTAAATGTTAAAAATGGACTGGACTAAATACAAAAGTTGTTCTTGCAAACATTTGACAATACTTTTAATTATGAAACATGAGAATACATTTTAGCCGAAACTGAATTTTAAACTGACATTTTTTTTCAACTATACGATACTACTACTCTATATCAAATGTTTATATATATTATATTATTCTATATGTGATATGACATACTGGGAGAGATGGCACTGTTTTGTGCTGATGCCACAACCTGTGCTAATAGTGCAAATTATAGACAAAATGTATTTATTAAAACTATGACTTAAAATTTTGTACTTCCTTGGATAAACAACTGCTCCAGAACACACATGAAAGTTAGCAAATGAATGTAATGCAAAAAATAAATTAAAATGTGGTACTTGGAGCCAGTTTTATGCTGAAAATCTACTTTGTTATGTGTTCAATATAAGTTACAATGGAGTTTTACTCAGGTTAAAAGAATGATACCCTCTGTACAATCCCTATGGTAAATTGTTGTTTCACCTTCAAAGACTCCCAGTCATGGCAGTTTTTGGAATCACCTGCCAACAGTTATGGAAGATTGTGGGATCATAATGTAAAGCAATTTAAAGGGTGAAAAAGTCTTCAAAGGGAGTAAGACACTGGACACTGGTTAAACAAATCTCTTCATTTGGGCAGAGTGGGGCTGAAACTCATGTGAAGAAAACAAATCATCATTGTTTTATTTTTAGCAAGCACATGTCTGTGCTTGTCTGGTGGGAGGAATTAACAACAGGGAGAAGAGACAATTCAGAGGACTCAACTCTGTAAACATCTGGTTTCCTAGCCGACTTTATGCATGTATCATGCATGCAGAATAAAATAAAACAAAACCACTGGGATGGATAACTCTGTAGGTGGTGAGCTGGCTGCAGGTTATGTGCTGTCTTGTGTAAAACAAGAGTGGTAAAAAAAAAATATATATATATACACCTACCTGTTCGGCCTGGTCTTTTTCAGCTTCTTGGCTTGCAGAGGGGGGTCCCTGGGTGTGGGTTGAAGGTTCACTTTCTCCTCCTTCATTCTCACTAGATTCTCTGGATAAACTGGACTCTGCCTGCATAAACACAGTCAATTTATGTAATCTACACCATGCCTTGCGTTTTGTAATGGGGCCAGACCTCAAATCTATATATTCATCCTACATTCTTCCAGTAGCGGATTTTTAAAGGTCAAGCTCATATTTAATTTTAATTCTCATCCTGCATAGTTCTCAAACAAAAGAAATGTAAAAATAAGGGGCATGCCTATTGCGCTACTGCAAAACATTGGTGAGAACTATCTTAATAGGTATTTGCTAAATTATGCACTGACTTTATAATCTTTGTAGTGGGATTATGTTAGCTTCCATTCCAATGTTCAATAATGAACGGTTAACACAATGAACAGTGCTTTTGGCCCATCTGCTCTGTGGTTCTAATAAATAAAGGCTCTGGATATAATCTGTGGAGTTCCAGTATTCTCAATATAATTATGGAAAGTTGTGATACGAGTTAAACAATTATTATCAAAATCAGCTTTGTTATGAATTGTCATGCACAGAGAAAATATAAAACAAAAGAACTATGAATTTAACCCGCCTCATGTAACAGCCAGAGTTTGTACCTTAAAGTTGATTTGCTGAGCCAGTTCTTTAGCCGTATGGTCTTCAGCACCAGGGTTGCTATTGGGGGTTAGATCCAGGAGGGCAGAGCGCATGGTACAGCCACAGGTCTCACAGCAGAAGTCCTGGGACCTGTCAGAGAACAGGTGGCATGTGGTGATGTCATCTTGCCACAAGGACTTGTTTGAGTTTCACACTTGGAACCTTCTAGATAATGATTGTGAATAAAATTGAATTCACTCCATGACTGATCAACCTACTACAGCAGGAACTCAAAACGGTACTCTCTATGGGACCTACATGCCGATACACATGCCCTATGAAATCAAGGTATGCTCCTAATGAGATCACGGGTGGTGTCCTGGGCGATCTCCTCCCAGATCTGGACCAGGGCATAACTGAGCTCCTGGATGGTCTCAGGTACAAGGTAGTTAGGGGCAGCTCAGCACGCCCCAAATCAGACAGTTACTAGAACATTGTCTGCTCAACCATTTCCAATTTGCATAAAAATGTTTGGCTCAAAGTTTGGACATATATAATGCATGTTGGGAAAGTTTAGCTTCATAGATAATTTAAGATGTATCTTGTTTTTGGAAAAATGGCCCACTTTTAAACAATTTCTTTACCTATTGAAATCACATTGCAATGTTAAACATGAATATATAAAAAAATAAAGGCCTGAAATTTTCACTGGTGTTTCTTACCACCAAAATGAATCAGGTGTGTAATTTTCGATAGATGCATTAAAAATTGTCTCAATATTGGCTCGTAAACATATGAAAAAAAGCCCAATGCTCCTGCTGGACTATCTGAGGACACACTAATATAAGAAAAGGCAAAAAAAACCCCAAACAACTGGCGGCAATTTCTAAATAAACACAGTTCACAATATTGCAAGATAAAACATGTAGAATCATTTTTACCATGAAATTCCTAGTCACACAAATTAAGAAAATAGCATTTAACTTTCAAGCTGGCTGTAGCAAATATGACAAGTTGTACCACAAAAACAAAAATAGTTTAAAACCTGAGTCACTACATCTGAAATCACTAAAGTTTTAGAACATTTTCTGTTAAACCATCTTCAATTTGCCTAAAATTGTTGTCATCCAAGGTTTGGATATACAGGGTGGGCCATTTATATGGGTACACCGTAATAAAATGGGAATGGTTGGTGATACGTTGAAACCAAGCACACCATTGTTTTTCTTATGACATTACCAATAAGTCTGATGTGTCACATGGCCCTCTTCCTATTGAAAAAACAAAATTTTGTATCCAAGATGGCCGACTTCTAAATGGCCACCATGGTCACCACCCATCTTGAGGAGCTTGCCCCCTCACATATACTAATGTGCCACAAACAGGACTTTAATATCACCAACCATTTCCATTTTATTACGGTGTAGCCATATAAATGGCCCACCCTGTATAATGGCTGCTATAAAATGTTCAAGCTTCAAATATCAAATACAAAATTTTTTTCTTACATAGTTTACCAATACACAGCTATTTTTGATGTTTCTCTCCCCTATTATAGATTCGTCCATTTTGACTAAAACTTTAGGCTGAGATATTCATGTTCAAATCTAGTGCTAGAAATTCAAACAGGCTTGAACCAAAGAACCAAAGAATCCAGAACAGGATTAAAAATGTTATTCCATTTAAAAAAAAAAAAAAAAATCCCTGTCAAAACTTTATTGGAAGAATAAAACTTACATTCAACTTTCAACTTTACAAAAAACAAAATCCCATGGCAGCCTCAAATCTCTGAACAACTCATGTTGGTTATACACAGAACAAGCATTAAGCTGAGACATACTTTTATTAGACAGCCAACCTATTAAGAAACACCAATGCTTTTGTAATTCTTCAGCGCTTCAAATTTCTGACCGTGAAGCTTCCCCAACTTTACGGTCACATTAAATTTAAGAACTTCAAATTTCTCCAGAATTTCAGCCCTGACCGTTGAGTTTCTTAAGAACTTTCAAATAAAAGTGACTACATTATCAGAACTACATTATCAGCTTTTTACAGCTAAGGGGGGACAAACACAACAACAACAACAACAAAATCTGCCACTGACATCCCAAAAAGAAAAGTAAAAAACTGCCCCACAAAAAAATACAACAAAAGGCAGAATTATGTTGGTGAATCTTGAGATGAATATGAGCAAAAAGTTGTGTATAGTTATACAGCCAGTGAGCAGTGTTTGGTACAAAGACATAGATTCAGATTTGTTGGATGATGGTCAGAGAACTTGCTGTTCTCAACATGAACAAAGCAAGAAAAACCAGAACCCTCACAGCAGCATATGCAGTGTGGCTCTTTGATGTATGTGCCAAAGAAAAATGTAACACCATGTGGTGCTTCGCCCATTCGGTACCAATTATACAGTTCTAAAGACTTTTACATTGAGCTGCCCATACTTTTTAGGGCTGTGTATCAATTCCCATCATCCCATACAAACAGACAAAACTCTGCTTCAAACATCAGTACCGGGATTACACTGTGACTGCAAGTGTGTTTGTAACAGTGACTTTCTATATCGTGTTGACTGCCACAGTGTGTATCGTCAGCTGTAATTTTTTTTAACATTGACATGCCCCTGTTAAGAGCTTAGAATACTGTGTGCACCTTTAGGCCAACATCTCAGCCCTGACAGCAAGGTTTGGTGTGATATTACTAGGAACACGATCAACAGAGACGCTTAATGCAGTGGAAAAAACATGAGCAGTACAGAAAAAGATGTTTCAGTGGATTTCATTGGATTGTCTTAGAATAGCTAATCATCCCTAGAAGCAACTAATGGCCTCATATTACAGCTGTGAAGTTGTGGAATGACTCATGCTCTCAGGAACAGCACATTATCACTGTAAAGCTCCTCAAGCAAAAGGTGGCATAGATAAATTTGGATACATTATGTATTAAATGATCCAAATCAGAGTCTTCCTCTGGAAAAAAGTGGTAATTAGATTCTATTCAAGTCAAGTTTAGACGTACAAAGAAAAAGCTTGGCTTATTCGGCATGAGGAATTTTGCACAGCATGTCGAATGTTCTTTTTTGGCCTCCAGTCTTCGCATAACTGGACTATGACATGGTAAATGGGAAGCCTGTGTCTCCAAAAGCAGGGACCACATAGGCACAGTGGTTGGTTGATAGTTTTTCACAAAAACTACAGTTGGAACCCTTTCAGACATAAATCAAGAACACATATGTCGGCTCACAGAGCTGGAAGAGCTTATTTGTAAATTCCAAGACATATACTGAAAGAATAGCAGCAGTTACGTCTGCTACTGGCTTACAAGCGTTGTTTGTCTGTTTGTCAGCAAGCAAGTGTTCACAGTTTTCAAGATATAATTTTCTTATTTTTCATTCAATTCAGTTTTACTTATTTAGCACCAGACTGCAACAGTTGCCTCAAGGTGCTTTATATTGCAAGGCGAAGACCCTGCAATAATAAAGAGAAAACAGAAAAAACAACAACAATCAAATGATCCCGTATGAGCAAGCGCTTTGGCCACAGGGGGAAGGAAAAAATTCTTTTTAACAGGAAGAAACCTCCAGCAGAACCAGGCTCAGGGAGGGGCGGCCATCTGCAATGACCGGTTGGGATTAAGGGGCGGAAGACAGGATAAAGACATTCTCTGGTAGTGAGCCACATATTAATAATAAGTAATAATTAAATGCAGAGAGGTGTATAAAAACACAGTGAGTGAAAAAAGGTTACTGAAGAAGAAACACTCCGTGCAGAGACATCTGATAGGTGAGTCACAGCCCTGTTTAGCCTCCCAGCTCGATCAGTTCTTAAAAATGGTTCCCATCCTCTATGGGGTGAATTTCAGCGTCTTTCCTTGGACAGAGGTTTCTAGTTCCAAGATGCAGAACAAAGCGTTATAAAAACACCTTTGTCCCTATTGTTGTCACCGAACTCAATAAGAATGGTTTTGATTTGATTCATTTGATTTAATTACAAAAAATGTGCATTTGTCAGGTTTTATTAGGTGTGTGTGTTTTGTGAAGGGATGCCAAATGCTATTATTTTTCTGTAAAGCAAATTTTCCTATGGGTATAAATAAAGTAACCTTAACCTTGGGTCACCTGATCCAGCCCTAACTATATGCTGTAGCAAAAAGGAAAGTTTGAAGCCTAATCTTAAAAGTAGAGATAGTGTCTGGGGTGATATGGTACTATAAGGTCTTTAAGATAAGATGGGGCCTGATTATTTAAGACCTTGTATGTGAGGAGCAGGATTTTTAGTTTTAACAGAGGATTTAACAGGGAGCCAATATAGAATAAATATGCTCTCTCTTGCTAGTCCCTGTCAGTACTTGCTGCAGTATTTTGGATTAACTGAAAGCTTTTCAGGGAGTTTTTATGGCGTTATTTTTGTGCCACTATTCTGAGCGCACATAAGAAAATTTTGAG
>NW_005187437.1:56346-77412 GCF_000239375.1 Pundamilia nyererei | reverse complement strand
CACACACACACACACACACACACACAACAGCAGCCCCTCTCGCTCAGTTTTTGCATTTGCGCTCGCTCGCAATGTGTTGCTCACGCTCTCAACATTTCTGCCCGTGCGCGTTCAACTCTTTCTGTACACCGTTATAGTTGTGCCACAAAACCAGCCAATCATAGACTTGGATGCAAATCTGATTGGCTGTTTTGGTCTCCAATCAAATCGAAATGACGAAATGCAATATCCCAGAATCCCTTTCGTCCAAAATTCAAACGAGGCAGTAGCGGAGGAACAGCATGTTTTAACAAAAACATCATAAAACAAAGTTTTAGTATAGCTCTTGCCCTTCAGGAGGAATTACACTCTCTGAGTTCTCTTGTGTATTCTTTGATACTTCTTTCACAGCAGCACTGTCCAGCACTACTTTCAAGAAAATACTGGCAGAGGAGTTAGTACTGTGAACTCAAGTTGACAGAACAAGAAAATGAAAGGATCCATCTTGATTCTTTAAACTATAAATAAGATGTTTAATGATGCCATTCCTCTACTGTTCTTGTACTTGACTTTAACCAATGGTTTGTAACTTGTTCTAAACCCTCTGCATTTACATTCATAAAGGCATCTCTTGACTTAAGACTTTAACAATGGCATCCCTACGTAGAAGTGTTCATTATTTCATTAGATGTCAAAGGGTTTTTCTGTCTTATGTTATCAGTGACTAAAGTGCAAATCTGAGCTGCTGCTGACTTGTACCCAGATGCCATCTTTATTAGGTATTTGCAATAGATTGGTTTTTGTTCATTATGTTTGCAGGGATGCCAGTATCTGAACAGGGACTAAATCCAGCAAACATTATGTTAATAACTAGCTGGTTGAAGTTTAAGGTTTAAGTTTCCTTACTATTTTTCAAACTGTCCTTACATGCAGACTGTCTTTTCACAAAGTGTCTAAAGATCAGATGTTGTCATTTCTGAATATGTAATCAAAATGAGTGTAAATGTGAAGTACTTAAATAGTAATATTTTACATTTTCATTTAATAAATGAACATTTTAGTGCTGCCTCAGCCACTGCATGTGTGTGTGTGTGTGTGTGTGTGTGTGTGTGTGTGTGTGTGTGTTGGGAAGGGGTGGAGGTGCCATCATGGAGACAAGCAGCCTTGTATTCATCACACAGTGTGTTTTCCTATCCATTTCATCTCCATGAACTAATGAAATAACCGGATGATCAAAAACTCATCTCATCTGCTAATAGAAGAGCAATTTTAGCTTGAACTTTACCATCGCTGGCTTTGTACCATTTTCTCTGAGGAAAACACAGTGTGATATGAAAATTGAGTGTCTGCTCACGCGTCCTCTGGAGACTGGCAGCACACAGCAACGATGAACTTGTCATCTTTCAATACCAGGACTGGCCTGGAAATGTTCTTTTCAGATTGTGATAGACCAGTAATTAGCAATGAGGCATGTCGACTCGGGCTCAGGTGCTTCTATTACATGTTTGAATGGACTTGGCTGTTTGAATATTTTATGAGGATCATATCCACTTCCTGCTTGCCTGCTACTTGAGGTTGTAACATTATTTCATACAAGAAGATGCAATATGCCATACTCACCTTATTACCATTCTCAACTGGAAAGACTGAAAAGATTTTTGTATCTACTAAATCTTACTTTTTGGCAAGGGCTCTTCTCTCTTCAGGAGTATAATCGAGAGATCCAATGGCACCCTCTCCTTTTGTTGGCATGAATCCAATTATAGCTATGAGGGCAGTGCGAACTGGAAGGAAAAAAAGAGAGAGAGAGTGTGTAAACAATGAGGAGAAAATAGCAAGTGAATGAAAAACACAACGTAAGGTCGGGGGGCGGGTCCATTCCACTGCAGGACAACCTGCATGTGGCGAATAAAGCTGATTGAGTATTGATATTCATTGTTAGCCTCACTTGGCCATGACAACCTGTTAATTGTCCAGTTTATGTTTATTCTCTGAACTGTCTGTTCTTTAAATACATCTTGCTTGTAAATGTAGATTTGGTAAAAAAAATATCATTCATATCAGCAGCAATAACATCAGGTTGTGTCAGTCAGAGTTCACTATAATTATATTGAAACAGTGTGTGACTTTGGCAAAAACTATGTTGTTTTCTCTGGTCCTCTGCCCAGTCGGACCTGGAGTGATGCATTTCGTCCTCAAATTGCTGGCTGTCTGAGTGGTGTCCAAAAAAATCACGTGGGCTTTTTAGATAATTGGGAAACTTTCTGGGGAAAAACCTGATCTTATTAGGAGAGACGACATCCATCCGACTTTGAATGGTGCAGCTCCCATTTCTAGACATCTGGTGAAATTTATTAAACCCCCCAAAATGTGACTGAGACTTGGGACCAGTCTTACACACCTCTCTGCAACTTCTCTCTTCCTGTAATCCCCCCAAAACCCCTTCTTTTTAGCGGCTATCTGCTCGCAGACCACCAAAAAAAACAAAAGAAAAATCATCAAAAATACAATTAAAAAAAAAATATTTAAAAAAAAAAAATCAAAGTAAGAACAATATAGTATCCACAACTGCACCAGAGTAAAGCTGTTAAATATGGATTGTTAAACATTAGGTCTCTCTTTTCTATGTTCCTATTCGTAAACGGCGATGATCTATTGCTCCATCGATCAATAGAGAAATAGAGAGAAATTTCAATTAAGTGACTGAAACAGACACTAGGACGAAGACAAGAAGAAGCAGCAAATTTTAACAGCAGCCAGTCTATTGAAATAAGTCACTTTGGTGCAAACTGTCATACTTCAGTTCTGATGACCTGCTATCTCTAACTGTGTGTATAACCTATGACCAAAGTTTGTGAAAATAGCTGGGCTATAAACAATACACACAATACACTTCAGCTTACATTTTAAAAAATAAACAGTATTAAGTACAGACAGACCAGAAAACAGCTTGAGGAAAAACATTTGTCAAGATATTCATGAGTAACGATACCATATCTAAATAAATCAGCCTATGTAAAAAATACAAATTTAAATATTTCCCAAAGAGACATCAGAGGGAATGTTTAATTATCTGAAGCATGCTTTATTAAATATGCAGGCATAGCATATGAACTAAAGCAGCCACCAAGAGTAGTGAGCATAAACCTGGAACCCTACAGTTGGCCTGTCTGTGACAATCGGAAGCACTGTTCAATTATCAAGTCAGGCCTCCTGTGGTCATTGCAAACAGGATCAGACACAACTTAGAGCCAACACTTTAAAAACCCAGCAGGGGAAGTCAAATCTCTGAGGCATAGCTGGCCATGTGACCTACAGTTTGTTGGTAAAAAGAAGTTAGGAGCAACCTTTGTCTTTGATTTAATTCTGTTATTGATTTGAAACTCTTCTTACTTAAGAGAGGGAGGCAGTAGAGAGAAATGCTTTGAGGAAGATGCAGCATCTCCCACTGAGTTTCCACTGATTAAAGTTCCATGCTGAGAAGTAACATGAAAGCAGAACTCAGCAAACGGACCAAACGCCAGTTACAAACTAATGAGGAGTTCTTGGTAGTAATAAATTATTCGTTTTTACTCTCGAGGTGTATAAAAATACTCTTATATCAAGACCCTCAGCACAAGTTCATCTATCAACACCAGCACCCAAAGTGCAATACTGTTTAGGCCAGAAGCAGATTACTGGAGTGAGCTTTGTCATTTATATTAGAAAACAAATGTTTCACATACAAAGTTCATGCAGTACTGAAAAAGATCTCTTTGCATTTAACATACTGACTTTGGCAAGCAAGCAATCTAAGGACACTAAATGCAAGTCTAAAAAGTTTTCATTTTAGTTTTCTTAGAGGAAAGCACCGAGTGCACAGATCTCAAACTCAGGGGGAGAGAGTTCCAGAGTCTGGGGGCCAAAAGTCTACTTTAGTTTTCAACTCTAAAATAACAGGTCGAGCTAGAGCAGGAACAGACAATGTAAATGTTGACGGAGAAATAGTAATTCTTCTACTATCAATTTTTCTATCAAGACAGAAAATTTTCACCTTTATTTGAAGAGATTGGGGTGGCAGGTGGAGCAGGAGTAACAATATTACTCAAATAACACCTGAGGATTACCTCTGCTCTTTGTAACCAGATGTGAGAAATAGGCACCCTCGCATCTCTAACTGAACGGTTGAAAGAAAGATCCTTTATTAGAACATGTGCTCAGCTTATCGACAAGAACGCTTTAAGCAGCGAATGGTTTCATTTATGCGAAGGGAGAATTTGGAAACGAGCTAATTTCAGTAAGACAGTAATTATTAAAAAGATTTGTTGTAAGATCATAAGGGGATAAGAACAACTTAAAAGAATCAGAGAATTTCTCAGCAGTAGAGGAATTTAAGGTGTGAGTGCTGACCACACGGCAAGCAGGAGAAAGACAAGTTAAAAATAATACAGTGATGATCAGAAGTAAAAGTGTCCTCAGAACAAATAGAATCAATATTTAAACCCAAAGTAAAAACAAGGTCCAGTTTGTGTCCTTTGGTATGTGTGGGACTAGACACAAACTGCGTGAAATGAAAAGAATCCATGATGGCAGTAAAGCTTCTGGCAAAGAGGTCAGAGTTGTCGTCTACGTTAATGTTAAAATCTCCAACTATAAGGAGTCTGGGCAGGTTTATAGTGGAGGATAAGAAGTCACTGAATGCCTTTAAAAATGGACAATACACCACAGGACAATAAAAAAAAAAAAAAAAAAGGTCTTATACCTGACTCTAATCAGCTGTAGTTCAAACGAAGAAAAATGTCTGACTTTTGCTGAATGACAGGGGAACTGGTGGTAAACGCTGAAACAGGAGAATGAGGTATCTTGACCCGTCAGTGAAGATCGGATAGATAAGAGCAGCAGTCAATATGCCACCGACACACACAAAAACTACACCGCACTACACCACATCAGGACAAACTGCAGCCGCCAGCAGCAAAACCAAACACATGTATCATCATAAGGGCCTCTGACAGTGGACTCGTCTCTGTGCTTGTCCTCCTAGACCTCAGTGCAGCATTAGATACTGTAGACCAGGGGTGTCAAACTCCAGGCCTCGAGGGCCGGTGTCCTGCAGGTTCCAGATCTCACCCTAGGTCAACACAATCAAATGATTAGTTCAATACCAGGTCTCTGGAGAACTTCAGGACATGTTGAGGAGGAAATTTAGCCATTTGAATCAGCTGTGTTAGATCAAGGACACATCTAAAACCTGCAGGACACCGGCACCTAGAGGCCTGGAGTCCGAGACCTGTGCTGTAGACCATAATATTCTCTTAGAATGGTTAGAGCATGCTGTAGGTTTTACAGGTACTGCACTGTGGTGGTTTCTATCATATCTATCTAATAGACTCCAATTTGTTCATGTAACTCGGCCTTGATGACCTTGAGAAAATGCTGAAGCGCAACTGGGTTCTGCAGCAAGGCAATGATCCAAAACAGACCAGCTAGTCCATCTCTGAATGACTTACTGACACAGTGAAGACCTTGGAGTGGCCCATTCAAAGTTTTGACCTGAATCTGACTGAGGAGCAGTTGCATGACCTTAAAAAGAAGGTGTATTTTCAAAAACCCTCCAATGTGGCTGAACTATGACAATTCAGCAAAGATCAGTGGGCAGAGCTGTAAAAGAATCATTGCCAGTTACTGAAAACGCTTGATTGCAGATGTTGCTGCTAAAAGTGGCACAAACAGTTATTCGGTTTAGCGGGTAATCACTTTCTCACACAGGGCCATGTAGGTTTGGATTGTTAAGATAAGATAAGATAAGATAGAACTTTATTAATCCCTCGGGTGGGTTCCTCTGTTTCCTCCTTGATAATGAACACCTTCATTTAGAAACTGCATGGTGTGTTTACTCGTGTCATCTTTGTCTAACATTTAAAATTGGTTGATGATCTGAAACTTTGAAGTGTGACAAACATACAACAAAAATAGGAAATCAGGAATACTTCTGTACCAATTAACAGCATTAGTGCATCAGTGCTTACCTGGATGGTTTTGCATGCAAGACATCAGTGCTATTAATTAGTGATGATCATTTCAGTACTTTTCCTACACATCTCATTTCACAGCTCTACAAATTCTTTTGTGGAGCTTATTTCCAAATGCAACCTCTAAATACTTAGATTACCTCAGGGAATAAGATACGTATGGAGAACTGGGATCTTGTCTCCTATACTTACTACTCCAAGAGGGCTGCCAGGTCTCGGGATGGTGGCCAGAGATGCTCAGACAAATCTTCTTCCCAACTTCAAATCTCCCATTTGGCTAATGGAAGGGAATAAAAAGAAAGTGGTATTGGTACGTATGGGAAAACAGAGGCACAGCACATATTTCTCAAAACCTATGAACACAAACTGACATAAACGTTTTGAGCAGTATTAACAAATAAAAATGAGGCTACTACTGTGCAAATGTCAGAGCTTTCAAACAAAAATCTAATTAAAAATTTGGTTCAACAAAGAACCAATAAAATAGTAGCTGGTGTCAGTGAAAACATGTGAACACAGTTTTCTCACAACAAATTCTAACTTTTATCAGTCATTAAAACATGTACCGCACAGCTGCCTGAATATAGTGGGAAAAGGATGATTTGATCTTGTGAATTTTTAAATTTCGACATTCTCATTTTTGTGGTTGTTTCATATAAACAAAAATCCACACATTACATAAAGATCTATAACTGACTGAAATAAATATTTGATCCGTTTTCAATAAGCGCCTTCCTTATGGTCATGCAGCCTAGTCCAGCCTTGATTTGGGTTTCCTGACCACAGGACTTCCTCCCAACGTGAGGATTCTGGTTGGTGGTCAAATACTTATTTCACTCAATGACATTCAAATCCATTTTCAACTTTTTTATTATTATTATTATTTTTTTTTACTGACATTCCATCTCTCAACATTAAAATGAAATTACCATTAAAATATGAAACTATTCTTTTTTGTATGAGAGGAATTCAGCATGGGATAAAATTTAATTTCCCCCACTGTGTGTGCGAGTTAATCGATTCCCCCTGTTTTATAAGTAAAATTAGAGCTGGATTTTAAAATAAGAGAAAAAAATGAAATGTTAAAAGTTATGCATTCAATGTTTTAATTTAAGTGAAAAACACAATAAAGGGAGAAGCTTGAATGTCCCTCGTTCTCTTTTACATCTTGACTCTACTAATGTTTCAGCTACATAACATGTCTAGAGATGTGCGTGACTAGTTGACAAGCTGATTAATGGTCGCTGTTGTCACTAGTCGGTACCAGACTTTCTGCTAAGGTTGGGCGATATGTAAAAATTTTCCAAATGACATTCGCCGGTCCAATAACCGACAAAAGGCAATATACTCGCACAGGCGCAGACTTTTTGATGGGCGCCATTATTTTTTCTGTTGACTACTTCTCCCTAGCTTCAGTCAACATTATCAGCAAACTTACTCACGGGCAAATAAATAAATTGGTCTTGTAAAAACGATCGGTGAAAGTCTCAGTCTATCATCGATGGGCAATATATTCGTCCAGTCACCCAACCTTACTTACTAGCAATTGAATCTAATTGTTAAAAATTTCTAGATCTTACGACATCTATCAGCCGGCCCGGGAAAGGCTTGAAGTTTCCTCGGATAAGCTGGAGGTGGCAGCAAGAGGGAGGTTTGAGCTTCCCTGTTGCAGCAGGTTTGTTTTAACTGTTTAAAGTATAATGTTGTATAATGCTGAATATAATGTACGTGTAATGTTGATAACGCACAAAACGAAAAGTTAAGCGGCATGATTCATTATTGAGGAATGGGGTAAATTGTTTACAATGCCTTTGTTATTAGTTTTTGAAATTCCCATGAAACGATTTTAAAATTTAACTTCATAGTTTTAGACTAGTCAGTCAGTCTCATTTTTTCCTGGCCAGGAACATCCTTAATCTTAACACCTGAACTGTTCTGGAAGCTCACTTTCTTCCCCTATTATGTTCAACTCCCTGACTGTTTCAAAAGAAAATTGAGCTCTAGCTTGTTCCTCCAGGTGTGTAAGCCTGGGCTTGAATGGAATCAGGCTCACTGGTAAGCCTAGAACGATATTTATTTTTGATAATGTTCATTTTAGAGAATGTGCCTTGCAGTTATGTGTGAAGCCAAACATGGTCAGTGTATAAGGTTGGGAAAGTTGTCTGTTCTTAAAAATTGCTTTTTCAGCTTTTTGATTATCTGCTGCATCAGGAGAATAATCAAATGCAGCTAAGATGTGATCTTCATCTGCATCTTACTGTGAGTAGGATGATGCTGGGAGGTTTCATGGGGTATTCTGGGGGAAGTATGATCCTGCCGTGGTAAACCCCACCATCAAAATCAGAGTCTGGAGGACCACGAACAGAAAAGTGCCACTCAAAGAGATTGTCCTGCAGAAAGAAGGAAATATCATTTTAAGTAGAGCAGGGCAATATGACCAAAAATATTTATCACGATATATATTTGAAAATTTGCGATAACGACATAGCTGATGATATAATTGACACTAGACAAAACACTTTACAACTCCACAACTTTATGGGTGCAGAAAAAAAAAAATCAATGTATTTTCACTTAAACAAGCAGCTGTTTTTTTTATGTGCATTAAAGTTATATAAAAAATGAACAGTGCAAATGGAAATTCCTTGCTGACAGTTTAACCAAAAGGCCGACATATCCTCAGCATAACCATGTATAATACCCACAAAACTTAAAAAGAGGTTATACACACACACAATACGGTAACATTATGTTGAAGCACAGTACGTATCACTCCGCCAGGCTCCTGCCTACGACAGCCGTAATGCTCCGACAATCCATCAAGCGGTGCGGGTTCGTAGCTTAGCAAAGTCGTACTAAAACGTTTGACAGATTTTCGAGCGCTGTGTACATAAAATCGTTTCGAGGTCAGTAAACACAACCAGAATTCATACATAAGGCGCACGGGATTATAAAGGACACTGTCGATTTTCAGAAAAATCAAAGGATTGATTTAAAGTGTGCTGCATTTTCCAAACAACACGGTAATAACGACGGCCCGCTAGCATGCTCTACCAAAAATAGTGCTTTGTTGTGTATCTGACGGACGAAAGCTAAACCAGTTCCACACCACTGAAGTTGCAGCATTTTTACAAACCAATTCTGGTTCATCCGTTTCATTCAACGATCCGCTTTCGCCCTTCTCATTCTCCGTCGCCGCCATGTGCGTATGTAAACAAAGGCACTGCGCATGCACGTTTTACCCATATTCTATCACGATATTTCATTTTCTTATCGTTGCCCAACATTATACCGGTATTACCATGAACGGTGTGATATGGCCCAGCCCTAATTTTAAGAACATATTTCTGTCTGAGAAGACAACAGAAGGTAGGACTGGGCGAAATATCAAGTTTAAAAAAAAAAAATCCATATACTTTGATACGACATATAAGATGTGACACTATCGTTTATATCGATATAGTCTACGTTTGCTATAATTATACTTGTGGAGCCAGTCTCTCTCGTCCAGGCTTGTCTCTACACGTCACTCTGCCCCGCCTCTATTTCTCACTGAACACAACTCGCCCATCGCTTCACCTGCAGGCAGCGACCAGATGGACACAGTAGCTATCGCAGAGTAGCTGGTTGGTAAAAAGAAAAACAACGGCTCAAATATTTGGAGATGGTTTGGATTCAAAGTGTCAGATGAGCAGCAGAATAATGTATTCTGTAGAGAATGACGAAAAAGCGTCCCGACAAAAGGTTCGAGCTCTACCAATCATTTTCACCATTTACAACAGCGCCACAGTGCTCGAACCTGCGTGCTGTATCCCAGACCGCGACGTCTTCCCAGCTTCCTGCCCCGAAACAAACCATCTTAAAGCCACAGTAGCCTATTATATCACTAAAGACATGATCCCTATCGCAACTGTGGAACAAGAGGGCTTTATACAGCTGATTATCTGATATTATCAGCTGATTTGAAATAAGAAAAAAATATGCTAAGAAATAAAAAGTGACTTGCAGAGCTAAACATCTCTATTGACCACTAGACAAATATTTTCAGAAGTCATAGCCAGCGTATATCTATCACTTATGAAAGTGAAACTAAGTATTAAATCCAATGAACTTACTGGAGTGTGTTTGTGTTTGTATTAGCTTGAGGATTGTGACACTAAATGAGGACCCCAGCTGAGACAAGACAGGGATATATAGTGAGATTTAAAAGGCCTAAAAGTATGGGTTATCTTATACAAAAGATTTTCAGAAAACTTGACTTCTGACCGTGAGGTCACAAAATTCAAAGAGAATTCGGAGAACTTTAATAACCATATTCTATCAGTTTGAAAATCCCAGGTCACGTCTTTGATTTCACACCAATTTTGACCTGCAGTCAAGCTCACTACAAACTGCAACTGATATCTATAGGTGAAAATTTTACAGACTGTAACTTGAAGGCTATCAAAACTAGTAGTACCTAGTAGTGTAAAAGTAGCGTAAAAGTAGCTGCATTGCCTGCTTATATTTTCATTGTCATGCATTGTTAGACTATAGAGTAAAGTAATAGCATAAAAATGCCAAACTTACTTCTAGTGGTTGGGCATGATAGTGCTCTGTGGGATCCCTCAGTTCAGCAGCCTCCTTCATCAGCCTCTTCACCGCTTTCCATCAAAAGAAATAAAGAAAAAGGAAAAAAAAAAGGTTACCACCTGCACGGAAAGCTACAGTACATCTGGAAAGCATTTACACCACTTCACTTGTACCATGTTTTGTCATGTTACACCCTTATTCCTAAACCGATTCAATTCATTTTTCACCTCAAAACTCTACACACAATGACCTAATCTTTCTTTCTTGCAAATGTATCAGCCGTCTGGAGTCAAATGTATAAATGACTACATCTGATTTTACTTTTATATTTCACCTTTAAAAACTGTTTACTTTGACTTGCGGAGAATATGAAAAATAACAAGCTAGTTTTCTTAGACTTAGAAATGTCCATCATTAATGGGGGACAATGTCTATGAATCAGTATTTAAGGTTTGAGTCTCGTGAAATTGTGTGTCATCAGGACACCACAACACAGAGCAAACGCCTTTTTCACAGACACACAGCCGTGGCAGCAGAAGAATATCACATCAATAAGGCCCTGAGTAAATGTGCTTAAGCCAGCTAAACATTTGCCAAAGAAGAGTTGAAGCAGTTAGAGCCACAAAGGGTGAACCGACATTGTATTAAATCCTGGATTACTACTGGGATGCAGCTCAAGTTCATGTTTGAAGGCAGATGAGTAAATAATTTTGGCAATGTAATGTATATCTAAAGGCTGACAGCCTGAAAGCCAACTTTGGTATGTCAGTTGCTAAGAACTGTAACCCATGGATGATGATGATGATGAAAGTGAGGTATTAACAGCTTCATCAACATCTTCCAGTAAGCTTTGTTTACTGTGTTGTTTGATGTTTTAGCTTAGCATTTTTACTTTGGCTGTAATGAAATTACTTATTAAAATGGTAGTTACGGTAAACAAATAAGAAACTTTCATTTATAACCAGTAAAAGTATAACATTATTATTTAACACTGTAGCATGCAAATACTGTAATGGTAACGACACTATCACATTACCAGATAGCAAGCAAGGCAGTTGGTGTGGTGTATAAAATGGTGTTTAACCCCAGAAGCATAGACTTGCATGATTTTTTGCTAAGTATCATTGGATATCGTTACTTAGTTCAACATATCAATAACACACACACAAATCTCAGGGTCGTGGAAAAGATATTAGTGTGTTTGAGAAGGGTCAAATCATTGTCATGCTTCAAGCACAGTAAACATCTAAGGGGATTGTAGAAACTACTAAAATTGGGTTAACAACTGTCCAACGCATTATTAAAAAGTGGAAGGATAGCGGTGACCCATCGTCTTCGAGGAAGAAATGTGGCCTGAAAAAAAATTCTGAATGATCGTGATTGCCGATCACTTAAACATTTGGTGAAATCAAATCAAAGAAAAACAATAGTAGAACTCAGGACTATGTTTAAAAGTGAAAGTAAGAGCATTTCCACACACACAATGCAAAGGGATTGGGACTGAACCGCTGTGTAGCCGTAAGAAAACCACTAATCAGTGAGGCAACCCGGAAAAAAAGGCTTCAATTTGCTAGGGAGCATGAAGATTGGACTCTGGAGCAATGGAAGAAGGTCATGTGGTCTGGTGAGTCCAGATTTACCTTGTTCCAGAGTGATGGGCACTAGATAGAAATAAATCTTGTGACATTGCAGAAGCTTATTGAAACAATGCCACAGAGAATGCGTGTCGCAATCAAAGCTAAAGGCGGTCTAATGAAATATTAGAGTGTGTGACCTTTTTTTGGTGGCGACTTTTTTTTTTTTTTGGCCAATACTATAATATAAATTTCATATTTGCTCGGGTCTTAAATAACTGACCAACAACAAAATCCTCTTGCACTACCATTGCATTTGGCACTCAAAGAAATTGTGATCAATGATGATTTCATTTTTGCCAATGTCGTTGAGTCCAAAACACTACAAAGCATAAAACATAGTGCTATATTTATAGTTACTACTGCATTCATTCAGATATGTCGCCACACAATTTCTGGAAAATTATCTTTTTTCAAATTTATCTTCCCAAAAATAAAAAAATAAAAAAAAGCTCTGTTACATGCAAGCTAAAGATGGGAAGATAAGATAAGATAAGATAGAATTCAAAGGTGGTGATAGTTAGAGTTGACAATGCAATGACAACGAAAATAATAGTGAAATTAACATGGTTTTTCTTGAATTTCATTATGACATTCTCTCATTTAACGTATCTGTGCCTGGAGACACTGACAGGAACTACACTGCTCCTTATTGCCTGCTGAGTTTCATATTCATTTTCCATTTTTGGCTCTGTCTTAAATGGTACATAAACTGGTTCTTGTAAGATGCTTTTCTCCTCAAACTGAACACTCAAAGCGCTTTCTATCCAACATTCAGACACATACTCCAATAGATGCATCAGAGAGCAACATGGGGTTAGTATCTTGCCCCAAGCAGATTTGGCATGCACAATGGAGCAGCCAGGGATTGAACCACCAACCTTCCGTTTAGTAAATAACCTGCTCTACCTCCAGAACTGCAACTACCCCCATAGTAGGAAGAGATGACAAGAAAAGCCTTTCCCACACAACTGTCTCTGCAGAAGTCCAGTAACAGGCTCAAGGTGATAATCCTTATATGCCAAATCATCTTATGCAACACAAATGTTGACTATTTGCCACTAGGAATGACTCACACCAGGTCCAAAGGGATAAAAAGAGACACTGTTACATAATAACAAGCTAACACCAAAGACGTGAAAGGCATAGACAAGAGAATGAAAAGAAAAAGCATCTCCAGACTGTGCGCACGTCTACCGCTGTCACTACTATTATAGCATTTAGCTAAAAAAGGAGACCTAAAGCGCTACAGGTATAAAGACCTGCTCTCAAAAACCGTCAAAGGTTTAACGCTCTAATTGTTTAAAAGATTTAGAGCATGTTTAGTACCATCGTATGACGGTACAGAAATGTAAGCAAACAAGACTGATGTGGAGATTTTTGTTTCTATGTACACGCTGATGGCTGTACAGGATTCCTGATCATTCTATAGTGAGAAACCCGGTTATGTTTGCGGTGTGATGGAGCAACCACATGTTTTAAACTGTTTGGGTGTGCTTGGGACAAAGACGACACCATTTTATTGCATAAAATACAGCCGATTGCATGTCGTGGACTGCTTTGCAAGTTGACTGCATCGCTCTGTATACCTGGCCGATGAGGAGACGAGGGAGGAAAAAGTAAATATATAAACAGTGCGTTTGACTCCAGCTTGTCAGTCCAGTGAGTCACCAGTTCACCAGCTAAAAATAACACTTCATTAGAGCTTATACTAACAAAACTTTGTGGTTGTATTTAATTTAACGAGTCGTTAGTCGCAGTAAACCCATCAGCAGATAACCTGGAGAAGATGGGCTACGTAAAAAGTGAAGGGGGGCGTGTTCACGGTCACGTCCAGCAGGTGACACAGCTATTCCACCTCGAGTCACTACTGCACAGACTCTGACTCCAAACGTGCAATATGGCAGCTCCCACAAGTGGGAAATTTTGACTTCATTTTTGTACTATGGAAGGAAGTGCAGCCAGGTCATGCATCTTTTCTGCAGTCATTTGTTGTGAAGGGAGAAGAAACAATGCTGTCCCATAATTCATTGCAATGGATCATCCTACCATTCATGAAAACCCATCAACATAATAACCAAAGTTTCACAGAAATGGTCATTTACAAGTGCATTTAGCACTTCATGCCACAACCTGCTGATGTATTAAAACATTACAAATACACTTACTCAGCATTGTGGAGATTTAAAGAGGGTTTCTTTTTCAAAATAACAATCAATTGCCTGTGTCTATTACCTATGTGTCTATTAGGAAACCTGGGTGAGTTTCCTGAACATACTCACATCTTGAGAGGATGCTATTTAGTCCATTTGATCAAATCGGTGGCAGAACAAATTCTCATTAAAGCAACAAGTTCGCTTGTGAAGTGCTCTGTAGTTATCTCAGTGTTCATCGCTCCTCGTTTTAAATCTCATTTTTAACCCAGATCAGTCACTCTGAGGGGAAACACAATCTCCAACAGCTCTGCACTCAGGAAACAAGCCATTGTGATGACATTACATTATGTTGAGGACGCAGCTGCCCACTAAACTGTGTCTAACACCAGTTAATGTGGGCATGTTTCCTACATCAGCAGCAGACGTTAGACAGCTGACAGGTGAACAGGATGCATGCATGACTGAGGGTCCTTCAAGCTGATCGGTGGTGTCATAAGGAAAATGTCAGCTTGTTATTTATGTTACAGAAAGACAGAGGAAAAAGAATAGCGGCAGACTTTCTTTCTTTTTTTTAAAAAATTGAGATAATTTAATTGTTGCCTGAAGCTAATGTTGAGACACATAGGCATTTGTACGAGCTGGAGATGTTGCCCTTTCTTGTGAAACCGCAAGACACACTGGCAAAGTGAGAAGACCATTTGATCTGCGGAACATAGAGAGTTAACGTAAAAACCAGTTAACCTGGAACACTGGAGTCCAATTCCTTGTTTGTGGGCACAAATAAAGATATTTCTGATTTCAGTTCATTTCTGTCCCAGTGAAAACTGAGAAACTATAAGGCTCACCTCTAAACACTCATTATCAGGGATCAGTGAAAAGGTTTTGGACAGCTGGCCAAGTTTTGACCCTGCCAGAACAGCTTTGCACGCAAAATGCAACTATCATAATCACAACAGACATAAGACATGATTTATATTCAGCGTTAAAGACTTTGTGCAATATACTGCAAAGTGCACAATATTTTTCATTCCCATTTCCGTGACTCATTTAAATCTTCTTCTTACGAAAGTGAAAGTCATAAAAACACATATACTGTTTTAAAACGTTTTTTTTTTAAATAAACATTACGTATTATTGCTGTGGGTTGCACACCACCAGCATGCTCGCTATGTTTCTTAAAGTCAACCTTCAGAATCAGCCGATTAAATCGTCCCCATGATCACTAATATTACACAAGCAGCTAACGACAACGCTGAACACGCAGACGTGTCCTTAATTACGTGTGTAACGTCAAAGAACTCCGCAACACGAAAAGTGCAGGGACAGAGCCAGCCGGTACAGTTTCAACAGACAGATGGTTTGCTCTGAATACCGGAGAGTTTAGAAAAATAAATAAAGCATCCCACACAACAGGAAGAACTCAGAAAAAATACCAAATAAAGGTGCCAGTGTAAACATTTAGATTGGGACGGAGGCTAATAACAGTTAAGCTAATTAAGAAACATTAAAGTGTTGGATTTTAGCTGTAGGATTTATCCTAGGGTTCTGAATGCTGTAGAAGTTGTTTTGGGATCAGGCTTACCTGGACTCTTAAGGTTGTATTTGCTCTCCATCCTTAAAGAAACTGGGCACTGTCTTGAAGTTGTATTGTTTTCGTTTTCAAATACCTAGCTTTCAAATATTAGCGTTAGCTTCGCTTAGCAGCCCGGGTAGCTTGCTTCGTTCTTAAATCTGAGCGATACAGCTCAAACCGAAGGTCCCGCTCTCGCACCGGTGCTCCAGTCTGCAAGTGAGACAGAACGTGTTTCAGTAATGATGGGATATTTTTCAACTTCTCTGCTGTTTAGGTTTTGAAACGGTTTCTCTAACCTTATCGACGTGACGTCATTTACGGAACGTAAACAGGAAGTGAAATCTGAGGCTACGCAAGGAGTGCGCACATCACTGTTAG
Source organism: Pundamilia nyererei (assembly GCF_000239375.1). NCBI lineage: Eukaryota > Metazoa > Chordata > Actinopteri > Cichliformes > Cichlidae > Pundamilia > Pundamilia nyererei. The sequence continues at coordinate 61,109 of NW_005187437.1, read as the reverse complement.
AAACGGTAATGGCATTAGTCTGGAAGTAAATCATTACCAAAGAATTAGAATTTTATTAGCAACAGGAAAGTGAAAGATTTAGATATAATACTGGTGATGGCCAAATGAAGCGTTCCGAAGTACTGAAGCTTCTCGAAGCTTTTCAAAACTGTCCTCTTTAGCGAGATCTGGTGGCTAGAAATATGAAGAACAGCTTAAATCAAGAACAAATAATGACCTGCTTCATTATGATTGGCCGCTCTGCAGAGCTTCTGTTTCATGTGACAGTACTGTGATATCGGGCTGATATGGTGCTTTGAATATGTGTTTTTTGGGTGAAAAACAAATAATGTTATGTCCATTTTATTAGATGAATAAACTTTCATTGTTTAAACATGTGCCATGGTGTTTTCTCCTTTTGCTTGTGACTTCTTTTTTTACTACCGGTAATAAAAAAATATACACTATATATATAACGTACAGCACAATCTTACAATCGGTTGGGAGTATGCTTTTGCTGCGAGGTCCTTGCCTCCACGTGATTATGTAATTAACAAGCGGACAGGTACGTTTATAGATAATATACTATAACTTCTATAAGACATTTCAGATGGCAGTTTCAGTAGAATAGTGTTTCGCTGTTTATAAATTCAGAATAATTCAGTATGTCATTTGCAGAACCTACCATAATATGAAGTCTTCACTGTGTCAAGATTATATTCCTTTTGTGTATTTTAAACATTTTTTTAAAGTTAAGTTGTTACGTCCCCCCCGAAGGGGTCTAGGCGTGCGAGTGAGGGGACCAGTAACAAATGGGTCCGGAAACAGAATGAAAAGGAAAACAGACAGGTGTTTTTAGTAAATAAAATAGTCTTTCTTATAGATAATCTTAACATAAAGAGCCGGCAATGTCGTTTTACCAATAACACTTGGAAAAAGGTTGCAAAAACACGGAACACAACAACCAAACAAAAAAATAAAAATAAAATAATAAAAAACTCCACACCACGAGGAGGCACTTCCAAGGGCCCACAAGCTCCCCCTGTCACTAGCAGCAGCTAGTTTTACTGCTGCCGAGGCCCACAAGCCCACACTACTCACGTGAAGCAATTACACTGCACACTGCTTCCACACTATAGGATCTCTCCCAACACCCTCGACACCCAATGTGGGAACACCAGAGAAAAACCCCTGCTCACAGCTCACCCCCAGCTTAAATAGCCTCAGAGGTGATTGCTGACTGGATTCAGGTGGCAAACGAGGCTAATCAAGAGCAGCTGTGTCCTGGGGAGAGAGGAGAGTGAGAGAGAGAGACAGGGGTGTAGCAAGAGAGGAAGAGGCGGAGAGAAAAACCACACCCACACAAGGGCAGTTTCAGGAGGCCCAGCTAGGGCCATAACACCCCCTCCCATAAATACAAACCAGTGGTTTGTCACAGAACGTCCTACCCAACCTTTAAACATACCTACCATGCACCATAATAACAGTTAGGCATACCCTGCCAAATCTGCCAAGACCTTTTTGATGGGTTGAAAACACTGCACGGGGTTGGCTCAAGTCCCTCAACATAGTGTCTCAAGTGACAGCCAGATGTTTTTTGAGCCATCACATATGGAGAACCCGTAAGGCAGCTAGAAGGCCTTACAGCAACACTTCTGACGCTTTTTCGCTAGGTCATGGCGAAAGGCATGCTGGTTAGCCAGAGGTGCAGGTTGGAATGGTTGTGTCACACACAATCTGTCACACTGTAGGTCATCTGGAAGATGGTCAACAGGTGGCAGCTCAGAATTAGTCGACCTCTGACATTCACCAAATGACACCACTGAGCAATTATGCTCCAATTGTTGCCTAGGCCTGGCAACTTTGTTTGCGAACCACAGTTCACTCTTTTGAAAGCAGATCAATTTTGCCTTGAGTTGGCTTTCGAACAGTGAGCAATCAGGTGGCCAGGTTTGTGGCAGAAGAAACAGCTTTGTTTTGGATCTTGAAACCACACCTGTATCAGCTTTGCTAGCTGGCACACTCCTAGCCCTCGAGACCAACTGTTTCTGTTTGTAGGCCTCACAATTTGCTATCAAATGGCCAGACTTTAAAAAAAAAAAAAAAAAAAAAGGCTTCTGGGACCAGCTTATAAGCTAGAAGGATGGCACTTTTCAGCTTGTCATAAGTCAGACTGTCCTCACCTGACAATGAGGAACAAACTTCCTGAGCTTTACCTACCAGCTTACATTGTAGCAAAATGGCCCACGACTCCCGTGGCCAGTGTAAGGCTGTGGCTATTCGTTCAAACCACCCGAAGTAGCTGTCAACCTCAGTGTCGCGGAACACCGGAACCAGACGACTGTTTTTCCCTACATCAAACGGTGTGTCTGCCTGCCGAATGGAGGCAGCCGGAGAAAGGGAAGCCTGCTGGAGTTCCAACTGTCGCAACTTAACAGCTGTCTCCGCCTCCACCTTTTTCAATTCAACCTCCCTGGCTCTGGCAAGCTCTGGGTCTAAACGCTTAAGCTCCAACTCCTTTAGCTGGAACTCCCTCTCACGATCCTCCTTTTCCAACTGGAGACGAGCCAGGCGGACACGTAGCCTAGCATCCTGCTTCGAACCTACTGATGACTCTATGGAGAGTGGTTCGAAGTGAGGCAGTGTCATCGGCTTGTCCTCAGGGAGCCCCTGAGCAACAGGCGTAGACACTGATGGAGCTACAGCTTGATCTGGCACCTGTGGAACAGGCTGAGACTTTACACCATGCTCAGGTAGACTGGCAGACCCACTATCCCTTTCTCCACCAAGCCAGACACAAGAGCAGCTTTCAGCTCAGCCTTACGCAGAGCTGTGGAGACACAAGCGCCATAAAATGATGCCACCTCATGCAAATCCCTCTTCCTACAGGCGAAACAGAATGAAAAGGAAAACAGACAGGTGTGTTTAGTAAATAAAATAGCCTTTATTATAGATAATCTTAACATAAAGAGCCGGCAACGCCGTTTTACCAATAACACTTGGAAAAAGGAAAAAGGTTGCAACAACACAGAACACAACAACCAAACAAAAAACTCCACACCACGAAGAGGCACTTCCAGGGACCCACAAGCTCACCCTGTTACTAGCAGCAGCTAGTTTTACTGCTGCCGAGGCCCACAAGCCCACACTACTCACGTGAAGCAGTTACACTGCACACTGCTTCCACACTATAGGATCTCTCCCAACAACCTCGACACCCAATGTGAGAACACCCAGAGAAAAACCACCCTGCTCGCAGCTCACCCCCAGCTTAAATAGCCTCAGAGGTGATTGCTGACTGGATTCAGGTGGCGAACGAGGCTAATCAAGAGCAGCTGTGTCCTGGGGAGAGAGGAGAGTGAGAGAGAGAGACAGGGGTGTAGCAAGAGAGGAAGAGGCGGAGAGAAAAACCACACCCACACAAGGGCAGTTTCAGGAGGTCCAGCTAGGGCCGTAACATAAGCAATAGTTACTTTTCAAGTAATTAATTACTTTTAGAATCTTGTAACTCAGTTACTTTTTTGAAGAAGTAACTAGTAATTATAATTAATTACTTCAAAGTAACTTGCCCAACACTGATAAGAACCAGTCCATTTACCATTTGAGTTTCTTTACATTTTTCAAGCAAGTAATAGAAGTGTTATGACTTTCCACCAGGGTTATCTTAAGAGAATGGGCTTATTAGGTGGTGAGATAAGAAAACCAAGTACTCAGGGTAATTTCGAGAAATGACTAAGTGGATGGGCCCTGCTCGGTGAGTTATGGTTTTCAGCTTCCATAATAAACAGCTCGCTTTTTGTTAAGTTTTAGTCTAGCCTCCTTTGTCTGCATTTTGGTCCTCACACAAAACTTACACAATCTGCAGCTGCACATCCTGACAGCCATGCTCTTATTACCTCAAATTTAATAACCTTTTAACTATGTCTCAGTTGCTAAAGGGTGATTAAAAAGTCCTTCCAAAAAGTAATTAAAAGGGGCAAGTTTCAATTGGGTTTAAGAGGGAAAAGGCTTAAGCCTCATCTCCAAGGAGACCCACTGGGTAAAATAATTTAACGATGTGAGCTAAGGAAGAGGAGTGTGAGCAAGTGAGACGTGGCCAAGGAGCACTGGATCAGATTACCACCACAGCCCCCCCCCCCCAGCAAAAAACGTCTGAAGAGGTTGATGTGGCATTCTGAAACGCAACATCAGCAGGGTCCAAGAAGCCATGGGACCATGGGAGAGAGGGGAGAGCACTTAGTCCAGGGGATCCAAGTTGGGATTTTTGCCAAGTGTTGACCATTGGGAGAAGGAGAATGTGAGTGTGATAGCTTAATGCAAGACCGTAGGGAGAAATTTTGAGGGAGACTGGTCATTTTTTTCGTAGAAATAAAGAATGGAGAGTGAGCAGTTGGTTGAGTGTTCAAAGGAAGATTTACAGGAGAAGCGGATGAGCTCAATGAAAACTGGTGGGTAATTCTGGTAAACATTCCACATTTCAGCCATGAAACAGGGGAAACAAATTAGTTAGCATATAGAAATGACAGGTTTGCAGGAGTAGCATAGATGTGTCTCATTACCACACTAAGGAGCCAGACAATCTGGTAGAGATTTAGTGCTTGAGCTGGTCTTTAAATGCAGGTCAGTAATGAGAATGATTAGAACCAAGTGATCAGGTTGATGTGTGGAAGTAAAAAAGCGAATCTCTGCTCAGCTCCTCATAGAGACTCCAAGGCAATAACAAACAAGGGGAGGCTATGACACACGTTATTGGAAGCATACAGTGGGGCAAAAAAGTATTTAGT
>NW_005187437.1:53066-54904 GCF_000239375.1 Pundamilia nyererei | reverse complement strand
AAGTGTACCTCTGGTGCAAATTACTGACCTCTGTCATCATTTTAAGTGGGGGAACTTGCACAATCGGTGGCTGACTAAATACTTTTTTGCCCCACTGTATTTTTGTTGTACTTACTTTGCACAAACACTTTGATCAGTTATAAAGGGCAATAACACTACAACGTGTTACAGTTAATCCAACTTGTTTTTAATGGGTTATTCCTGACTTTCAGGTTTCAGATATAGCAGAGGCTATTCTGCCTATAGCTCTGCTGCCAGCTCTTCATTTATTCATTAAAAAAAGAAAAAGCTGTCACATGTGCAACTCTGAAGATAAACAACTATCTGGGATAATGAGTTTGCACTTTAACTAAACAGTTTTAAAATGAATGGTGTGTGATTTTGACATGTCAGGATCATAGGAGAAACTGACAGTTGGTCTGTATAGATTAACTTCTAATGAAAACAGATGGGGGGAAGCATTATGTAATGTCATGAGATTGGCTCGCCATCAAGCGCAGCAATCTTCCACCCGCTAAATCTAGATTAATTCTGCTTGTGTTTATGTGTGGGTGTGTATGCATGTGTGTGTGTGAGAGACAGAGAGAGAGTGGCGTGGGCAAATCTGTCAGGTTTTAAGAAATACTGGCAGGCAGTTCATTAGTGTTCAATGCAGCAGATTTTATAGCACAGTGCTCTAGACTTGAACACAACATATTTTTAAAAAATAAAATAATGTGACATCTAAAATGTTTTGCTCACAAAATGTAATCTTTTTAAAGTCCTCAAACCCCCACCCCCTAGACACACTGTGCACATACACAGACACACACAGCTGGTAGACTTTGACTCTCAATGTGACGTTTGCACTTTATACACAGGTTTAGCCTTTGCTGCCCCCTACTGTCGGAATCATCTCAGCACCACATTTTTGTCAAATTTATTTGTTCTCACAATTCTTGAAATGTGTATCTTTTTAAAACTGTATATTGTACAATCATTGTGGTACAAGCTTGGTGAGATATTCAGAAATGCCTCATGAGGTTAGGATGTTCACGAGAAATGGTGATCAGCCCAAAAATAAATTGTCTCAGTCTTTACTTCCCTCCGTCTTTCTTCCTTAGTGCCTAGTAAGTTAGTTACAAGTTGATGCCTGTGTTTGTTATTTTTGTTTGTTTTTTATTTTTTAAAATTACTGCTGCCGTCTGTGTTTTAGTTTTGCTACTTCTAGGTCTTAGGGTTTGATCTCATTGCCCCTCGTGATATTCTCTGCTCCCTCTGTTTCCATGTCTAGTCATCCCTGCCTGTGTGTTCCCTCTGTTCCAGTGTAGTCCTTCAACATCGTTCAACTTAGAGAAACCATTCAGGGACCATTAGATTCTTCTTCTTTTGAACATATGTGCTTGTATTTTTTTCAGCAATTCATTGCATAGTTTTTATGAAATTCCAAAAAATTGCACCAACCCAGGCCACTCTGGAGCCCTAGCACTTGGCCAAACTTTCATCAAACTTTATATGAGTCACAAGACTTTTATCCGGTAATTCTGTGTTTTTGACATCTTTTTTTTTCTCTTTTCTTCCACAGGAACAGTTTAGGTTTCATGAAGAATTTGATTTTTCATGGAATTTTCCCAACACTGCATGATGATATCATCAGCTGTAAAAACTGAGGCTGGAGAATAATCTGAAAAAGAATTTCTTTTTCCTTCTTTCACACCCAGACCTTTTCCCTACATGTATAATATATACATCAAAATGTAGCTATCAATGTCCTCTTTCATCCAGTGTCATTCTCATTGAGATGGGATTTATATTATTCTCTAATTACCTCCCTCCTCCCGCTCCATCACCCCCCCCCC
>NW_005187437.1:45825-51802 GCF_000239375.1 Pundamilia nyererei | reverse complement strand
GTGTCCATCTCCCACGCGTGTGTTCATTAAAATCATCGTTTGACTTAACCCGGCCTGACCAGTGTTGTTATTGTGGTTTTTTCTCTTGTCTCCATCCCCAATATTTTGAACCTTAACATGCCCTTTCTCTCTTCTTCTGTTAACTTTCTTCCCGTCTTCTCTTTCTTCTTGTCCATTCTGATTGTAATAAATCAAAATCCTAATACAAATCTAATAAAATATGACTTTCAAGTGGACCAGTATAGCAAAAGCTGCAATGGTCCAATTGGGGGAATAAATGTAAATTTTGTTTGGCCTTCGGACAATAAATCTGTTTAGTTCAACTATACTGCAACCTGCCACATTAAGGTTATATGCAGTTTCCAGTGCAGATGCTCTTCCACAGGACTACATCACTACGAGTGAGTCCTGAGTGCTCATGATCCTGTTGCCTCTTCACCAGGTGCCATTTCTTGGACTCATTTTTGTAGGTACTGCATACGGATGAACAAGGTGCCCCAATCAGTCAGTATCTCTTTCGGAATTCTGACTTGGGAGATGACCTGAAACGGTGCCTGTGCCACAGTTTCTGTTGCAGAAATGCTGGCCAGTAGCAATGCTTCAGGATATTGTCTTGCGGTTCGCCACTTGGCATTCTGGGCAGGATGCACGTCACTGGCGCACATCCCCTCAATGGTCAGAGTTTTATATCCCATGAAAGGATATTTTCACTAGGTGCAGAAGTGGATCAGTGAAATCACCACAGATGAGAACAGCTGACTGTGAGCACACATCATCCTTGGCACATTTCCATTTGTTTTCCAATTTTCAAGTAGGGTTATGCTTTGAAGCTAACTGCACAAGTTGAATGACCCCTTAGTTTCAACTAGAGTCAACCTGTGTCCATGGTGACATCTGCTGGACAATTTCACTACACCAGTACACTACAGTGACACAGACAAGCTCTGCACAGTTCCGAACAAAGCTACTTATTATACCAGACTGTTAATAATTATGATCAACACATATTTAGGAGGCCAGAAACATATTGGAACTGTTAAAGAAAGCAGTCTGTGACTATAGTGATCAGTGTACTTCAGCAAAATTCTCTCTCTTTTAATATTCCTGTTGCGTTCAGTAACTTAATTTACAAAGTAAATCATTCTGAGTCTGCTGTATTCGTTGGAATAACCAAACATGTTTCCAGCTGTTGTGAGATCAGTCTGCTTTGTTTTTGGTTGATTTTGAAGCTTTCCAGGTGTTCGTTTCAGCTTCGTGCTAGAAACTTTACTTTATACTGCCGTGGATGCTGTATCTTATAACACTGGCATGATGTTTTACTGGGTCATAGTGAAACTGCATTACTCCTGCTCTTTATGAGATTATTACAGCAGAAGCGTCAGTGGGAATGAAAAAAAGGGATCACCTGTATTTAATGGATGTTTTTCTGACATTTCTTTTAACAGTATAAATATATTTATATGGTGTTATATGAGTAATGTGTTATAGTGTTGATAAAGTAACTTATTGCAGCAAATAAAGTTTTCTGATGAAAGGGAGTAAGAGCTGAAAATTCCTGCTGTTTTATTTTTTCATTGAAAGCAGAGAGGAGGTTTTTGTTGAGATATTCAGCTGTGAGTTTACGCCACAGATTACACTTTAGATTCCAGTGTTTGAGTGCTTGCATAATCCATATTGGGCTTCACAATCCACGGCAAAAACATAGCGGGGGTGCTGGTTAATGAAACATTGGAATAATGGTGCCCGGTGTACAGTACCTGTCGAAACTGGGGTGAAGGTCAGTGGCAATGTTCCTTATCCCATAGCCCAGGCAATATTGTGATTCACATTCGTATATACGCAGCTAATCAACGTCGTTGACAGGCTATGACAGCGTCCTTATGTGCCGACACTGGTGTTTTAGTTAGCAAAGCAGCGTGGCTGATGTGGAGTGAAGCCACGTTAATGACAACGTGTACAACCATTGGAGATGTGAGCAGGACAGACGGAGCAATTGACGGAAAAGGTGTGGACTTTATACCAGGTTTTTAAATTGTGTTGATAGGCCACATAAAACCAGAGTTATGATAAAAAAAATGCAATGTTTGGTTTTCTTCCTGAATACTATCGTTGTTTATATTTACTGCGGGACGAAACAGTAAAAACGGCGTTTTATAAGGGAAACGCTGGAAAGCCTGTGAGCAAAAACGACACCACCCCCCAAATGGCATTTAGTTGTTTAGGAAGGGGGGAAGTTTAAGGAGTGACAGCAGTGTTTTAAGATGTGAGAGATTTGCAACGTTTAGCGCAAATCTTGTGTAGTTAGTGTGTAGTGTAGTCAATAGTTTTGTTGTGTGTGTCAGAACAATGAGGCGACTACTGAATGTTACAGGTGTTACAGGAGTGATACATCTCCTGTTGTTAGGCTTAAGGTATCAGACTGTTTTTCTCCTTTATCTCATAGTGGACAGAAATAATTTTTGGAGTGGCACAAATAATTTGTGTTGCATCAAATTTGATGCAGAACACCTGATTGTTCTGTAAATAGTTTGAAATGTTTATTTAAAAAAAAAAACGCCTTGGCTGCATTTTTAGGTAAACAGCTGCAAAAAACTTGCATAACTCAGTTACTTTTTTGGAGAAGTAACTGAAGGAAACGGCTTCCAGGGCCTAATCCGTGGATCGACTTCCTCCGAGGCGTGGACGTCTATCAGCAGAGAATGTCCCTTAGTCTGTAACACAGTCAAATATATTCTCAAGTAACATTCAAGCATGCCATTCAGCGTGTTAGTACGAGCTCGGGAGCAGCTTGGGAGAACAAGAAAACAGAGACTGCTTCAGGTTGTCTTCCCAAATTGACTCAACTTTATTCTCAAGTACAACAGTTTATATAGAGGGTAAAATTCATGAGACAGCAGATTATCAGTTTAAACCAGTACAGACCAAGATAAGGGAGCGTCTTCCTGCCCTTGGGTGAAGAAGCATCCTTTGTATAGTTTATCAGTTCAGATACAATTGTGATTATCTTAGCGACATATTTTCAAGGCACGAAATAAAGAGTTCTTACATTAGTGAAATCTGAAACAAACCATTTGGCCTTCAACAGGCGTCTCCTAAGAGATTAAGAAACTAATGTAGCTGAGGGAGTGATCTCTGTGGTATTTCAACCTTGTACCAGCCTGTGATTCTCACACATCAATTCTTGGGTCAAAGAGAAAAATAACTAAAGCAAAGGGGCCTTATTGAATGACAGAGTTTTCCTGCATAATGTCACTATAAAACAATATCCAGTAAATGCTACCATGGTACTAAAATACCTAACAGTAACTATATAATTAATTGCCCAATATTGGTCATTACTGTATTTTGCAAACAGAGGGTTACAGGACTCTCTCCCAGGCCAGACTCCTACTCATAATACAAGTCAGGGCTTTATAAAAAAAGAAAAAAAAAAAGTTGTGTTTTCAAAATTGGAGTTCAAGTTATTTTTACTTCAAGTTAAGTTACTTCCAATAGTGTTAACATACTACACAGGTCATGAACAAGATTTTTTTACATTGTAAGTGGGCTAAAGCAGTTAATTAAAAGTAGTCTAACATAATTGTAAATGCTGTAATTGGATTATTTTAATAAGCCATGTAACTTGGATGGATTCGATGCTGGCGTGACCACAGTGCACACGTCTACTGTTGCTCACAGCGGTCCGCTCAGGGAGTTTATGTGTTCGCTCAGACACATGAAAAATTAGAGGGAACAATGGTCCGTGGCCTTGGTTTTTCTAACACCTGCGCTTCAGAAGCTTCCCATCCCTACGAGCAATACACCATAATGCTTTTTTGTGCACTGCATTCATGGATAGAGCCTGTTCAGTGCACAACTGCACGTCCTCATCAGTTATTTAGTGAGCCAGAACTACACAATACGTGTTACTGGAACACTACACAGTAAGTCATTAAACTTGCAAATGTCACGAAAGCCCCGAGATTACTAAAATTATATTATTCATAAATAATGTTATTTAATTATTTATACAAAATTCCTCGCATTAGAAGACTTTAATTGTGAAAGTAAGAACAGGAACAAGCTCTGCGTTAACATGTATTTCCGGTACGACGTCGACAGGTCCAATAGCAGTTCCTAGAACACCCACAGGGAACAGTTCCACAGTAGCGGAAGGAGTAGTCGTAGGTCTCTTGTATGCCGCTTTCTGCGTAGTGGCTGCTTGGATGAAATCGTGAATCTGATGTGGGACGTTCTGGTTAGACGTTGCTTCTTTCGGGAATTTTAAGTCTACGGACCAACACAGTGTTCATCACATTACAGCGATATTTTAACGGTGTTGACAGAGATTAATTTGTCATCATTTTTTAAGTTAGCACAAAGCTAACATCAGCGTTACCTTGCTCTAACCATGTCTGCTTCGACTGGATGCTCCCCATCGGGCCAGCACTCGGGCCTTGTCCCCAGTATGTCCATGTTTCGATGGCTAGAAGTGCTGGAGAAGGAATTTGATAAGGCTTTCGTGGATGTGGATCTGTTGCTTGGAGAAATAGATCCAGATCAAGTGGATATAACGTATGAGGGTCGGCAGAAGATGACCAGCCTCAGCTCTTGTTTCGCTCAGCTCTGTCATAAAACTCAGACTGTCTTCCAGCTCAACCATAAACTAGAGGTTAGTATTTCGTCTAAGAAGAGCGGTTAATATTAGGAAGCGAGTTTCCTGTTAATGAAATGATCACGCCGACTCCACTCAAGATTCAACAGAGTGACTAATGCCACAGAGCAGCACTGGTGTTTTCAGGGCTTCAGTCACTCCTGTGTTTTGGTGTCCTCCCTGTGCTTCTGAGGGTTTCTATCCATCTGTGGCACCGACCTGTAAACTGTGATCACATGGGTTATGGTATCCACAGCAGCCTTCGTTTGGTCATTGAAACCAACATAGGTGTTAGCATACTTCACATTCATTTGTCTTCTAGATACAGGTGTCTTTGACCGCTTTATTAAATGTCCTTTATAATTATGTAGCGCTAACGTTTTTTTAAATAAATACATGAATTTCAGCATTTTTCGATTATTACGTCATGGCCTTAAAGTGACAATGATTATCTTTTCTTTAGATGTAATCAGGATTGTGTGGTGTAATGTCTCGTTTGTATATGGAGTGCCCTTCATTTTTTTCCTGTAAATGTTAACATAAAACTAAAAACACTATCACTGTCATTCACTTATCCGTATTGTGTCTCTCTTATTAATGTTATTATAATAATTTGTGTGTTTTGTTTCAAGAACACGACCTGTCATTACTAATTTGACAAATCAAAAAGGCTCTCACTATAAAGACATGATTAAAAGCCTGAGACATTTTTGAACAACACAAACCTAAAGCAACAGGCTAATCCGCTCCAACACATATTATTGTTTAGGCCGTTCAAGGCTTCCGTACGTTTCCACAAAGCTGTCAGACTCGGTCTGTAAGTCGGCAGGCCCCAGGCTTCTTTTGAATGAGAGGGGCTTTAAAGACTAAGTCAGCACCTGAACTCCTTGGCATTTCCCCAGCAATGTTTGCTGTGTAATTAGGGTGTGTTGTCATGTCTAAAGAAGCTTTGCCATTTGTGAATATTGTCATTATGGGCTATATCGGTGTGTAACAATGTTTAAATAGGTGATACAGGTGCGAGTGACATCAAAGTCAAGTCAAGTCATCCGCATGAACCAGTGGCATTTCCTGCTTAGAGATAACCCTGCTTCTTCCAGCTTAGCTTGTTATCATGGTGATTCACCCTGCCAGCTGTTAAACTTGTTAAACAATGCATATACACTGTGCCATCCATCTATCAGATGGAGCAACCCTCTGTCCTAGACTTTGAACCTTGTTTCTAAATGTTTTCCAGTGGTGGAACAGAAGTGGATCATGGAGGGGTCAGGACAGATGCACTGAGAAAAATGACTAAACATTAGGGCTGAACGATTATGGAAAATAATCTAATTGCGATTTTTT
>NW_005187437.1:38174-44586 GCF_000239375.1 Pundamilia nyererei | reverse complement strand
TCAGGAGGATGCAGCCCATGAATTTGGACATGTCCAGAGTATAATCGCAGCCTTTGCGGTTAGAAAATTGCACTTGATCATGTCGCGATATTATCGCAAATGCGATATATCGTTCAGCCCTACTAAACATAACTTGTGTTTTGACAAAAATGTTGTGATTGTACAGTTTTGTTAGCTCAGCAATAGGACTGGGTATCATCACTGATTTCTAGAATTGATTCGATTCTGATTCACAAGGTCCCGATTCGATTCGATCCACGATTTCAATTAGATTTGAATCGGGGAAATTTTTCCTCAGAAATATTATAATTCTGATCATAATGTGCAATAATAACAGTGTGCAATACACATACACTTATTCTTCTTTTTTTATACTAAGTTAATATACTGTGTTGTTTGTGTTGCGTTGTGATGTGTCATATCGTGTCGTGTTATATGTAGTGCCGACGTAGGACAGTTTTCCAATTTCATTGTACTACTGTACTATGTATGACTGTGCAATGACAATAAAGAGTTATCTTATCTTATCTTATTTATCAGTACTGACACTTTTGAGACGTCATCAGAGGTGTAAGCATCACAGCAGATGCCTTTGTGTCAAAGTAACTGAGGATAAAACACAGAAAAACATGAAGGCCTGGCTTTTTATATCAGTTAACCTTAAAAATATTCAGCAGTAGAACAAAAACGGAAGAAAACCTGCTCGTGAAGCAGCGCAAAGTCACAGAGGCATTTTGCAATTTGTCATAATTTTAAAAAGCATTTTTTAAAAGTGTGATTTTTTTTTTTTATCGTGGTGGAAGAAAAACAGCAAAAGTAAGAGGGAATTCATGACTATGTTTAAGTGAAGCGGAATGTAAAGCTTAGTTTTGATCTTCTTTTGTTGCTGATTCAGTCAGTTTCGGTTGGAGAGTGTTGAAACAGCAGCTTCAGAACCCAGCACAAAAAAGGACGTAAACACAGAGCGTCGACCAGACGCAGCAGAAGCTGTGAGGTGTTGGCTTTCAGGTGAGAAAGCTGACATCTCACTGATTTTGATGCGTCAGGTCTGCGCTTTGTGTTTACATGTTTGTGCGGAATCCGTTTACCTGCACTCATTTACTGTTTTAGCTGTTTGGAGGTTGTTGAAATAGTTTTGTGAGCTTTAACCTGAGATTCGGGCGTTTCTGGCAAAATACATTTATATTTAAAAAGCAATTCAGAATTTTTATGAATTGCTTTATTCAAGCCAAAATCAATTTTAATCGGAAAATTGATTATTGAAACTCACCCCTACTCAACGTGCGTCTATTACAGCAGAAGGCGCAGGAAGGTCACCGCCTTTTCTGTCTGGAGTTGGCATGTTCTCCCTGTTTTTGCTACAGAATGTCTGTCCATGAATTAATGTCCCGAAGGTCAGGCAGACTTGGCTTGTGTGAAACGGTGTTTCATCTTTTCCGCCTCTTTAATTCAAGTACTAAATGACACATCTGCAGATCTTTTGATAAAGAGCTTTTAATAAACAAATACATCAGGGCTCTAGACTAACTTTTTGCCATGGTTGCACTGGTGCACCTAACTTTTTTTCTTAGGTGCACCAGTGCAAAAGGTAGCAGCAGCACAGAGTCGGTGCTGCGGGGCTTCAGCAGCACATTCAGCTACTCTAAGCAGCACCTTTATGATATGGGCATAATGTTGTCTGCTGTTGGCCACAGAGCCTTTCAGAGGTTTTTTTTTTTTTTTTTTACTCGAACAGCTGGTCGCAGGGATTTTTTTAGTCACATTATTGAGAAATTAGCCTGCATTTGCAACCAAATTGATTGCACTCTAGAGCCCTGGATATGTAATATGTTATTTTCTTTAAAGACCTTTAGAATACCACATGAATACATTGTTGTGCTAAATTTATGGGATCGTAATGTTTCCGCACAGTAACTAATAATTAATACTCATAAATTACAAAGAAAAAAAAAGTATGTACTGTAAGATTTGGGTTTTGCAAACTACGAAAACAGTGATGCTGTGATCTGAGACCCATGCCCCTCTAAACCACCTAACACATCTGCTTCCTGTGCCCCATCCCTCTGTTGTTTCCTTTCACTCTAGGCTCAGCTGGTAGACTTGCGCTCAGAGTTGACCGAAGCTAAAGCTGCACGGGTGGTGGCAGAAAGGGAGGTCCATGACTTGCTCCTGCAGCTTCATGCTCTCCAACTGCAGCTTCATGTCAAGCAAGGCCAAGCTGAGGAGTCGGATAGCATCAAAGATAAACTGGTAGGGAGAACGGCTGTAATACAGTCAATCAGCCTTTGTAATCATTTAACAATAGTAACAGAGTTACTGATTGGCTGCAGTGAGTGAAGATGACATATTTATTATACAATCATTGAGTAATACACTGTCACTGACAACCTAGTCTTCTGTTTTCAGTCTAAGATGTTAGGTACGTGTATCAGACATGCTTGCTGACATAGCATTACAGTGTACAGCTTAGTGATGCGCCTGTAATTAAAAAAGTCAATGTCATTCTTGTACTCGGACCAAGACATGTATGTTCCTTTGAGGTAACATTACAATTTCAAGAGAAATTTCATTCATGTTTACTCCTTTCGTCTTTCTACTCCAGGTCTTCTTACTGTTTTTCTGTCTTTCTAATGTCTTAATCAACAATAACACTCCCCGGCAAGCAGAATAACAACACTGTAAGCATACTGTAGTAGTTTCAGTGCTGTGGACAGGTGCCAAGTTCTGCTGGAAAACAGAAATAAACATCTCCATTAGGGGTGTGTATTGGCAAGAATCTAGCGATACAATATGTATCACAATACAGGGGAGACCATACGATAGATTGCGATACTAAAAGCCAGACACTATTTGTGTTTATTAAGACTGAATTTAAGTGTAGGAAAATTCACAGTAAACAGTCCAAACTGTTAAATGCTTGGCATGAGCTATCTCAACTAAAATAGAGGGATACATTTCACTGGAGGAAACAAAACACTCTCTCTTTAAGTTCAAAATGAATGGAGAAAAATTAACATCTGCCTTATCAGAAGCCATGTCAAATAAACAAACAAAAACAGCTTTACTGATATATCGACTATTTCTTTAACATGAAAAAAGTAAACAATGAAATGTTAACGTACTTATTGAGTACTTTTAAAATACTAATCCAAAAAATGCTCTCTGCAGCATCAAAACGAAGCACTTTTTTATGTTACCTTAACACAAACAAATATAAATCAAAAATGAAATTGCATGAAGAATTCATCTGAGTAAACACTGACAATATAAAGTGCTATTAAAATGAAGTGCTAATAAAAGAAAGTACAGCTCTGCAGTGTCCATCAATAGAACACTTTTTGTGCAACCTGAAAAGGGGAATTTGTTCACCTGTGTGACTGACGGTTCCACTGATCAGTTTTGTGATGTGCTGTAACAGTGGCCTACCATTCAGTGGCTCTCGAAGTCCAAGGGTCGCATGTCAAAGAAACTGTCTGTGCTGAGCTGAGACAGTCCAGCACTGTCGCTTTGCCTTCTTGATACAACTTTGGCAGAGTATGTCCGTGAAGTGTTGTCGGGAGGGAACAGTGCAACAGGGCTCCAGTGTTTTAATCATATTACAAAATTATTTATTCTCCACAGCACTCAGAGGGAGCATGTCTTTGCAAATAAAAACAAGTACTGACTGCGCTATCTTTTTTTTGTTGCATGAGTTGAAGTTGCTGGTAGTTTCGAAAAGTTAACTTCTTTAATTGTCCGTTAAACACCTCATTTCATTTTAAAATTAGAATTTGACCCTCCGTCGCTATTGTGTCTAGACACATGTACTTGTAAATTTGTTGTGTTACCCGAGTATTTGACTCTGGCGGTGAAGATTTTACAGACTGCATAGCTCTTGTCATAGTCTTTACTGTGCTTTCAAAGCTGATGGAGTCTCTTAGATGACTTGAGCCTGCTAACAGTTGTCTTTGGGCTCTGAGACAACTAACGTCTGCTAAGTGACGCTAGACTATAACACCCCTCAACAAGAATCAGTTATCACAGAGGCTAACTTTAGCCAGCTGAGAGATATAATCTCTCCAGCCTGTCCTGGGTCTGCCCCAGGGCCTCCTCCTGCTGGGACATGCCAAGACTAGAATTATTAACCTCCCTGTGAAAATTTGGCATTTTAAAAACTATTTCCCAAGTGACACTAAAGAGAGCAAAAATGGTGTCATGGTGCAAAACTAATTGTACAGAAATAGAATATGCTCTAGATCTAAAGGGTGCAATGTAGACAAAACATGTGTGTAATAAAACCTGAGTAAGTAAATTTGTTACTGCAGCATGTTAACTGAGCAGTAAGCGGATTGAAGGGGTGTTGTTAAGTAATCCAACATAGCAGGGGAAAGAAACTGTCCTTGTGGCGTGAGGTGTTGGTTGTGATTGACCACAGCATCCTGCAGCAATCTTCTTTGCCTGATTCAGTGTCCTGGAGGGTGTACAGGATTGCAGCCAGTCACCTCTTCAGTGCAGCGGATGATATGCTGCAGTCTGCCTTTGTGCTTGGTAGTGGCAGTAGCGTACCAGATGGTGATGGAGGAAGTGAGGATAGATTAAATGATGGAGGAGTAAAACTGCATCATCATTGACTTTGGCAGCTTGTATTTTTTTCCACCGATGCAGGAAGTACATCCTCTGCTGTGCCTTCTTTGTTAGTGAGCTGATGTTTAGCTCAAACTTTAGGTCCTGGGAGGTGATGGTTCCAAGGAAATTGTCATCTCCCTCCTATAGGCAGATTCATCTCCACCCGAGATGAGCCCGTTGAGTTTGTCATTTGCAAACTTAAGGAGTTTGACAGATTGGCAATAAGAGGTTCAAATGTTGGTGTACAGGGAGAAGAGCCGAGGAAAAAGTACAGAGCCCTGAGGAGAACAGGTGCTGATGCGTTGAAAGTGAGACATGCCTGCCTAGACAGCAATTCGGTGATCCTTCTGCAGGTGTAAGCGGGAACATTTGGCTGTGAGAGTTGTCTTGTAGTAGAGCTGGGAGGACGGCATTAAAAGTGGAACTCAAGTCCACAAACTAGCCTGATATAGGTTCCTGCAGAGTCCAGATGCTGGAGGATGAAGTGCAGTGCCATGTTAACTGCATTGACTACGGACCTATTGACTCTTTAGGCAAACTGCAGGGATCCAGGAGATGGGATAGTACCAGGTGCTCAAATGTCTAAATGACTACAGAGGGCAGAGCAGTCGGACTGTTTCTAATAACACTTTTCCACTTTAACTGAGCACTCAAAGTGCTCTATACGACTTGCCTCATTTGACCGTTCATATAAACACTTTGTTCTATGTTTTTTTTCTAAGTAAGTCCTTTTTATGGATGCACCGGCAAGCAACTTGGGGTTAGTATCTTGCCCAAGGGTATTTGGCGTGCAGGCTGGAGCAGCCATGTTGCTTAGTCTTAAAAGTAATATGCACCATGTTTGGAGGTCAAAAGGCACTGCCGCAAAAACACCATAGCCAGAGTGAAGTTTGGAGGTGGAAACATCATGATGTAGGGCTGTTTATCAGCATAAAACACTGGCACGCTTCATATAATTGAAGGAAGGATGAGTGGAAAAATGTAGACATTCCTGATTGAAAAAATCTGCTGCCATCTAAGGGTGGAGGCAAGTCAATGATCCAAAACACACCCCAAAGGAAACTGTCAAGTGGTTTCAGTGAAAGAAAATAAATCTGTTAGAATGGTCCGGTCCAATCAGCTGACCTGAATCCAACTGAAAATCTATAAGGAAAAAAAACCTAAAGCTCAGAGTTAATGGAAGTGGCCCACGGAGCCAAAATCACAGAAATGCAATTTCTCCATACGGGAGGTGTCTTGAAGCTGTCACCAACAAAGCTTTTTGGACCAAGTATTAAATGCATTTCAGTAAGTGTGTTCAATACTATTTCCCTCTGTCATTTCTCATTATTACACATAATGTCATTTATGGTTTGATTTCTTTGCATATGATGACTGGATGGGTTTTTACCAACATCTGGTGAGAGTTTCATGTCAGTGGGACCATCAAAAATATCTTAACTTATAAAATTGTTCAATACTTATTTTAGCCCCTTTATGTTAAAAATTTTTTCACAAAGTATAAATGGTTTAGGACTGTAGTTGGAGAAATGCAGGGCTGAAGGGGTCACAGATCGGATGTTGACCTGGTTCAGAGCAAGGTTATTATAGTCAATTAAAAACTAAAACTAGATGTAAAAGAAACATTATATTTAACTTAAATAAAAACTGCACATGCCCCACATACAGTAATTAAACAGATTAAAACTAACCTGTGAGAAATGCATATCCTTAATCCAATCCAATCCAACTTTATTTATATAGCACTTTTAAAAACAACAAGTTGACCAAAGTGCTTTCCAATAATAAAACAGAGATAGCAGTTAAA
>NW_005187437.1:29736-37264 GCF_000239375.1 Pundamilia nyererei | reverse complement strand
CACACACACACAACACACTGTACTCTTTACATGCATCATGTGCCCAAGGATACTTCAAAATGCAAATGCAGTTGTTGGGCTTGACTTTCGAAAATTAAAGTCAAAGAAGTGGTGTGACTGCGCCGTTTTCAACATTTGTTTATAAGGAAGTTCCGTATCCATTTGCAGAGTGTGGGAATCAGGGTCAGAGACAATGCTTAAAATAACTGCTGACAATGCAATCAAAGTGGCTCGAGTTAAACTGTTCTTAACTACCAATGAAAAATGCAAGCTTTTGTTGATTTACATATGATAGGGTGTTAACTAAATCAGAGTTAGCCAAAGAACCAAAGCCTGCAATCAGTGATCAACTGTGAGTTTCAAAGCTGTAAGCAAACTACTTTCTGTGTAGGTGCCCCTCTAGCTAGGAGATGTGTTAAATACTGAAGTCAATAAGCAGCATTGTTATCTAGTGGCATAGTAACAATAGTGACTGTATTAAGACAGGTGGGAACACATTCTTGTGAAAGTTGCTCGTATAAAGTAAAAACATCAACTAGCCGATTGGCACATTTTTAGTACACAGACAGGGACGTTATCAGGCCTGCAGCTTGACCTTTAGTCACTTTCACAGTAGGATTTGTCTCACATCCATTGTAGAAATCACAGACTGTCATGATTGATCATAGACACTCATGGGTAAACACCTAAAGTGGTATGTCCCTGTGGTATTCCCACCCACCAAGCCCCAAGAACAGCTGGTGTGTTGAATGCGTTGGAGGTGCGAGCAGCTGACCTGAGGAGATGGAGGATCATGGCTACGCTGGAAACCTGGACCCTCCATGTCCAATTACTACGACTACCTGAAATAAACTCTGAAGTTCTCCTAAAAGATGTGAAAGCAGCATTATGGACAATTCCTAATGCGACGGTTATTGAAAGCAGCTGGCTGATCTACACCGCAGCAGCAGTGATCACTGAAATGCTTGGCTACATGATGAACAACCACAAGGAGCAGTATTCTTCACTGAGAAAGGCAAGCTCAAGGCAGCACAAAGGAAACTTGGCAACTATTGGAACTGCAAAAAGGGGTACCTAAGAAATGCTGCAAGTTGTCCTGAGGCCTTAGAAACTGTCAAGCAAAGACTCAGAGCCTTGGGCAGCTGCTTGGCGAGGTAACCCAGAGATAGAAGCCAGGAGAATAAACCAGTTCAAAACTGTTCAGTTTAAAGCCCCTTTTCTATTAGTACCTACTAATTGACTTGCCACAGATCACCACGAGCTAACTTGGATCACCTGGTTTTCCATTATAACCCAGTGTGCGTGCTTGTCGTCATAGCAACGCATCTGGGTGTGGACAACAAAGGTGGACATCGAGGCAAGAACATACCTGCTGCTCAGTGTGTGGCTTTTCATCAGACTTGGGGACCACGGCATTGTTTTTTTTGGGGGGTTTTTTATAGCCATTTACCCCCCTTGCCGGGTTTCAAAAATGGTGGTTTTAATTTTTGTGATCAAGATACTTTCATGACTCATTGAGTGATGCTGCTGACCAACCAATCAGTGGCATGCAGTGTGACAATGATAACATTTTAGTACCTACTTAGAAAGTACCTGATACCAGGTACTGTAACCTAATGGAAAACCCAAAAAGCCATGGCAAACGGTGCCAAGTCGAGAGGCGTGGGAGATGAAGGTTTTGCCTCACGTTCTAATTTTAAATACCCTATGATATACAAGTAATCCTGCAGTCTAAGAGTGAAGTGCTGTAATGGGGTCATGTGGTACTATCAGGTTAGTACTATAAGATGGGGCCTGATTATTCAAGATCTTTAATGTGATGAGAAGGATTTTAAATTTGATCCTGGATTGAAGAAAAGCCAGTGTAAGAGAAATATGCTGTCTGTCTAGTACCTGTCAGTACTCTTGCTGCAGCATTTTAGATGAGCTGAAAGCTTTCCAGCGAGTTTTTAAGACATCCTGATAGGGATGGGTATCGTTTAGGTTTTATCCGATACCGGTGCCAAACCGGTACTTTTGAAACGGTGCCGGTGCTTAAACGGTGCTCGAACCGGTGCTTAAAGAATGGAGAACACAAACTTTGTCCAAAAACCTCTCATGTTTAGCTGTTTTCCACTTTTTCTTTGGTCATTTTAGCCTTTTTGGCCAGGGTGAAGGGAGTATCTGCCATCAAACAAGAAGACAGCCGCATGTAACTACAACGCTGTTTGCCAGTTCACCTTACGTGCATTAATTTATTAATGTGGTTAACCTACTAAACGTAAATTACACACGAACAACATTAAGCTACTCACGCAGAGAAGAACGGCTGCTGCTGCCATCATCCGTCATCATTTCTGCTGCACCGGCAGGGCTAGCGGCCAGGACTCTCCTCTTCGGGTTTTTGGGGGAGGTTGCTCCGGGTCCGATAACAGGCACCACACCCGCAGTAGATGTGCTCGGTGTGAGGTCTCGCAGCAAGCTATCAAATACGGTGCATTTCTCAGCTTTTAAAAAAACGCTATGCATCGCCAAGTTCGTTGTCAGCTTCGAGGTGTTACCTCCTTTGCACAGTATCACCTTAAAGCACTTGTTGCAGGCTGCTGAGTTTGCATCTTTTGCTGTGAAGTACAGCCAGACTTTTGACCACTTCGCCTTGGGCATTTTTAATCTGTAGCTCTGCTCTAAAAGAACATACGTACCTGGGCCCACCTACTATCCTTGGAAAGGTAAAATGGTTGGCTAGAATCCAAAGTGTATGATATCTCAGGAAAAAAAACAAAACACCGAAATAAAGCACCGCTTTTTGGTCTGGTTACTACCGTTTATGTCAGAACCGGATACCCGTACCCATCCCTACATCCTGATAATAATGAATTATAGTTGTCCATGAACTAGTTTTTCAGTGTCACTCTGAGACAGTATGTTTTTAATTAATATTGCACAAATGGAATGGTAAATGAACTGTTTTTATATAGCCTTTTTCTTTTTTCTGCTTTCTATCTAACATTTGCACACAATAATACTCTGATGGAGACTAGTATCATCCACGTCTTTGTCTTTAAGACATTCCCACAGTTTAACTAATTGGTATGTGTTATCTGGCCTAAGGAATAGATAAAGTTGGATATCTGCATAGCAGTGAAAATATATGCTATGCCTTCTGATGATACTGCCTAAGGGAAGCATGTAAAACATAAAAAGAATTGGTCCTAGCACTGAACCCTGTGGAACTCCATAATTAACCTTAGTGTTTGAAGAGGTCTCTCCATTTACATGAAGAAATTCGAGTGTATTATACAGATGAGATTCACAATACTGCAGCATAGTACTTTTAGTACCTGCAGCATGTTCTAATAGCGGTAATAAAACATTATGGACAACTGTATTGAATGCTGCACTAAGGTCTAGCAGGACGAGCACAGAGATGAGTCCACTGTCAGAGGCCATAAGAAGATCATTTGTAACCTTCACTAAAGCAGTTTCTGTACTGTGATGGGCAATTTTAACTACTTTAAAGTAGTTAAAATGGTTTAACTACTGTTTTTAATAGTGTAAAGACCAGTTTTTTCAGGCTAAATGATGATCTTCTAAATTAGTGACATGTCATTTCTTCTCCCGACCATGAATTATCTACTTTAAGGTGCATGTTTGAGAGTTATACCAAGGAGTCAAGTACTTCTGATTTGAGGTTTTCTTTTTCAGAGCAGCTACAGTATCCAGCATTTTATGCAGTGAAGCTGTGACACTATAAACAAGTGTCATGAAATCAATTCATTACTGCTGTGTAATCCACTGTTGTAAATTTAAGAAATGATCAGACAAAAAATGGTGTTCAGGGAATACTGTTAATGTTCATTTGCTTTGCCATATATCATAATAAGATCTAGAGTAAGACTAAGTGTTGAGTGCGTTCTTTTATTTTTTGAAAGAAGACACTTATTTCTAATAATTGGCCTTGTTGAGGCTGTCATTTTTAATATCTACATCAATGCAAAAATCACCCCCACTAATTATTTTAGCTGAGCTGAGTACCAAATCAAAACATCTGAGAAGTCAGAAACTCTGAGTAAGGCCCATAGATAACAACAAATAAGACTGTTTTTGAGGTTTCCAGCTTGCATGGACAAGGCTAACCATCAGGCTTTCGAATGAATTAAGACCATGTCTGGGTCTTTGGCTCATTAATAAGCTGGAGTGGAAGATCTTGTTCTAAGTTTAATAACTTTTTGGACACCACTTAGACAGCCAGAAATTTAACGAGAACATATCACTCCTGGTCCGACTGGGGAGGGGACCAGGAGTCTAACATACAGAAGCTAACTGTGCTCCATGAGCCATCTAGCAAACTAACAAATGAGTCAGCTGCTAATGGACCAAACAAACCCAGAATGGCTAACTGAAAACGGGCCAATCCCGTTCAACTGCTGGTCAGTAACCTGCCTCAGCACCACATGGAGCAGGGAAAAGAAAGGACAGATGGGCAAAACACCAGCTCCTGGTAGATAGACTGTAAGACCAGACTGACCAACCTGTGCACTGCCTGGATTGACTACAAGAAAGCCTACTACTCAGTGCCTCACACATGGGTCCTGGAATCCCTAGAATTGTACAAGATCAATAGGACCCTAAGAGCCTTTGTCAGGAACTCAATGGGGATGTGGCGAACAACACTAGAGGCCAACTTCAAGCAAATAGCAAAAGGCATTATCAAGTACAAGATTAAACAAGAAGATGCTCTGTCACTACTGCTGTTCTGCATAGGCCTGAACTCCCTTAGCCAGACCAGACAAACTACGGAATGGAGCAATTGTCAGCCACCTCCTCTACATGGAAGTGTGTGCCAGGAGTGAACGAGACATCGATTCACTGAGCCACATCACTAGAATCTACAGCATCATCAGAGTGTTATTCGAACTGGAGAAGTGTAGTCGGATGGCAACAAAGAGAGGGAAGGTAGTCAGAACTGAGGGAATTCCACTACCAGAAGGCAACATTGCAGACATCGAGGACAGCTACAAGTGCCTGGGAATTCCACAGACAAATGGGAGGCTGCTAGGAAAGCTGCAGTCATCAAATACATGCAGAGAGTACAAGATCAAGATTCAGGCAGTCAGCACCTGCCAGTCGTCAAGATACCCTGCTGGGATAATCAGCTGG
This sequence comes from Pundamilia nyererei, assembly GCF_000239375.1. Classification (NCBI taxonomy): domain Eukaryota; kingdom Metazoa; phylum Chordata; class Actinopteri; order Cichliformes; family Cichlidae; genus Pundamilia; species Pundamilia nyererei. The sequence continues at coordinate 32,125 of NW_005187437.1, read as the reverse complement.
CCTGAGAGAGAGAGAAGCCACTGACATCAAGACAAGAAAGCGTCTTATCATGCGTTAGTGACCTAGACTTGGAGGATGCCTTACCCCAAGTCCAGCACCCTGAGACTGTATACTAAGCGGATGGAAGGTGGCTGAGGACTAGTGAGTGCCAGAACCAATGTCCAGGATGAAAACACAAAGGTCCATGAGTTCATCAGCAAGCCACAACTGATAGTGTGGCTCCTCCATGGTATGTACCACTGGCGGATATAAGAAGTGGATAATATTGAGAAATCCTGCCAGACATAGTAGTGGTGGATAAGCAGGGGAAGTGGGCTGTAGTGATAGATACCAAGTGATAACTGGAGAACTCATTGCAGTGAGCCCCAAACTGGGCGAGCAGGTCCAGCACATGCCAGGAATAAAAATCCAAAAGAGCGCAGCCTGCATTGTGCCTGAACTGGAAGGTAACAGAGGACAGTAGTTGTCAATGAGCAACAGGTTTGAAAACCTCAACAATAAGGCAATCTCTTATCAAACACTGTGCTATACTCCCTCAAGTCCAAAGTTTGATATAGATTCAATTTACAATTGTTGAAAAATGCCACATTAAGAATCTTCTATTTATTAGTGAGATTGGGATCAGCCTGTCAGCTGTGGTTTATCCCCGTGTACCTAGTTTTCTCATGGTTATTTTTCTGCAAATTACATAAAATTACATAGACTAATGTGAATGTAAATCAGAGTTTAACCTTCTCATATAACATTTGTAATTAATCATGATTAATTTTTGCAAATTTAACAATACATTTTCATAATATTCATTTAAAAAAAAAAAAAAAGGTTAATATTTTGTACTTACAATGTATGTGTTTGTTCTAGGAACAGGAGCTCGAGGCCAGTAAGAAGGAGAAATTAGCAGAGGCAAAAATGGAGGCAGAAACCAGACTATATAAGAAAGAAAACGAGGCCCTTCGCAGGCACATGGCAGTACTGCAGGCCGAAGTCTATGGTGCCAGACTGGCTGCTAAATACTTGGACAAGGAACTGGCTGGCAGGTAAGACGTTAAAGTTCAAACTATTTTTAGTGCAAAGTTTAGGTTTGCTAAGACTATTATGGTAACTTCTAATAATAATAATGATGATGATGATGATGATTCTAATAAGCAATTAGTATAATAATTAGGAAGTCATGCACATGAAGGCACGTGGCACAGACTACATGCAGTGGAAGTGACGACTAATGTGAGAAGAGTGAAATGATGGGGTTTAGTGTAGTCTGTAATCATGTTGAGAACATGATAATGGTGAAAGTTTTGTTGAGATTAAAATATCAGTTTGGACCTGTGCAAGAGGAAAGCACACACTATAACATGTATACACAAGTATAATAAACAAATACAAGAAATTATTATACGTATGTCTATCAGTCTTTGTACCTATGTTGCTGAAAACCAAAGTGAAGTATGTAGTGTAAAATAAATTTGAATGAGAAATGGTCTCTTCTGGGGGACCTTGTTTCAGTAGCACAGTAATCACTTCTCATTAGTAGGCAACATCAAAGGGTAGATGAGTATTGCTCTCTGTTTATCCCCGTTAATGGGCTACATACGACAGGCCTTTAAGGTGGCAGTACTTACACCATTTGCCGAGCCAATCTTCAACTCCCATTCACCAAAAATCCTTTAAAGAGTAATTGTAAAACAGCTAACTAATCATCTGCAGAGGATTAGTTTATTTAAAGTCTAGGAATTAAGGCACTCCGCTGCAGTGGTTTGAATCATATCTTTCTATTAAGTCGATTTGTTCGTGTAAATGGGGACAGAAAGCTTAACTATAAAGTTTACATTTGATATGCCTCCCTTAGGCAGTATTGTTGAAAGGCAGAGCCTTTATTGGAAGAATCTTTTAAAGACATAAAGACCTGAATGAATTTCCTGCTTCTAATTTCAGATAAAACTGAGATTTTGTACTTGACCCCAAAAAAACTTAAAAACATGGTGTCTAAACCAATAATAAGAGGCAGATCCTTAAGTTTCCCGGCCCGTCTTCTGTGGAACCAGCTCCAAGATTTGGGGCACAGACACTCTCTTCTTCACTTTTAAAATTAGGCTTCTAACTTTCCTCGTTGATAAAGCTAATTAGGGTTAGGGCTGGATCAGGTGACCCTGAATCTTCCCTTAAGCTGGGCTTACACTGTGCGATTTTTTTTTCAGTCGCGTTATTCAGCTCCTGGTCAAACTGTACGATTGACTCGCAGGGGTTAGAAGTTCGTAGGTCACGATGCAGGGTCTCACACTATCCTGTTTTTGTAAGGTCCTGTTTTCTTTCTCTCAACCCCAACCAGCAAGCTGCCCGTCCCAGCAAGAGCCTAGTTCTGCCAGAAATGTCACCCTGTTCAAAGGGCGTT
>NW_005187437.1:28471-29621 GCF_000239375.1 Pundamilia nyererei | reverse complement strand
GGTCCTGTTTTCTTTCTCTCAACCCCAACCAGCAAGCTGCCCGTCCCAGCAAGAGCCTAGTTCTGCCAGAAATGTCACCCTGTTCAAAGGGCGTTTTTCCTTCCCACTCTCACCAAGCACTTGCTCAGAGGGGAACATTTGATTGTTGGGGGTTTCTCTGTGTGTATTGTTGTAGGATCTTTACCTTACAATATAAAGTGCCTTGAGGCGACTGCTGTTGTAATTTGGCGCTATATAAATAATATTGAATTGAAATGTGTGATCCATGCATTATACTTACCTATGACCAGTGATGTCACAGATGTCAAATATTTTACATATTTCAGTAACATATTAAATGGCACATACAGACAGTAATTAGATCTTTGCTTGGTTTGTCTTTCAGGGTGCAGCAGATACAGTTACTGGGTCGTGACATGAAAGGGCCAGCACATGACAAGCTCTGGAATCAACTGGAGGCAGAAATTCACCTTCACCGCCATAAAACTGTGATCCGAGCATGTAGAGGTCGAAGTGACCCAAAGAGACCTCTTCCCTCTCCTGTGGGACATGTGAGTGTAAAACTACAAAGTAGTGAAAGCTGTTGGTACCTTTAGTTCTGCGTCCAAAAGTTGTTTTTGTGTGTAATTACAGGATCCAGACATGCTGAAGAAAACCCAGGGAGTTGGCCCTATCCGAAAGGTTGTGCTGGTCAAAGAGGATCATGAGGGTCTAGGAATTTCCATTACAGTAAGAAGTCTCAGTATTTTATCTTTTTAATCAGCAGCTGGTCATGTTTGGATCAAACCTTAAGTAAAATGGTAAATGGTAAATGGCCTGTATTTGTATAGCGCTTTATCGTATCGAGTATCGAGGTTCTGTTCTCTGTTCACTCCCCATCTGAAGCTAGGGGGTTTTCATCTACTAAGATGATGCGGTCAAAGCATATTTCGGTCATCAGTGGTAATGAGCAGGACCATCTCCTCCAATTTCTTGGGGGTGACATTTACTTGCACCTTGCATTCTCTTTGTCTTTAAGAAGCACTATCATCCTTGTTTAAGCTTCAGTTGGTTAGATGTCCACTTTGTCTAAGGCTGTTTCAATAAGTATGTACAGTGGGGCAAAAAAGTATTTAGTCAGCCACCGATTGTGCAAGTTCCCCCACTTAAA
>NW_005187437.1:21432-27108 GCF_000239375.1 Pundamilia nyererei | reverse complement strand
CCTGGTGTGGTGTAAGTGGCCTCAGTCGGCAACTCAGGCTCTGTTGTGGTGCAAATTACTGACCTCTGTCATCATTTTAGGTGGGGGAACTTGCACAATCGGTGGCTGACTAAATACTTTTTTGCCCCACTGTATGTCCAAACTTTCCAACTGGAGTCGGACATGGACCCACTTTCTACTTACTTTTTGAGTAAGCAATGAAGCCTCAATGAGAGTGCAAGTATCTGTGGGTTCACTGAACACAGGTAACAGTGGTTGATTATTCACAATGTCTGTGACCTCAGCCAAAAATGTTCTCAGCAACTCACACTTGACTTTGGAAGATCCCATCCAAAGAGGCATTGAGTCCAGTGCAAAGTGGCCCTGGGGCCAGATGACGAGCCACTCAGTCCACCCCAATGGATAAAAGAAGACCAAGAGACCAGTGTACCCTGCCCTGAGATAGGGCTACCGAGGACCCATCCTGTAGCTAGTCACAGGGAGGGATACCATCTGGTAGCCAGGCCTTAGCCCATAGGACCTAGCGCGGTAGGGGTTTGGTGCAATGTGTGTCGAGCAGCACTCGGGGGCAGAGGCCGTGGTTGTCTAATCCCCAGCTAACAAGGCTGGCTACTTAAATGGAATGTGACCTCTCTGGTGAGGAAGGAGTCTAAGCTAGTGTGTGAGGTTGAGAAAAATCAGCTAGATATAGACAAGCTAACCTCAACGCACGGCTTGGGTTCTGGTGAGTGGCGGCAGGCAGGGGTGGGTTCTTGTAATCACGCGCTTGCTGCCAGTACGTTGGGGTTTTTCTGGTGGACAATAGGGATGCTTCACTGTGCCTTTGGGTTGGGGAACGGGTCCTAAATGTCATTTGCTTTTATGCAGTGAATGATAGCCGTCTTGGTGTCATTGAGTGGGTGCTTCATCCGGTGACTTCCTACTGGGAGACTTCAACACTCATGTGGGCAATGACAGTGAGACCTGGTGTGTTTGGGAGGAACAGCCTGGGTGATCTGAAATGACCAGTTCTTTGTTACTGGATTTCTGTGCAAATCACTGTTTGTCCATAATGAAGACGATAAGTGCATGTGGCACCAGGACACCCTAGGTCGATGATCGATTTTGTATCATCAGATCTGCTGCCGGGTGTTCTGGACACTGATAAAGAGGGGGCGGAGCTGTCAGCTGATCACCATGTAGTGGTGAGTTGGGTCAGGTGGAGAGGGAGGATGGTGGACAGACCTGCCGCACCAAAACGTGAGCTGGGAATGTGTGGCGTAGGCCCCGGTCTGGGAGATCTTCAACTCTCACCTCCGGAGGTTTGACTTCCCACTGTCACCAAGTGCTTGTTCAGACGGTTGTTTGATTATTGTAGGATGAAGGTTACAATATAAAGAGCATTGAGGTGATTTCTGTTGTGATTTGGCAGTATATAAATAAATGAAATTTAATTGAAATACACCTTTGTAGTGAACAATGTGTCATATCATTAAAAAGTTGTTGTGTAACAGCCAGAGTTCAAAGAGCCAATTGCGTGATATCACTTTTAGAAATGGAAGCGCCATTAGAACACAGTCTGATAGTGCTGTTCATCTGTGTCATTATGACATAGTGCATTAAAGCTGCTTTCAACTCATTTCATTCCTTCGGCCTCACTTTCTCAGGGTGGGAAGGAGCACGGCGTTCCCATTTTAATTTCAGAGATCCATCCCAGTCAGCCCGCAGACAGATGTGGAGGGCTGCATGTTGGAGATGCCATCCTTGCTGTCAACAGCATCAATTTGCGAGATGCCAAACATAAGGAAGCTGTCACCATTCTCTCTCAGCAGGTAACACTGGCACGCACATACACGTGCTCCCTGCATATCGCTGTTTGTGGTTAATTCTTTGTGTCTGTGTCAGCGAGGACAGATAGAGTTCGAGGTCGTGTATGTGGCTCCTGAAGTGGACAGCGATGATGAGAATGTGGAGTACGAGGATGACAGCGGCCATCGCTACAGACTCTACCTAGATGAACTGGATGACAGCATCACAGCACCACCTAACAACCGTTCAGCATCACTTCAAGGTACGAAGAAATCTGCAGATCAATGAAAGAGCTTTTAACAGACTTTGTCCATATGTGAAGGTGTGCACTGTTTATACCTTCACCTTTGTAGAAGCGGGTGCATGTTGGAAAATTGGATTTTGCGGGTTTTCTGTTTTTCAGAAAAATCATCGTTGTTGTTTTAGTTTCTTTTGTTTTATATATAAAAATTCTGATAACACATTTCCACTTGACTTGTAGTCCCCCTTCAGCTACGATATGGGATGTAACTGCACAGAGAGCCAGACACATAATACACATAAACACATACTACACATAATACATACAAATTGAAACAGCCCTATATTAAAAAAACAACATAGAATGAGCTAAAAAGCAACATCTCACAAGGTGTCAAAGGCCAGGGTGAAGAGATGAGTTTTCTGAAGTGGTTTGGAAACAGGATAGAGAACAGGAGAAGATCTGCTGCTGGTTGTCCAGGTTGCCTTGAATTGACGATGAGGATGAGTTTGCTTATTGTCTCTGTGTCCATCCTTTAGCACTGGAGAAGTTATCACTGAGCAATGGAGCAGAGTCTGGAGATACTGGGATGTCCAGTGAGACACCTTCAGGGGAAACTCCTTCAAAGCCACCAGAAACTGACTGCTCTTCCTAGAAGCTGCTGGAATGTGGAAAGGAAAAGAACTGAAATGAAATTCAGTGACAATCCTGTGAAAAGGGGAACATCTGTTTTCCCTTTTCTCCTTGGAGTGATGTAATTTTCTGGTCATGCAACAATGATTTTTGGGTTTTAAAGTCCATATTCTTAAAGTGGAGGTATGTGCAGAAGGGAGTGATGCTGGACTCTGATAAACTTGGTGATATACAGGATAATAATGCAGGTGATGGATGTCACCAAGTTATCGTGGAGGTGTTTAGTGGAGACACTTGTTTTGCTTTACTTTGTATAGTTACTCCTCAAAGAATCTGTTACCAAACTTCTCAGATCTAATCCGTTCATGTTCATCCAAATGAGATGTTAAAGAATAACTTTATATACGATTATCCCACCCGAATATTTTAACACGACTATGTTACAAAAATAACACTTTGTAATTGAATACAATTCTTTGGGTTCCCTGTTGATTTGTCTATCGCTGTTCTTTATATTTCATTATTGCTTCTGTTGTGCCACATGTACTTTATAAGGTGTTCCTCACAATGTAATAAAATACAACAAACTTGCAAACTGTTTTTATCTCAGCCCCTGACCAACAGGCCTCACCACTGTGCAGAGATATTTAGTTCAATACATTCTTCTTATTTCTTACTACTGTTAATATTATTATTATGGCCCAAAGAAACAGAAGTAAGTTAATCCCACCCCCATGAACAACACTGTCTAAACACTCTCAATGCTATGTTATGCATTCAGGTCAGTCTTTTTTTTTTTTTTTTATTGTCTTGGTTCCAGTCTTGTTTTTATCTTTGACATAATTGAAAGCATTCAAAAAAAGTCCAAAACATATTTTCCCATCTCGCGTTAGCAGGCTTACAAAACGTGTGCAAAAGACAAATCAAATACAATCAGTGTACACAAAATAATAATATATTAAGCGTTCTTCAGCAGTAAAGACTCAAACTGTAAACGGGAAAACCGCAGACATCACAAAAATGTTTGATCATTCATACTTAAAATAGTAAAAGATAAATGAAATCCGTATTTATAAAGGGGAAACTGCTGCTGCAGACTCCCTGAGCTCTGTAGGTAAGGCTCTCTGCTACAGTGCAGGCTCGCATCAAAAGCACTGAATGATCCCTGTTCTTATAGAGATGTTATCAAATGAGGAGGATGGTGAGTCGTAATAAAATGCAACACTTGCCAATAAAATGAGTGATCAATGTTGCAGAAAATGTATAAAAATGATTTTATTGCTGCAGCTGTACTTCAAATGTTGAAACTTCAGAATCATGTAAACATTAAATATTACTGTTCCATGACCTAAAACAAAAAACATAATTTTCTTGATTAAATGGACGCTGTCAGTGTGTGTTCTGTGTTCCAGGAATCTGTTTAAAACAGACTGAGCAGTAGAGAAGAATTGGTTATTTAAATACTCCTATACATTTTCTTCCCATGACAATGCAGTGCAGTGTTTGCACTTCATTTGGTGGTTTTTATTGAGGTACAGCTCAACTACTTGCATATATAGGATGCATTCCCCCAGTAGAACCGTTCTGTAAATAATAGAATCAGAGGAAAGATGGTGGAAAAGCCCTTAATACTTCACTCGTTCACCCAAGAACCAGTTTATCTGACATTCACACTCCAGTGGATGCATCATAGAGCAGCGTGGGGTTAGTATGTAACAACGATATGTAGCACCCAGGGATTGAATTACCAACCACTGCCATTAAGTAATGACCTGCTTTACCCTCTGGGTAACATCAGTATTAATCTAATAAAAGTAAGTGTTACTGCCCATTAATCTGGCTACAGTTGCAAGCGCATTTCTAAACAATATGAAGCTCATCGTTCTGCAGCGAGAAAGCATATTCACAAGTGGAAAACAGTCACGTGCCAACCCTCCTATGAGTGGACATCTCAACAAATTCAGTGTCAAATTTACTGTTCAAAGCTCGGAGAAGTGCGAAAAATAGACCAAGATCTGCAAACGTCAACAAACAGAACAATGTAGTGGCAATATGTGATGACAAGTATTCAGTTTTTAACACATGCAGAAGTCCTACACACATCAAAGTATTTATCATCATCTGGGAATCACGTCAAGCCGGTGGCCCTGAAGTTCTCACACATAAACTCTGTGGTCCCTGAGACTTTTAACCCGCTACAGTTCATCTAAAGCTCCAAAGGATCCGTGTACAGTGGCTCTCCACTGCAAAATACAACATCTAGACAGCAGCAGAAATCTATGCACTTCCTGGTTACACTTCTGCCTTTGATACAGTCAGACTAGGAAAGTTGACTGGCTGATTCTACCTGCAACTGTATTTTGGACTTCCTTCCTTCCTAACAATATGAAAACAACCACTTAAGAGTAAAACACTGAAGGTGTTGGTGAGGATGTGACCAAACTCCCAGCTGGCTACAGGGCTGCACTCTCAACCCTTCACATTTCTCCCTGGACACCCACAACTGTGTTAATATCCAGGATAACACATTCATCAATAAATATGCTGTACGTGATCATCCTGAGCCGCATACAAAACAGTGTGTAGAATGAAAATACATTTCCCAGAGGGGCCTGCTACAGTTTTTTGACATAAAATAACTCACCTACAGATATCGGGGCTCATCGGTGTCAGGAGTGTGGGTGTGAGGGAGTGGGACAGCCTGAGTTGGAGGCATGATGTGGTGGCAGGTGGGCAGATTTGGGAAACAGTGATTTATACTTGTGTGCAGAGGTTAGCTAAACACACAGACACAGTGTTTTCTGTTAGAAACTACTAATAGGAGGAAAGTCGAGCAGTTTCTTTCATGTGGACTTTGATACAAGTTTCATTTCCACCCCTCTCTTTTCTTGTTTGAAACCCAAACTTCACGTTTAACTGAGGCAATCCTACAGTCTAACCACTCCAGTGCTCAGGGGCAGATAGAAGTGCCGGCACCTGGACCAAGGCTAACTGGATGTCTCCTTTGTTGTGTC
>NW_005187437.1:13075-21138 GCF_000239375.1 Pundamilia nyererei | reverse complement strand
AAAGCGCTATACAAATACAGGCCATTTACCATTTATGTGATTAAAAATGATCAGGCGGCTAATATTTGAGAAGATGTAACGTCCAGTCTCCCTGTTGGGATGTGTGTCCTCAAGCTTCCCTCATTATGAATGACATTTGTGACAAAGACACAGGCACACTCTCTCTCTCTACCTCTCTCTCTCACACACACACGTATTTGTGTATAAAGTTTTGTGTTGTGGGTGCTGTGTCTGTTGTCTTTAGTTGTTTTGTCTCCTACAGGCGCAGCAAGTGGTGATACATTGTGCTTTTCTAGTTGTTTCTATCCCCCATATCTACGCACCCCCCTGCGAGATCAACAGTTCAGACGACAGGATCTAAGACGTTCGCAGTGGAAAATACAGTGGAGATTTTGTAGTTTTTGGCTTTTCATCTGCTTTTTTTTTGCAGTGTTGGATGGTTCGTTCAGAAAGATATTGATTTAGATCATACTTCCAGCTGGTTTTTACACAAGGATAAGTGCATCTTCTGACCCAGTTGTGATGCGATTACTTTGTTTGGGATTATTACTCTTTGCTCCTGCTAAATTGCCTTAATAAACTTTTCACTTTTTATTCGTTCTAATGCAAACAGCTCGTACATGTTACTCTAGCCTTTTAAAGTAAGCCTTGGGGCCCAGGCTCCAGGCCTCTAAAAACATCCCAGATAACAAGTGCTGCAGATGTAACAGGTGTGACTGATACAATTTCACCTGCAAGGCTTCTCAGGTTTTTTCGTATCAGGGCAGGCAAGGCCCTGAACACCAAAGCAGCCAGTCTGGGCGAGTCCACTTACCCGCATTGGCTCCGTTGGCACAGGGTGAAACTCACAGATCAGAGATTAGGAGTGAAACAGGCTTCATGTACACAGAAGAAAGCTAATGCTAGGAAACAAACATGTTTGTAAGTTCTTTGTGAAGCCATGGTGATAGATTAATATTTTCATTAAAAAACCAACAAAGAGACACTAAGTGACTTTTCTATTTTCTAGGGCCGTGCTAGTGAAGATCCTCACATGGGTGTCACTGTCTGCTGTGAAAATGGAGATTCATAAAGACCGCACATCGAAACAATCAACAGACAGTTTAATCACACACATACACACACAACAAGCTTGCACATTTGCATCTTTCCTGCCATAATCTGCCTTATTCACAAGTGCAGTATATATTTCAACAAGATCACTCAGAGAGCACGTACTAAATCTGTTTCATGATGTTTTTATTACATTATAATGATGTAGACCTATTATGGAATCGTTGTGATGTTGTAAGCCATTGTACTGAAAAAAAAAAAAGAGGTGTGTTGTACAGTTCTCTCCTCATATATATCATATACTGCTCATACGGTCTCATTTGTTTCTTTAGGGTCAACTTTGACCGTAAATGAAGATCAAGGTCAAATGCTTAGCCAGCTTAGGTACTCATGTCCCCAAAGGCCTCGTATGTTGTTGTGAAGTTTGAAAACAATCTTTAAAAATTGTGAGTGACATAAAGTTTTACTGATTTGGACATTTGATGTCACCTTTTTGTTCTTGCTTTCAATCAGCTCGAGCTGTTGGTGTCTATCATCAGATGCTAGACTGCTAACAAACAGACAAACAAATGGAACCGATCACCTACTCAGTGCTTTCAGGGGGACAATAATATTCTTTTCATACTTTAAGTGCAATACAAGAATTACTGTTATATACTTACTTAAATATTGTCCCCTTACTTTATCTCAGTGTGCAGCTTGCTTTATATTTGTATATACTCTCTTTAACACATGTTTATAATAACTCAATTACATTCAGTTCCTTCGTACGATCTCTCTTTATTGACCTGACATCAGAGAGCTCCTGCCATGTATTAAAATACAAGTTGCATCCAGCAGCAGCAACACGATTAGCTGACTGCTGGAGAAACTATACAGATGGGCCTTTGGGATCCCAGTGTCTTTCCAAGCAGCTGTTTTTCCAAATTAGCGGATCCTCAAAACTGATTTTTTAAAAGCTTATTAAACAGTTTAGGAAAACATTAACAAACATTGTCCTTGTTCATTAACATGCTCCACCTGGATACTTTTTGACAGGAAGTTTGGGGTTGTCCCATATATATGTGAGCGTGCTGTCCACTCAGCTCCAAAGGGAGATGTCAGTTACTACACAGCAATCATACAAGTATCATTTTGCATTCTTTCTCTGCGAAGTACAGAATGTGAAAAGAAGTCACTGAGAAATGCAGTCACCCATAAACTGATCGTAGCAGTCTGAGATGCTTTTCCTCAGCGCATCGATGTCTTTCCTCAGCTGGCCAACTTCCAGTAGCTTTAACCTTAACTTGTCTTCCACTGCCACCACTTTGCAGTCACTGTCCTCTGCTGAAAAGGTCAGCGCTGAACAGGGAAAACAAAGGAGAAAATGTTATGAAAAAGTCAAGGACAATATTTAGTGAGCCAGATTATGACTGCATGAAGAAATGTGAAGCAGTGCCTTGAAAAGAAAATGATTAGGGCAGAAGGCACCATACACATGTCTCTCATGCAGTGCAACTGTGCTCTATCGCATTGAGACTGTCGCTACACTCGGGGTATGACTCCATGATTAGGGCATCAGGGCACATGGAAACTTCTTTAAGACACTTATGCTTGACTGGTCACGCCCACAGCTGTGCAGAGTGTTGGGAGTCTGCATCAGTATTACGACTGAGTTGGTTTACAGTATTTAGTCCACCTGCCTGTTTAATGGGAAGCATATGTTGACTTTCTGGCTGTGACCCCTTGCCTGTGTATTGCTCATGGTTTACGTGCTGGGTGGGACCTTGCTGTGTCAAGGCCCTTTTAAATAGGACTCCGCCCAGGCTGTGCTGACCGATAGCTAGAGTGAATGGCCCAAAATTTGTGATGCACTGGCTGCCTGGCGAGTGAGTTTAGAACAATGTGTTGCTCACGATGTCACGGGTTAAACACTCAGTGCTTTGTAAAACAAAAAAAAGAAAACTCAGCTGTAAGTTGGGCGCGATGCTTGCTCGCGGTTCATGAGGTCACATGCTTGATGCAACCTTCCTATGGCGCCTAATGGAAGAGGATGGCGAGTGAGTTCTCTCCAGCCAATGCAGACAGCCTTGCGTGTTGCTCACAGAGCCATGAGTTACACGATTGGTGCTTTCTTCATGTGAGTTGGCTGTGACTCCTACTAACATATTACCAGTGCGAGTTATTGTGCTTGGTAGGTCCCTGCTGCATGCAGACATATAAGAATCATATCATTGTTGGGTTTTCCTCTTTTAGTATTATTGTAAGGTCTACCTTACAATATAAAGCACCTTGAGGCGACTGTTGTTGTGATTTGGTGCTTTATAAATAAAACTGAATTGAAATGAATTCAACTGAAAGCTACCTGTGGTCCTTACTGGTGTATTGCTCTGAAGTTTGCCACAGTGAGGTCCCATCCAGTGGCATCAACAGACAGCTGATGGTCCAGCAAGTGATAATTTATCTTATTTTATATGTTTAAACATGTTTATTGTTACATTTCTTCTCTATCGGGGGAAAGGAAAGTTAGAAATGACTATCCACTTTTATGCATAATCATTTCTAACTTTCCTATTAGTCATGTTAACAAATACATTTGTTAGCTGGAATATCTGTGGGTTTGGAAATCAGGCACAAAATATTAAACATAGGGACATCATATGTGGATTTACGTCTACTGCAAGAAAACCACTTGTGCAAACAGAAGGTGAAGAAGTTTGATTTCATGATGAGTCAAACACAGCTCTGAGTGGTTTCCACAGATTTATAATCTTTTTGTGGGGTAGGTCAGATGTGAGGAAGACAATCTTTCATAAATAACCTAAAAAGTTCAGAAGGATGATGTTGTAGTCTGGGGCTAGCATCTGTTTATATATGTAAATCTTAAAATCTGTGTGTGGGGAACACTAAGAAAAAAAAAGTTGGGTCACAGCTAGTTTTGTTCATCCAAGTTATAAATAATGATTTTGTGTTTGATAGAAAAAAAAGATATTTCAATGCCCTGAGATATGTTGTTGAAGTTCAAAGGTTTCTGATAACACAGGTCTCCAGAAAAAAGAAAAACAGAAAGAAAATCAGCTGCGTAGTACGGAAGAGGATTAAGGCCACTTTTTTTTCTTCGTTTCCAGAATTCTGAGAATCATGAGAAAAAAAAATTTCTGAGAAAAAAGTCAGAATTCTGACTTTTTTAAAAGAATTCTGGAAAAGAAGAAAAAAAAAAGACATACTCACTATCTTCTTAATCCTCTTCCGTACTTCCGTAGCATGGGATACTTTTGGTAAATTTTATGTTTTTAGGGTGTTGAATCAAAAAATGATTTCCATCTCCTCATGTTTTGCAAAAAACATTGATGCCTCTCTGAACACACTTTCGCTCTTAGAATATATATTAAATTCATGTAAGAAATCATTAGTGGATATGTTTGTTTTTTTTAACTCAAATATAGGATACCAGATTTCAGTTTAAAAAGGGAAATTGTATGCTTAATTAAACTTAAAAACATGAGTTTTGCAAGAAAACCTGACGTGATAGAATTTTAAAAACATTTTTCTTGGTTTCAGTGAGTAAAAATCTACAAGAAACAGTCAAAAAACCCTAAGCAGATTTTTGGTTGCAAACCTGTGTAATTAATCAGATAATTATAAAATTGTTTTTGCAGCTGTTTATTACCATTTATTTATTTTAAGTTAGTAAACATTAAAGTGATACGCTTTAACAACCTCACTTTACCTCAGCTGTCAATACGTTAAGTAAGAACCATCCACACGTATTTTACTCTGGAAGAGGCTGTAAAATTTTGAGTCTGATTCAGATCCATGAGTCAGTGAAACTCACTTCTGTCAGATGACACCAACAGTATCACCTCAGTATCGCTAAGCACTGTTTTTGTAGTTGTTAGCTCTTCCTTGTCGGCATTACCAAAGCTTTCTTTGAATTTGAGCTGACATTATTGAACTCTGACAGTTATTGAATAAACTCTTGTGATTTTTAGGACATTAGTGGGTATTAGCTTATAATCAGCAGCTATTGTCGTTGTTGTTGGCTCCAGACAGCTGACAACTGAAATCTTGGAATGGGATTTAAAATTAAATCAACAGCTCCGAAAATGAGTTTGAGAGCCCTATTCCAGGAATTTTACATGCGCACAAAGAAAACTGCTAACTGATTACTAGGTGACTAAAATAAAATAATTTTTTTTTTTTTTTTTTACAAATGCTACTAATCTTATTTGTATCAAAAAAATCATAAATGTCTGTATTTGTGTTCGCCCTCTAACTACAGTAGGTTACAAGTGATACATAAAGAATAAGTATAAATAAGTATAAAATGTATGCCTACATACATGTCATTCCTAGAAGCAAAGACAGGTTGGGCTCTTTCCCCTGCGCTCTCTGAGCCAAGATGCTGCAGAGACCCTGGAGGTCCAGTAGACAAAGGGACATCTCTTTCAGCAGCTGGTCCACTTCTGGAATTTCCACATGGGCTAAAGAAGACACCAGCAACCCTTCGTCCATCACCTGCTGCTTGTCAGTGAAAAAAAAAAGAAAAAAGAAAATATTTTTTAAATATCTTGGAACAACATGTTCCCATGTATCAGAAAACCCACCTCTCAGGGATCACTGCAACTTTTTCTATAATCAGTCTAGCATGAGTGCTATTTTTTTTCCTATTTAACATAAACTGACAGCTAGGGATGGGAATTAATGCCAATTTAGCGATTCTGATTTCAATAGCGATTCTCATTGGGTTCTCACTGGCTCACTTTGAAAGTAACCACAATCTTTAAGCAGCATATCAAAGAAATTACATTCATGCAAACTAACTGCATGCTGTGGGATCACAGATTTGTGTATGTTGGAGGGATTTCCCCTGTTCATTGGTCATTACTCAGAAAAGTAATGTGTTACACATATTACACAAAACACTTTTCTTGGAAGTCATGCATTACTTTTAAGAAGTACTGCACTTAATTATTTTATTACTCCCATAAGAATGTAATTTGTTATACTACTCTTCACATTACTTTTGCATTTCAAACATATTATGCAGACACACAATTTTTCTCTCAGTATTTAGGTATGAACACAAAAGCACAAATGTAATCCAAATAAAATCCAGCACAAAGAGACTACAAAGTGAAAGCCACAGTCATGTAGAATATACACGTCTGTTCATGCTTAGATGTACATCATTTAAATGTGAACAGACAAAGATGGAGCCTGCAGCACTGCTCACCGTTGCCTTTTTTACCTATTGAAATTCAGGGTCTCGCTGCTGGTTCAACATGATGGATTATCAGAACAGTTCACTCCACTATAGCTCTCCCCACTTTCCAACTGTTTCCAGACTCTCTCTCAAACCCACACAAAGACTGTTCACCATAGGGGATTCTCCAAGCAAACCTGAGCACAGTGAAAATACAGACTGGCATCTCTCTCACAGGCAAGCTGAAATATTAACTCAAGGATTGGAGGTGAGTTGCACTAACTTATTCAAGACAATGATCCAGTGAGGATTAAATAACGGCCACTCCCACTGCTCTTGCAACAGTTGTATAAAGATCGAATGGCCAGACACCCCATACTTCCGAAAGACTTCCCACAGAATACTCCAAGGGACATGGTCGAATGTCTTCTCTAAGTCCACAAAAGGCATGTAGACTGGTTGGGCAAACTCCCATTAACCCTCAAGTATCCTTGAAAGGGTAAAGAACTGGTCTAGTGTTCTGCAACCAGGACGAAAACTGTATTGTTCCTCCTGTATTCGACTAACGGATAGACTCTCTTTTTCAGCACCCTGGCATAGACTTTGCTGGGGAGGCTGAAGATTGTGATCCCCCTATAGTTGGAACAGACCCTCTGGTCCCCCTTCATGATGATGGGAACCACCAGCTGGTCTGCCAATCCAGAGGTACCGCCCCTGACAGCCCTACAACACCCGAGGGGCCCTGCCACCAAGGAATGGTAAATGGACTAGTTCTTATATAGCGCTTTTCTACTCTGAGCACTCAAAGTGTTTTACACAACTTGCCTCATTCGCCCATTCACACCCATTCGTACAAGCTATTTTTTCTATGCTCCAAGAGCTTTCCGTATAACATTCACTCGTACTCATACTCCGATGGATGCACTGGAGAGCAACTTGGGGTTAAGTATCTTGCCTAAGGATATTTGACATGCAGATGAGAGTAGAAGGGGATTTAACTACAAACCTTCCGATTAGAAAGTGACCTGCTCAACCACCTGAGCTACAGCAACAAGGAGTTGTTTAACTTCAGTGACCTTACACCAGTGATGGATGAGTCATCCCCCTCGTCCCCAGACTCTGCTTCCTCTACAGAAGATGTCCTAGTGGGATTAAGGAGGTCTTTGAAGAAGAAAGTCTTCCTCCATGTCCTCTCCGAACTCCTCCCACAACTGAATTTTTGCTTCAATTAATGCCTGAGCCACGTTCCACTTGACCTGTCTGTACCTATAGGCTGCCTCTGAAGTCCCACAGGCTAACCAAGCCCAATAGGACTTCTTCAGCCTGATGGTTTCCTTCACCTCCGGTCTCCACCATCTGGTTCGGGGGTTACCACCACGACAGGCACCAACCACCTTGCGGCCGCAGCTCAGTGCAGCAGCGTCAGCAATGAGGTGCTGAACAGGGTCCATTCGAACTCAATGTCCGCAGTCTCATGTTGACAATCCCACAGGTGGGGGCCTCTGCCAGGCGTTCCCAGCACACCCACACTATCCATTTAGGTGCCCCAGGTCTGTCGAACATCCTCTCCCGCCACCTGATACAACTTACTACAAGGTGTTGATCAGTTGACAGCTCAGCACCTTGCTTCACCCGAGTGTCCAGAACATACTTCTGCAGATCTGATGATACAATTACAAAACTGATCTTATGAACTGTGGCCTAGGGTGTCCTGGTGCCATGAGCACTTATGGACACCCTTATGTTTGAACAAGGTTTTTGTTACTGTGGTTTGCACAGAAGTCCAATAACAAAACACTGCTCGATTTCAGATCTGGCAGGCCGC
>NW_005187437.1:7402-11366 GCF_000239375.1 Pundamilia nyererei | reverse complement strand
TTTAAAAAAAACAAAACACAAATTGTCTTCATTACAAGTTTCTTCAGGCGACATTTTTCAAACAAAGTAGCTCTTTTGCTGAGTGATTTTAATTCATTCTCATGTGTTGCTGATCATCTGTGGTCCTCCTGATTATCAGATGTGAAGAAATACAGCATATACAAGAATTGTACAGTGAGGGTGTAGATTTATAACAACCTACCATGAGTTGTGAGGTCAGTCTCTCAATCTGTTCTCGTTGATGCTTAAACAGCTGGAGGTGATCAGACACAACACGTGAATGGCTTCTTCATGGGTTTTGTGTATGTGCATACATGTGTTTAGAATGCTACCTTGCTGCTGTGATCTTGCTGCTTAATAAGCTGATGGTTTTCCACTTCAAGCCGCTTCAAGTCTTGCATAGGTAGCCTCACTCCATCATCCAAACACTGCTGCACCTTTTGCTGTAGACTTTACCAGAATAAGACATGAACAAAACAGAGACATGAATGAAATGAAAAGAATATCATAAATAGATCATTTAGTATCACTTGTGTCATCTTTACAGTAAATGAAGATGTGTGTTTACAGTTAATGCACGTGAACTGTGTAGTTAACGACAGGAAATACTTCAGATCTGCCAAGTGCGCATGTACCATATGTGATCATAATCTTCTGGAACTGTACCCATAAAAATTACAAATACAGGTGGCTCCAAGTGGTACCGCCCTGACCTTCTAGCAGATTCACCTATGGTATAAATGTGAAAGCCCCAGGCAGTTTTCTGAAAATTTGCCATCTGACCTTTACTTTCAGTTCAAGCTCACTGGGATTTAAACTCTTCTGAAATTTTTACTAGATGCATCACTAGAGGCTGAATGTGAAATTCCTATGTGAGTTCCTTCTTGAGATATGGCATTCCCAAGATTGACTTCTGACCTTGATAGGGTGACAGCGATACACTAACAGCGCTTTACGACTAAGGGGTAAAAATGTGTACCCAATTTCAATTTGGCTCCATCTTCTACAACATTGTCTTTTGAGCAAATGAAGACTGATTGCACCACGCTTGCTTACATACTTCTAGAATGCTCCTTAGACTATCCACTGTGACTGCTTGGATATATGCTGCAACCTTATTACAAATATTAGTGTAAAACAACAAATATCAACTTCTGTGTCAAAGTGCAGATGAGGACAGACCATTAACCCCCCCATGAAAACATATTTTTTAAACTATTAAAAAGAACAGGGAATCCAACTTTGGATTCTTTTCTTTTGATCCAAAGTTTTATTTTCAATGCCCCAAAATTCAACAAATGTTTTCTTCAAGTCTAAACCAAAGTGTAAGCTCAAACCCTTGTCTTATTTTATCAAAACTGATCTAATAATGCTCTCTAAAGAAAACTTGTACGTTTAGTAATGCTATTTTGGACATGCCTTGCTCTGTTGAAGAAGCGCTTTAAAGAGGCAAGGAAAATTTAATTTAATAATTGTTTAACTCATTTCAACTGTTGATGACCTAGGCTAAGATATGAATCTTTCCTAAATTAAAGACGAATTTTTTTTGCACTATGGTGATGAATCAGGAGATATCTATCATCCTTTAGACATTCACAAGTACAGCTAATAATAAGACGACATCCAGAGAGCTGTCTAAAAATATCAGCAGTGAGAAAATGACCTTGAAGAACCAATTTTAAATCAGGCACTGTATATTTTCTGATTTTAGTACAGTCCTCACAAATCTGTGAGAAACGACGTACCTTATTTGCACACAAACGTATCATATACACATAAATATACCTATGTACAGATGCAATCAATTCTTTCTCTCTCTTTGCCTGCATCTTCATCTCGATGTCTTTGTCCTTCATCAAAGTACATCCTTCCTCTAGGCTCTTTTTTAGGTGAGACACTATTTTCTCCAGTTTCTTGCATTTCTGCTGTGCCTCCTCCTGCTGAAAATAGAAATATGCACAGTGAGATAGTAGAGCAGTACGAACAAAACCTAATCCTCTCTCTGACTGACTAAATGGGGTCTCACAATTTTAAATCCTGGACCTTAATCTGTTTATACTCTATATAAATAACATACAAATGTCTAAATTATTAAAATATAATTTATTTCTTGATGACATCACCTTATATTGTTTTGGGAAAAGTCTGGAATGGCTTCTAAATATAGTGGAATTGGAATTCCAAGAAATTGTTTAATTTAAATGATAGCAAACAAAGTATCTAATATCAACAGGCAAATAAAAAATAAAGTCATTGATGAACAAGGTTGAAATGGAAAGACTGTATGAAAATACATTTTTGGTAATTGACCTTCACTTATATTCAAACTCATCCAAGAGTTTTAGTAGATACACCTGGGTTTTAATTTGAAAATCCTAGGTGACATTTTTCTCCAGTTATCGTGTTCAAAAGGTCCACTGCTGGTGGACCATCTTTAGGAGTAGTCTGGGTTACACGAGCAATGTGTACACAATTTTACACATTGCTTGTTCCTTTAAAAGTGATGCAGCACATTAATTGTTTACTGCCCAGAGAAGGTAATGTTGAATAAAAACAGAGCTTAAATGTAGGCTTAGCCTACCTCAACAAATTTTACCTTGTTTTAGGAACATATTTAGACTGTACCCAGTCTAGGGGTCGAGAGCAGAAGAAAAGAGGAGTATATGGTGAAAACAAACAAGATAAAACAAACTCAGGGATTATATTGTAAAACTGTCCTGCAGAAACCCATTTGCACTACGCTCGGAGGACAGAGGAGTCCCTGTCCCATATGAAACGGCACTTGCTTAGAGTTTCCAAGTCTCTAGGATGAAAAGTGTCTCTGACTGATCAACCTGACTCACCTCAGGGTGTATGTATGCTCATATATGTGTTTACCCTGTTGGCCTGGACCTGTACTTCATCTAATGTTGGCAGGTCAGAAAGGTATTTCTCCAGTGTCTCTATGCGTTGCTGGTTTTCTTGGTTTTGGTTGTTCTCTCGCTGAAACTTCTTTTTTAGACTACAGATGTAGCGATCCCTCGTTTTTATCTGTGGATGAAGAAAATACATATTCAAACATATGTTTACGTTACTATACTTTCAAGAGTAAAGTACACTTTAAAGAGTAAAAAATGTTATATATATGTTAATGATTACTGTACCCTTTCCTCCAGTTTTCTGATATCCTCTGAATATTTCTGAGTAATTTGCTTGAAGACTTTGCTGAAATGGATTGTGTCAAGTTCAGCCACAGCTAATTTCTTAACAAGTTCTTCATCACAGGACAACTGATCAGGTGGCTGCTTGCGTGAAGTTCTCATTGTTGAGTCCTTAAAGATGACCAGAACTTGTGCTATAACTTTAATTATAAAAATATTTTATGTGGTTATTAAATTTGGATATGAATGTTCATTTATTACCTGGATGTTTCGGGTGTGAGAGTCATCAAACAACCTTCTCTGGCTCTTTAAGACCTGATGTATTTTCTGTTCATTATCTCTGATCCGCGCATGTAGTAGCAAGATCTGTAGCTTTTGTCTGAAAGACAGAATTCGTTCCTACTTACAAAGATTCCCACCTGTATTGTTTTTTCCATATGCAATAAATAAATGACTAAAATAAAGTTTATTCGAGAACTGACAGGGTGAACAATTTGGATCTGCAAAAGATACCCAAACATGCCAGATGAAGAGTGAAAGTAGTGACAAAGAGAAGCACCAATGTTTGGAACACTTCAGTGTACCATAGTATTGTTGTGTGTTTTTAGGATTTTTCGCAAGCCTTTTTATACTTCAAAGGAACAAGACTTTTCCAATAAAAAATAAAAAACAACATCAAAGTTGTACATGTAAAAGGTTAGAATTTTGCTTTTGTAACCTTCAGGATGTCTGTGAAGGTTCTCAGTCATCCAGGTCATCGTAGTCAAAGGAGCTTGTAAAGAAAAGCGTCTGGACTTCTTTAAGTTGCTTGAAGACGTTTCACC
>NW_005187437.1:5868-7142 GCF_000239375.1 Pundamilia nyererei | reverse complement strand
GATTTCCCTTAGTTTCTGCGTATGGTTTCTGTTAAACCCAGTTCTGTTCACGTTTTGTTCTTTTCAATAAATTATACACAGTTCGAAGCAAATTGAGTCTGCTCTTGAGTCCACCGCATTCTCGCCCGTGACACTTCTTCAGTTCTAAGGTCAAATGGTGGGGAGTCCTTGACCTTAGAACTGAAGAAGCTTCTCGGATGAGAGGTGAAACGTCTTCAAGCAACTTAAAGAAGTCCAGACGCTTTTCTTTGCAAGCTCCTTTGACAACCTTCAGGATGCACTGGTGTGGTTTGTAGTCAAATCTCAAACAGCAGGCACAGGAATCACAATATCCACATCTAAGGCCATGATTCTCTGCCACAAAGCGGTAGTTGTAGCTAGTGTTTTTATTTGTTGTTCTTCTCTTATCAAATACACAACTCCTTATTTGCTACCACCATCTTCACTTTTTACTTAAAACTCTGTAAACTAACACAAGTTTTATATTTCCAATGCTAATGGAGTGAAAGCAGGAAAACAAAACAAGTCAAATCAACACGTGTAAGCCTGGGTGAATAACAATATACACAGTTGCAACTGATCGCAGCTTGTTCCACAATAACTTTCACATATTTAGTTTGAGATAAGTATAGGTATTGGTCCTTCTCTAGGCTTGGTGGACTGTTCTTATATTTTTCAAAGAGTACACTGAGTACAGGCTGTGGGTCTTTTCTTGGCAGCTTTAAGGGCTCAGGTATGGACAGCTTGCTGCACTTAACCTAGCTGCAACTCTGATTTTTGGCTAACTTCCCTTTTCAGTGCCTAGAGTTTGGCCTCTAGTGTCCTTCTACATGGAGGCTAGTGCTCCTTGAGGCTGTTCACCTTACAGCCAAGCATCACTGCTGCCGTCGTGTAGATCAGATGATTAGATTCAGTGATGGTTGCACTAGGGATTATCAGTAATGCTGCATTCACATCTTCGAGTACACCTTCAGAGGGTACAATCGCTTCTTCCGAATGTTGGAACACTGAGCGAAATGACGAAACTGACAACGAAACACTGAGTTGTTTCGTTGTCAGTCTGGATGTTGGGTATCAACGATCCCATAGGTTCCACATCCTCTTCATGTAACCTCCTCCGCCGGGGTTATTTGCATAGTATAATTCCAACAGCTCCCTGTTTTCATCCCTTGTTGACTTATGCCTCTGTCAGTGCGCCCCAGGGTGGCTGTGGCTACAATGTAGCTTGCCATCACCAGTGTGTGAATGTGTGTGTGAATGGGTGGATGACTGGA
>NW_005187437.1:0-5506 GCF_000239375.1 Pundamilia nyererei | reverse complement strand
TGTTTGGCTTTCAGTACCTATTTATCTGTTGCTCTCTTTGTCTCAGTAGATCCTCTTTTACCTTAACCAGATTGTTGACAGGCAGGGAGGTCCCTCTCAGCATCTGGTAACACACAAATATAGAGAAGACAAAATCTAATTTATGCACACAGCGAAATCATGACATAATGTAAAAGCCTTAGTTGAAGACAGTTATAATCATGTAGTAGAGAAAGTTTTCACAGGACTGCCCAGTGAAAAACTAAGTACACCTCATGATTCAGCAGCATGTTAGCGTCTTAGGGTCCTGACAGAGCATTTCAGTCGCGTTAAGGTCCAGACTTGAACTGGGTCATTGCAACATCTTTATTATTTTTTGTGCATTCTTGTGTAGATTTGCTTTTCCCTGTTGGACAGATGGCGTTATATTTACAGTGATGTGAAAAAAATACACTTTTCCTGATTTCCTAACTTCTGTATGTTTGTCACACTTAAATGTTTCAGATCATCAAACAAATGTAAATATTAGACAAAGACAAAACAAATAAGCACAAAATGCAGTTTCTAAATGAAGAAGTTTATTATTAATGGGGAAAAAAAAATTCTAAACCTACATGGCCCTGTGTGAAAAAGTGAAACCACCCCTAAACTAACCCTAACTTGTTGGGCCACCATTAGCAGCAACAACTGCAATCAAGCCTTTTTCGATAACTGGCAATGAGTCTTTTACAGCGCTGTGGAGGAATTTTTGCCCACTCATCTTTGCAGGAATTCATTCACAATGAAGGGTTATTGAACATGAATCGCCTATTTAAGCTCATGCCACAGCATCTCAGTCAGACTTTGACTTCATTTTGGCGGTTTTTAAGCCATTCAGAAGTGGGCTTGCTGATGTGTTTTCTATCATTGTCCTGCTACAGAACCCGAATACCCAAATACGCTTGAGGTCACAAACAGATGGCCGGACATTCTGCTTCGGGATGTTTTGGCAGTCCATATTGTCCAAAACAACCCCACCATCACACTACCACCACCATATTTCACTGTTAGATCCAAGATAGCGCCGATGTTTGTGGCTCGCCATCTACCTGTCTTACCTGTTCTGTTTTTCGTCTTATTGATAATGTTAACTTTGCTCCAGTTTGCTCTGTGTGTGTTTGTTCTAGTTTTTACCCTTTTACTATGTAAAGCACTTTGGTCAACCTCTGTTGTTTTTAAATGTGCTTATAAATAAATTGAATGATTGATTGATACTGTTGGTATGATGTTACTTTTCTAAAATACTATGTTACTTTTACGCCCGATGTAATGGGACACAAACCTTACAAAAAAAATAGACAATCAGAAAGGGGACAAACACTTTTTCACACCACTGTAACTCTAGAATACTATAATACAATGATTGCAAGATGTCCAGTGCCTGCAAAAATAATTACTGGTATGAGGTGTTTGTGCTGACTGTGGTTTTTGAGTTTGGTTTTTGTCAAACATGGTGAATTTTATATCCAATCATCTGAATTTAATTTTAGAGATTCATCTGAAATGTAACACATTGTAATTTGTGAACTATTGCTAATTGCATCTAAAACAACACCCAACCTTATCTCTAAATAGAGAGCTCCATGTTATGATGTTAACAGGGAGAAGTTCATTGCCCCCAACCTACGACCTCTGTCAAAACCAGACTCAGGGAGGGGTAGCCAACAGCAGCTGGTTGGTGAGATTAAAGAGAAGACATATTTGAAAGCCATAGAAAGACAGTGATCAAACCACAAGTAACTACCTCTCTGAATAATAGGGTTGCTGTGTCCTAAATCATCCTTTCTCAATCTATGAGCATATTTACCTACACAGGATCAAGTCGTGGTCTTTTTATTTCCATACTTTTTCACTTTCCTCGTTTCTATGTTTATTTTCACTTTTATATGATAGCTGTAAAACCCCACTCACCTGTTTAAGCCCTGGATCACATTGATGTCGCTGTTGCCATAGTGACTGCTCATCTCCACCGCAGCCCTCTGTTCCAGTATCACTGTTATGACCAAGTTCACCTCCACACTTTCCTTTGAGCCTGTGCTCCATGTGCTCAGTCAGCCACATCTGAGTGCGTGCTTCAAGTTGAACTGGGGAGGTTCTATTAGTCTGATGACCCAGTGGAGAGTCCATTTGGTTGTATGAGATGGGTTGATAAATACTGTAGTCCATGTATTGTTTCACTGGTGAAGACAGAGGTGAGAAAAGGGACATATCTGCCTCCAAACCAGTGGATAGCCTGCAATTGTTGTACTGGTAACCTGTGCTGGCACCTGGCGAGTGCTGGAGTAAGCTATTGCAGGCTGTGGGAGAAAGTAGCGGTAAATATAAGTCGACATCTGAAAGTTGAGGTACCCTTCTATGCCTATGCTGAAGAACTCTGTCTAGGGATCCTTGTGCATTTGGGTTGTACCGATATCCTGCTGTGCTAGTATTGCACGTATCAGTTCCTAATGATAAGTTGGAAAGCGAGGAGCACCTCCGGATAGACTGATGGTCCTTTGTGTCTAGACAACTGTGTGGGTCCAGATGAGATGTGGCTGGCACATGCTGCTGAGAAGACCAGTATGAGTAATTTGTGCTGTGGCTTGAAGCTGGCATTTTAAAAGTGGTTTTATGTGAGGATGAAACAAATGGCCTTACATGGACAGTAGGAATGCCATTATCCTGGCCCAAGTGCTGCTGCAAGAGTGGCTGGGAATACAGATGGGTGGTACTGGAACTGGAGTCATCTAGGGAAAGATATAAATGGTTAAAGAAAAAATATGGGAAGGATCAAATAACAACTAAATAGAAATCATTGTTAAAACAACACCAACCTATATTTATTGAGAACTGTAAAAAAAAATTTCCCTTCAAGAAAGGGTTTTAGCATTTTAAAAAAAAGAAAAAAGGTACTGTATGCATTTACATAAAGACCGCAGTGACAAGATTGTGTATAATGCATGGATGGCTGTAGCTCAGGAGGTAGAGCAGATCATCTACTGATCAGAAGGCTAGTGATTCAATCTATGGCTCCCCCAGTCTGCATGCCACTTGGGCAAGATACGAACCCCAAGTTGCTCTCCATTGCATCCATCGGAGTATAAATGTGTGTGAATGTTAGTTAGGAAGCACTGAAAAGCACTGAAGACAGTGAATGTGGTATGTTGTATAGAGCGCTTTGAGTGCTCTGGGGAGAGTAGTAGCTATATAAGAATCATTGCCATTTACCATATATGCTCCTTGGGAAATCTATCTTGTAACTTACGACGCAACCCAAAACTCCTTTTAACCCTACGCCATAATCTTCCAGGGTTTTCAGAGACTTAAGAGCGTGTGCTAAAAGAGTAAGACATTTTCCACCTTTGTCAACTTCTTTGAGATGCCAAATGAAGACTGAACTCAGAGCTGACCTGGAAACTTCAGCGCTGAGATGTCCAAAAAATATCCAAACACACCACAGCTGTGCACAGAGCACAGCACAGCTCCACTGTCCTTTCTCAGATTCATCCATAATCAAGATATTTGCTATGAACTTGTCATGGGCCAAGATCACCAAATTCCTCTTTCTTTTTTGTAACATGGTGAGATGACAGGACCTATCACACAGCATTAACTTTCCCTTTGTGAGCTGCTGGAAGCTGGGGTGGAAAGATAATAAGCTTTACTAAAATCGCTGTGATTACATCAGAATATGAATCTGTTGAGTGCACAGTTGAAAACTCGGCGGGGCTTTGTGTCGGGGTCCTCCAGTAGGCTCTGTGCAGCAGACAGGCTGACAGAGAGAAACACTTCTCTACCAGACTAAATCTGTAAGAACAGCAGTGGAAGTGTCTCCCACTGATTGTACAAATATAGATATATTTTTACTTGTTATTTATCTCACGAGTCGCTGTGATTTGGACGACAGAGATATGCTGCTTCAGTTTGCTCTGCCCTGCCTACTGAGTAACTCCGGCTTATTTTCATACTAACATTGATCGGGTGTTTAGCTGGGGGGCGGGATCTCTGCCGAGTGCTGCGTGAGCGTGCGCACAAACAGAGCGAACCAGAGGCGAAATAGTCTCATTTGTGCCTTTTCCAGTGGATTCTTCAGCTACTGTAGTAAATCCTGTCCATATTCAGTTTGTGGGTAATCTTAATTTTCTTTCACAACTTCTAAAAGTTTGTCTCTTGGCCCAGAGTAGAGCCCCGATGTGATGTATATTATATTTATCTGATACCTTAAGAACTCTTTGTTTTCACAATATGACTAAATTATGTACAGTAATAACGCTTGTTATTCAGGCTACTTCAAAAATTTACCATGAGAATTGTTTACTATAACGGTCATTTAACGATAAACTATAAAGCGTGTTTACATGTATTTTACAACATACGATCAAATATTTGAAGAATATTACTAAATGGACTATGCTGTGGCATCAGATGTCTGTGCTAAAAAATAAAAGCCACGGATGACTTCTAGCTCGGTAACAACGGAACCAACCGTGCCGTATACTCGATATGTTAAAGGATTTAACAAGGACACAGCACTGCAGATGAAACGGAACCAGCTCCTTACTTGGCTATCATGTATTTCCAAAGCTCCTTACCTGTTTTATTAGATTCCATCTTTAAATTAGAAATGATTGGATCCATCTTCAAAATCACTTCTGCATCGCATTTTTTAAATAAAGGTCTTTTTATATCAGAGTAGGGAAAATCACGTTAAGCTCACTAAGATGACAAAGGAGAATAAAAGCAAGACGTTCGAGACGCGAGAGTCTCCAGCAGCAAAGCTGTCATATATGCATACTTCCAGTAAACGAGGCCGTTTTGGGTTAACCATGAGTGGAAGTGCACCCAGTAATCTCTTCCTCCGACACCCGCATGCGCCTCATGGTAATTTTTCGGCTGGGCTGAAACCGTTCCTGGCACGGTAACGAAATTATTCAACAAAAATGTGCAAATAACGTGAGAAGTCTCGTGCTTTCAGTCAGCCTACAAATTGCTAGGGTGACAAACCGCGGTCAAATTTCTTGCGCTTCTACAGTCACCTTTTCGGCAGCGCCTGTTCTCTTTAATTCCCGATCGCATGTATGACAAGCCATTAGTGCCAAATATCGCCCCTTTTCTAACCCGTGGTTTTCTGCCACCCGGATGGCGCCTTGAACGCACCATCCGAGTGGCCAATAAACACGATTCTGATTATGAGGTATTTCCCTCTGGACTGGATGGCACACACGAGTAAATTAAGTAGAAAAATGTCATGTGTATAGCCTCTTTAAAAATTGTTTTTTGGAAACCACAAGAAGAGAAATATGTTGCATTCCCTTATGTCATTTTACATCTTCACTGTCAGTAGACAATTGTGAACATATTTTGATCTGGCTTTTTTTCCTTAACTCAATAGACCTGGCACACATTCTACAAAGACAACTCTCTTCCTCTGCTTCAAGCTCTTTGCTTGTAGCTTGAACCTATTCGCTGGAACGTTGAGGACAATATAATTGCACAGCAAAGCAAGACA
>NW_005187436.1:4458168-4467292 GCF_000239375.1 Pundamilia nyererei | reverse complement strand
ACATTTTCACCTCCCACAACAACAACCACAGGAACACCTCCCACAGAAACAACCACAGAAACAACTACTACAACACCTTGCAATGACTACGAGTGTACATGGTCATCCTGGAGTAATAAGAATTATCCCAGTAGTACTCCAGATGGTGGAGATTATGAATCCATCGCTAACATTACTGATCTGGACCTGAGTGTGTGCACAAAACCGCTGAAGATACAATGTAGAGCTAAAGATTTCCCAGATATGTCGCTGGAAGACTTAGGTCAAACTTTAGTATGTGACCAACAAGATGGACTTATCTGTCATAACAAAGACCAAGGTTTTCCTCCAAAATGTAATGACTATGAAATACGAGCTTTATGTTGCCATTATACTTGTGAGCCTACCACAACAACCACTGTATCCACAACAACAACTACAGGCTCGCCTCCCACAACAACCACAGGAACACCGCCCACAACAACAACTACATTTTCACCTCCCACAACAACAACTACATTTTCATCTCCCACAACAACAACGACAGGAACACCTCCCACAACAACCACAACAGCAACACCTCCCACAACAACAACTACATTTTCACCTCCCACAACAACAACTACAATTTCACCGCCCACAACAACAACCACTGGAACACCACCCACAACAACAACCACAGGAACACCTCCCACAACAACCACCACATTTTCACCTCCCACAACAACAACCACAGGATCGCCTCCCACAACAACAACCACAGGGACACCTCCCACAACAACCACCACAAGAACACCTCCCACAACAACAACCACTGGAACAACGCCCGCAACAACCACAACAGGAACACCTCCCACAACAACAACTACATTTTCACCTCCCACAACAACAACCACTGGAACACCTCCCACAACAACAACCACAGAAACACCTCCCACATCAACAACTACAATTTCACTGCCCACAACAACAACGACAGGACCACCTCCCACAACAACAACCACAAGAACACCTCCCACAACAACAACTACATTTTCACCTCCCTCAACAACAACCACAGAACGTACCAAAGAATTCTCCACAACAACCCCTAAAATAATTACAAATTCAGTGGTGGTAACAACAACAACAACAACAACAACACCAAAAACAAACCCTCAATGTATGTGTGAATACCAGAATCATACATTTCCTGCTGGTAAGTTTTTGTTCTTCTTTCCTCATTGTTGTCCATGCAATAATTATTTAGTTATTAAACTTTAGTTTCTTATTTTGCCTTTCCTTTTTATAAAACTTTTTTTCATAAAGTGTTTAAAAGATAGTTTTTTTATCAACGTCCATTGAGGAATAATTAACTTTTTTTGCAGAAAGTTGAAGTGGCCACAGGAAAATCTAATAATCAACTCTGTTGCCAGTGTGGCCAACTCACAATGTTAACAACTGTACATTTTATAATCCATTATTAGTTATTTAGCTCTAACCCAGTTCTTATTGTCACATAGGTAGTGCCATGTACAATGGGACTGATGGAAAAGGCCATTGTTACACTGCATATTGCAATTTATCATGTGGTACTGAAATCCGTTCCCAGCCATGTAACTTTACACCTCCACCAACTCCAGGCTGCCTTTTTCTCAATCCACCTAGAAAGGTATTTGAATTAAAATTTGTTGTTCTTCCTGAAAGTTTACAGCAAAATAATTTTTTAAACAGCCTCTGCAACATTTGTGGACATACAGATAAGTGTTAAATTTAATACATCCGACGTGATTTATAGTGTGTATCAGTGTGTATGCCTCTTAGGCTAAAATATAATGTAACTCATGTGTAATTCATTTCTAAAAGCACTGTTTTGCTCTCATCAGAATGGTGAAACCTGGCGTTCAAACAACTGCACCACAGAAACATGTGAAAATGGAAAACACATTACAACACATGTGCAATGTAGTGTAACAAATATTGTTTGTGAGAATGGGCAACCACCAGTTAAAGTTTATGATGAAAATGGCTGTTGTTTCCACTATGAATGCAAATGTAAGTTTCAATAAAACCCTTTTAAAATTCCACATATCAAAGCTGCTAAACATGTAAGTAAATTACAAAATTATCTTTTGTTTTGATGCAATCTCAATCTAATATTTGCAGGTGTTTGTGGTGGCTGGGGAGATCCTCATTATGTGACATTTGATGGACAATACTACAGCTTCCAAAAAAATTGCACTTATGTCCTGGTTAAAGAGATCACACCTCGACACAATTTTAAAGTTTATATTGAAAATGTAAACTGTAATCCCACTGGAACTGTGACCTGTCCTAAATCCCTTATTGTGTATTACAAAAACTATACAGTTATTCTCACACAGGAGAGAGGAGCAAAGACTGTGAACAAGGTGGGTATCACTTAGACAAAGTGTCTTAAAAGTACTGACATTATAATATATTCAAATATTATGCAGCACCATTGAGATATTTCACTAATAGTAATTAATGCTAAAATTCCTTAGGTATATGTCAACGGCAGTCTTGTCACTACTATGTTTACAAATAATGACATGACCATCACAAATCAAGGAATTGAGATGCGGTTAACAATCCCAAAAATTGAAGCAGTTGTGATGTTCAAAGGTCTTTTATTCAGCGTAGATGTACCGATGACTCTTTTCTATGGCAACACAGAAGGACAGTGTGGTAAGCTAATAGTTGAATGTCTTAAAGTATTGATCGTGAAAGTTAAATGAGCATAATATGGTAGTAAATAATGCTAGAAATAAGTCTATGTTCTAATTAAAAACCTATATTTACAAGTCAAATTTTCCTTCACGATCTGTGATTGATATAACATTCTCTTCTGCATTAACAGTTGCAGTTTTATTGAACTTGTGACGGTGCTGTTTGTAGCCCATATGATTAAAACATGGGCTACTGTATCGCTTAGTAAAGAATGCCAGGCTCATATACAGGCTGATAGTCAGTTTGTCCCTGTGTTTGGCTGTAATCTGTATAATGTTAACATTTCTTTTCGCAAGGTACCTGTGACAATAACACAAAAAATGACTGCAGACTGAAAAATGGTCAGATTTCTCCATCATGCTCTGACATGGCATATGACTGGCGTGTATCTGTCGACAATACGCCATACTGCAATGGGCCTCCCCCTCCACCTCCACCTCCACCTTCACCTTCACCTTCACCTACAATATGCGTCACAAGCTCACTTTGTGAAATCCTAAACAGCGAGTACGAATTTACAAAATAAACACATATTAGTTCCATCAGTGAGACCACTGGAGTAATCTTCTTTATTTGACATTGTGTTTTAAGGGTATTCAAGGAATGCCACAAAGTAATAAATGTACATCCATTTTATGAAGCCTGTAAATTTGATGTTTGCTACACAACTGTTCCTATGGGATGCAGCAGTATTGAGGCATACAACTTGATGTGTGCTGAGGCATCTATCTGTGTAGACTGGAGGAATGCTACTAAAGGAGTGTGTGGTAAGACAGAGCTTTTTTTCTTATTTTTTCTTTTTTAACCATAATGTTTTAGATGTTTTCTAACCATTTTCATCTTAAATACATATTTGTTTCTTGTAGAATATAAATGCCCAGACAATAAAGTCTACAAGCCTTGTGGGCCAACTGTTGTTCAAACTTGCAATGCAAGGTAATCACTACATTATCATAACTGCACCCAAGTAACACTAAACACAAAGTACAGTTACAGGTGTGATAAGAGCACTCAAAGAGTGCAATTCCCCACAGCAAGTGAGGCCTATACTAAAACTTTGATGTTTTATATCTTTTTTTATATTAAAATGTCCTCAAATGCTCAGCTAACCTAGGTACTCATGTCTCCAAAAGCCTAGTTTGTTGTTGGAAAATTTGAAGACTATCCATAACAAATGTGGAGAATATAAAGTTTTTACTGATTTTCACATTTGATGTCACGTTGACTGGATTTTTTACCCAAATTAAATCTGTTATTGGTATCTACCGTCACACAAAATGTAAACGTATCTTAAAAACTGTGAATGCTGGACAGCTAACAAACAGACAGGCAGAGAAACAAACAGAACAGATTACATCATCCCCTGGGGAGGATAAATACAATCAGTCTTGAACTAACTGGAAGTTGAATGCAAAGTGGTATGAGATGAAAAACATGCATCAGTTTTAGTGACATTTCAGGTCATTATTTGTAGTAACAGATTTCAGCCTGAACCAAAGGGGACTAAGTGATGCTACTCCTACTCCAGTGCAAAAGTACTACACTGACATATAATTATAAATTCTTGTTCTATTTCTGAAGTAATGATACCTCTTAACTGACTTCTTATTTAGATACAATGAACAGTTCTCTCAGCAATGTAATGCAGAAGGTCCCCAAAACAAGAACTGCAATTCTTTTGGAGAGGGGTGCTTCTGCCCAGGGGGAATGACTTTGTTCAGTTCAACCTCTGATGTCTGCGTCTCCTCCTGTAAGCATATTTTCTGTTGCATATTAAAGAAAAATCTAATGTGAATCTTTGTAAGTATACATGTGAGCTGCTTGTTTTTATGATTTAAGGTTGCGCTGGACCTGATGGCAAACCTAAAGAGGTAAATACTATGATATTCTACATATACATTTTCAATTATTCACAGTGTATTTGTTGATGTTGTGTAAATAATTATTTTTCATCACCCATATAGCTTGGTGAAACCTGGAAGATTGGCTGTCAGGAATGTGTTTGCGATAAGAACACTTTTAGTGTGGTTTGTAAGAATGTAACATGCGCTACTCAAAATCCAGTAAAGTGCACCGAAGGTGAGGTGCTGGTGAAAAAAACAGTGGACTGCTGTGTGACACCGACATGTGGTAAGTTGTTTTGGATATCACGTATCCTCTTCTGCATGAATCAAAGCAAATATGAACAGTTCTTCAAAATAAAAAATTCAAATAATATTTTAGGGCACAGTTTAACATCACTTAACAACAGCAATAATCAGCTCCTTAAATTAACTGGGTTTAGAAAAGGATTTTTTTTTGGGCGGCTGCTCACTCACTGAGCTAAACTGGTGCCCAGGAATATGCCCTTTAAATATGATATTTTTAGCTCATCTGGTTGAAGGACCTTCATCTGTCTGTCTGTCCATCCACCAATTACAATGCTCCTCCTAAAGAGGAATTGAAACTTGCACACAATGATCAATTTGGTGTATAAGACAAATTTTTCTCAAGGTTAAGGTTGGGTTTTTTTTAGGAAAAAACCTGTGAGTTGCAACTGATTTTGAGCCAGATGAGCTACTGCTAAATATCATTGATGTTCTGGATCTATTTCCATTTTTTTTTTAAATATGTGTTTTCCAGAAACACCTGCTGTAAAATACTCTAATTAATTCTGGATTTTACTGGTTTGTTTTGTTTTATATCCACTAATGCTGGAACTATTTCCACCAACAGAATGTAACACGAACACGTGTCCATTGCAACCACATTGTGACGTGGGATTTGAATTGAAGGTTAACACCCCAAAGGATAAATGCTGCCCTGTTTACAGCTGTGGTTAGTGCAACTTATAGGTGTTGTTTATTCAGTGTGTGAAAAGTCTTAAACTTTAATCTAATTATTTTTGTGAACACTGTCTTATTTAGTGCCCAAAGATGTTTGTGTCTTTAATAATACCGAGTACAAGGTAAGGAATAATTATAGTGAATATTTATATTTATTTATATGTATTTTGGAGGGTTTCTTTAAAGGCAATATTTATATTATGTGTTACTATTAAGACTGTTAAAACATTACTTTTTATGTTCACACACAGCCTGGTGATGATTTCCGCAAAAGCCTATGTGAACAATGCCTCTGCACTGAAACCAAGAATTCCAAAATGGAGCTGAACAGCTACAAGTGTACTGAAATACAGTGTTTAAAAAGTTGTGACAAGGTACTTTTTGATGAAAATATTTGTATTTTCATTCATTCTGAATGTGAACCACTAAAATTATATGTAAATAAGGATTTTAAATGACCTCACATTTTACGTCCAAGCTCATTTACTCACATACTTTATTTTTTGAAATCTAAGATGAGTGTGTTTTTAAAACAGGTGAAGATTTATGTAATTTATGTAGTGTATTATTATTGATATGTTTGAAGACCTGATCTAAATATTGGAAAGTGCTGCCCTAAATGCTGTTGCTGATTTGTGAAATCAATCTTTAAAAGGGTTTTCATTTGTTCACTTTACAGCTAGCTATTCACATAGTTATGTTGATGTGATATGCTCTGACTTTACATGTCTATCTATAAAATATTTGTTAAATATCTGATAAATATAGTTTTTACCAATTCAGCAAACCTTCTACTCAACCTTCTTAAGTAGCAATGAGAATATTTCTGGAAAATAATATTTCTCTAATATTTTACTATTTGAGTATCACAGATCTAATAGCTACCACAATCTGCTAAATACCACTTGCAGGATGATTATTAAGTATTTTGTAACTGCTGCCTACTAATCATGCTATATGTAGAACATATAGCATGATTTAACAATATTAAATGTTGTATTTTATTTTTTTTAAATAGGGCTATGAATATACGGATGTGCCTGGATCATGTTGTGGAAAATGTATAAGGACAAGCTGTGTTGTGTATGTCTCAGGCGTTTCTTCTCCAGTAATTATTGAGGTTGGTACAACATAATTGAAACACTTAATGAGTTGTGATATGAAAAAAAATATCTTCTTAATAACTGACTACTGTTCTTCACAGCCTTCTCAGACTTGGTGGTCAAAGGATCAGTGTACCAAGTATGACTGCGTGAAAGTGAACAATGAATTTGCAGTTGTAGTACAAAACACAACATGTCCTCCATTTGATCCCAACAACTGCATTCCAGTGAGTACAATCCTTTAAAAGCAGAGGTTTTGTTTCTTACAGCCAAATATTGACACTCAAAAAAGAACATTTGAAAGATTAGTTAGTTTCTTTCTTTCTTCCTTCCTTTCTTTGATTTTGTTTTATAATTATAAAATACAATTCCTAAAATTGTAAGTTTGATTTAAATGTATTTAAAATGTACAGAAGCCAAAAACAGTCAATGTAAACTACATCCAAATAAAAATATGCATCATTAAATTAAAATAACTGCAAAGCCAAATTTTTTAATTAAACAGAATCAACCTGCTATTGGGTCTTCCAACAGTTTTATATACAAGTAAGTTGTGTAAGTTGCTAATGTTTACAGTACAAACTCCCTGTTTTGCAGGGAACTGAGCAAAAAGATGCAAGTGGTTGCTGCAAAATTTGTAAGTATTTAAAAAAATCTCATTACACAGTATTACTTTATGTTTTTGAAAATGTAATTTCATATTAATATATACCTTCATTAATCATTTATAACTGTTAAATCTCAAATATTTTCTTCTGGTACCCCAAGAAAGAAAGCCAATGCTTATAAATTTCCTGTCAGGCAAACCACAAACAAATCATTTCAGCAGCATGTTTTCATTCACAAAGGCTTCTAGACTTAAGAGCTTTTTTAGGTGACGATCAAATTATTAAACATGAACAACAAACAGAACATGATAATTACCAATCCGGTCATTCAAGTGATTTTCTGTCATTCACAGGTGTGCCTCCTTCCCCCTGTAAAATCCACACCAACACCACCTACCTGTACATAAATGACTGCAAATCAGTTGAGAAAGTGGAACTCACATCATGTGAGGGATCCTGTGGAGCATCCTCCTCAATGTGAGATTCATGAAAATATGCAGAAACAAACTATTTACTCATTCATGCTAAACTGCATGTGCTGTTTTTTATGATAATTTCTTATTAAACAGTTGTTTGTTTTTGAAACTATCTTTATTTACAGGTATTCGGCAGAGGCCAATAGCATGATGCATTCATGCACCTGCTGTCAAGAAATGAAGACCAGCGAGAAGGAAGTGCAGATAAAGTGCGCCAATAACACCACAAAAATGTACAAGTACATTTCAGTTGACCAGTGTGGCTGCAAAGCTGCTGAATGCAAAGAGCATGATTGTAAAGATTGTGAAAAGAAAGATGGAAAACTGGACTAGAAAATCTGACAAATATATATGTCAATTATTTCTTCCTAAAACCTATCTAAACAATATAAACTTAATATCAGAAGACTAAAAACAAAACTCGATGCTAAACCTCTTAAACAGCAGAGATGTTTTAGTCTGAAACTTGCATCTTCTTAAGTTGTCTCTTTCTAACTTAAAGTCCCTCTCCAAACATTTGCATGTACTCTTTTGGAGGTGGGAGAAAATGATATATTTCTGTGGTGGGTGTGTCCTTTCATCTCTCCAGAAGTCATTCCCTTACAAACTTTATAATGTGCCGTTTCAGCTTCCACATAAATTTAGAAATTCAGATTTAACTGAAATCGCAGTAATTCAGTCATGGTTCTTTGAATTGGGAAAAGAGTTCCATATAAGAATGGGAAAACCAATAACTTGAATTTTAAATTATAGTTGAACATTATTTCTAACAACACAATTATGTAACATTCAATTTTATTATTAGCAAAAGAGTTAAAAGAATGTCTAAAATATCTTTGTCAAATATCTAATATTTTCAACTACTTTCTATTTCAATAAAATTCAGCTTTGATCATGATCATGTGTTCTTGTTTTGGTTTTATATCCATTTTCTGTGTGGTCATTCCTCATTTGTAGCAATAATTGCATGGTATTTGAAAATATACCATCATTAATATTACATGTATTGAATTTGGATTATTTGATGTGATGCTACTTGAAACAGCTATTGGGTGCAAAACCTTTCAACTCTAAAATATCTTTCTGCAATTGTCATTTGTAATAAACCCAAGCGTATAAGCCAATTTGTTGGCAAAGAGTCAAATGCACTTGCAGCACAGATTTTGAGTAGCTAGAATAAAAACCTCATCCAGAATTCACATTAGATTCAGATTAACTCTGACAGAGGGCAGACAGGGTGGCGTGGGTGGAGACAAGTGTTAAGGCTTGATTGGTGACAGAAGGATTGCAGCACGATTGAAAGGGAAGGGTTTCAAAGCTGTAGTGAGACTTGCTATGATGTATGGTTTGGAGATGGTGGCACTATAAAACAAAGAAAAATTGGAATTGCTATATATGCAACT
>NW_005187436.1:4454977-4456917 GCF_000239375.1 Pundamilia nyererei | reverse complement strand
TATATATGGTATTCTGCTCACATTCTGTAACTTCTGTTGGTGCTGTGCTATTTGGAAACCGAATTTCCCAGAGGAACCCACCCGAGGGATTAATAAAGTTCTATCTTATCTTAAATCTTATCTTATCTTATCTTATTGTCTTGTAAAGTCAGAAAAGACTAGCCAGACTACTTCCAACTGATAGGAATGCACCATTAACTCAAATAACCGCACACTGCAACCAAGGTATTCAGAAGAGGATCTCTGAATGCACAAGATATCAAACTTTGAACGCAATGAGCTACAGCAGGACCACAATGAGTACCACTCAGAAACTCAGCTACAATTCATGCAGACTGACTAAAACTAGACAACAGAGGAATGGAAAAACATTGCCTGGTTTGATGAGCCTTGATTTCTGCTGGAACACTCAGATGTTAGGGTCAGAAACAGAAACTGACAGTTCAGGCTGCAGGTGCTATGATGGTGCGTATATTTTCTTGTTAAACTCTGGGCCTGTACCTAATGAGCATCATTTAATTGCCACAGTCTCCCCGAGTATTGCTGTTGACCACGTTCATCTCTTTATAACCACAGTGTACCCATCTTCAAAAAATATTGTTTCCAGCAAGATACGTGTGCCA
Organism: Pundamilia nyererei; assembly: GCF_000239375.1. Taxonomy (NCBI): domain Eukaryota; kingdom Metazoa; phylum Chordata; class Actinopteri; order Cichliformes; family Cichlidae; genus Pundamilia; species Pundamilia nyererei. Next base: position 4,456,294 of record NW_005187436.1, on the reverse strand, counting down.
CAAATCTCAAAACATCTCAAACTGGTTTAGTGAACATGACAATTAGTTCACTGTATTCAATGGCCTCACCAGATCTCAGGTCAATAGAGCACCTTTCGGAAGTGGCTGAACAAATCTGCAGCAAGTGTGCGATGCTGTCAGATCAATATTGACTAAAATCTCAAATGAATGTTTTAATCGTGTTTAATATCCTCCTTAACAGCATCGTAATTACTGGTAACATATCTGTTAATTTGGTTAAAATGCACGTTAAATAGAAATCGTACCTTTCACTTCTGGCTTTGGTGGAACGATGGTCTTCTTCGCCTCATCCCACCGGAACCTTTATAGTGTAACACACCGCTCGGCAGTCATGTCGGCGCTGAAGTCGAGTCGCTCGTTGCCAGAGTCGTGAAAAAATCGCCAGTGTAACTCATTCTGCAGTTTTTATACTGAAGAATAAAGCGTGTCAAGATTATGTATTGAGGGGAAGCAAGGCGTTCGTTGCAGTATTGATTTATTTTGAGGTAAAGTAAGTTTTCTCCCGACTTCACCCTGAAGCTTTTTTCTTCTTCACTGTTAGCTAACGTTAGGCAGCTTAGCTGAGTAGATATAATAAAACAGTCAACACCACGTCGACTTTGCATATGTTTAAGTGCCATTAAGGTTATATAGGAGAGACTTCCTAAGAAGTTTAACTTACAGTTATGGCACTACAGTGGAGGGAGTTTAAATTATTATTGCTTGCAGCTTATTTGAGGTTCTTGAATAAACTGAGAAATAAACTGTTCGCTTTTATTTGAGCTACAGTTATTATTTTTTCATCCCACTAACCCATATTTGTTGCTATTCTCCATTTTATAGTGCGTGATTACATTAATGCGTAGTTACTACTATAATCAGCAGCAGTTTATCTGTTTTCTCAGTTAGTTGCTTGAGCCATGACATCGCTATCAGAGGAGGTTCTGTTGGTGGTGAAAAAGGTCCGCCAGAAGAAGCAGGATGGCACTCTCTATCTGATGGCTGAACGTATAGCCTGGGGTCCAGAAGGCAAAGACCGCTTCACAGTCAGCCACTTGTATGCAGATATCCGCTGTGAGTACTAGATGCCGTTAAACTACAAATCGAGGCACAGAAATGCTCATCTCTGCAAAAATTGCTCAAGCTGCTGTTTCTGCTCTGTACAGGTCAGAAGATCAGCCCTGATGGGAAAGCCAAAGTCCAGCTCCAGCTCGTCCTTCACACTGGCGAGAGCACCACATTCCACTTTGCCAACGAGAGCACTGCACTCAAAGACCGAGAGGCTGCCAAGGAACTGCTGCAGCAGCTGCTGCCTAA
>NW_005187436.1:4427381-4453020 GCF_000239375.1 Pundamilia nyererei | reverse complement strand
AGAAAAGATGAAAAGAACTATTGATAACTTTTTTGTTAAGTTAAGGCCTGATCCATCTGAAATTCATAGCCAGTGCTCTGACACGGTGCCATCAATATTTGAATGTTGAAAAAGCACAGTGTATCCAGAAAACACATTATGTGCTGCAATAAATGCACTGCCCAAGTGTCCCCTCTCCCCACTGCCTTTCAGCAGCATGCAACAGCAAACAGGTCGTTAGAGGAGGCCGAGATGATGATTAAGTTTAACATTTTCTACAATATTGACAAAGCACTTTAAGCACAAGATTGTTAGTTAATAATTTAGAAATGAATATTGTCTGTATGGACTGCAATTCCCCCCCCCAAAAAAGTGCACATGTAAAACTGCGGTGTTAAGCGATGCGGTTGAAAAATTTGAGTTGGGCACACCGGTGAGCCCATGGCAAGAAGTTAGTCTAGAGCCCTGAGTTCAGTTTAATTCGATTTTTTTAAATTTGTTTGTTTACATTGTCTTATATTTGACTTACATTTGACTTTAGTAATAAGAGATATTACGTCTGAGATGCATTTTTAGTGGAGTTGGAATTTATAAATATGTATAAATAAAGGCTGGTAAAAACAAGAGAGGGGAAACATAATGATAATCTCATTATTTACCTGCTCTTTTCAATAATAAAAATATAATCAGCTGGCAGATTTCACATGAGTGGCCAGTTACATTTGCACTGTGGGCATGCATGAACTAATGTAAACAGGAAGCAGAGGGCAATTTTGTGGAAAAATACTATGGGGAGTCAATGATGAAGTGAAACTGTTACTCAAAGAACAAACTGAGTATAAAGTGGTCATGGTAGTAGACAACAGAATAGGAGTTGCCACAAAAGGAAAATGCATCTAGGAGCATTATCCATACACACACATTTAAGCTGATTAGGAAGCTGTTATGTTTCTGGTTAAATTTTGTGGCTGATGAGACTAAACCAGTAAACAAATGAGGGTGCCAGCATCAGCATTTCCAAAAGTGTCTTTTCTGCCCATCTAGACTAAAACACAGACCCACAATTTTCAACCAAAGCTGGACCAGCAGCATTTCTAGGTTAAAGGATCCTAAAATGCTGCAGGAGTAGTGTAACCGTGGCTCAGGGGGTTGGGAATCGCATCTGTAACCGGTTCGATCCCTGGGCTCTCTGTCCTGGTCGTTGTGTCCTTGGGCAAGACACTTTACCCTACTTGCCTACTGGTGTTGGCCAGAGGGGCCGATGGCGCGATAGAAGCCTCGCTTCTGTCAGTCTGCCCCAGGGCAGCTGTGGCTACAACTGTAGCTGCCTCCACCGGTGTGTGAATGTGAGAGTGAATGAATAGTGGTATTGTAAAGTGCTTTGGGTGCCTTGAAAAGCGCTATATAAATCCAATCCATTATTATTATTATTATTAAATGGTGTGTGGGAATATTGTGATTAAAAACACTGCATTCTACATGGGTGTGTCTGATCTTACAAGATATGGCTAAAATTAATAAAATAAATACAATTAACAAAAACTCTAAAACCAAATTGACTTTAGTCCAATAAAAGTTAACAAAATGAATGTCTGCATAATAGTACACAGATCTGGCACTTCTTGAGTCAAAGATCGAATTGTCAATTTGTATCTATCTTATTTAATGAGCTGACTGAGAAACAGTAAAGCAAATAAAGATGCTCCCAGCTCCTTTACATTTTTATGTGTCAACACACTTTTACTCTTTTATTTTTGTATTTTCTCCTGCAGGATGCTTCAAGAAGATCCGGTGCTTTTCCAGCTATATAAAGACCTTGTGGTGAGCCAAGTGATCAGTGCTGAGGAATTCTGGGCCAACCGGTTAGGAGGCATTAACAACACAGACCCCTCACCGTATAACAACAAACAGGAAGTTGGTATATCTGGAGCCTTTTTGGTGAGTCCATGAAGTCTGACATAATTATGTCACATTTTCTAATCTGAAGCTCTTACCTACAGCTAAAGTTTAACAGACCTCACTTTTATGCTCCACAGGCAGACATTAGACCTCAAACTGATGGTTGCAATGGCTTGAGATATAACCTGACAGCTGACATTATTGAATCCATCTTCAGAACATATCCTGCAGGTAAAGAATTATGTTATCTCCAACTCTTAAGCCCTTAAAAATCCCAGGAAGTGGTTATTACAAGCTCAGGCTTTTATTTCAGTCAAAGCCTGCAACAATGATTTTTAGGGCTGTTCGATATTACAATATTTATCAGATGACGATATGAAAACGTCTATCGTTTTATATTACGCTGTTCTTTGTTTCATGGTGTCGCAAAATAAAAAGTTTACGGCAATACTTTTTTCATGGTTTTGATGGTCACTGTAGTGGCTATATTAATAAGTTCTCTCTTACTCTAATATTTAAAATAACTACACTACGGATGGACAAGCGACTGTTTTTACGCGTTGTCGTTAGCAAAAATGACAGTAAACTCAGCGTGTGGCTCCGCCGTCCGCTTGTTTATTTTCCACATAAACCTTTCACAATAAAGCTGAAGATCCTGTTGTGATTTTTCATAATAAACTGAAATGATGACAAACAGAAAGACCAGTCAAAACAAATCAAGGACCTTATTTCTAAACGAGGGGCTACCTCTGTAGCATGGACATTGTTATGAAAAGTCTGACATGGACCAGAAAGCTGTACTATGCAAATTATGCAGGAAACCGGTCCCCACCTCAGACTCAAACACGGCAAACATCTTTTACCGCCTACTTAAGAGTCACATAAAAGAATATGGAGAGAGTGCTCAAGATAAACCATGCATCGGTCAAAACACTCGACTCCAGGTACACGACGCCCAGCTGGAAATACTTCACGCAATTCGTGTTACTCGAGATTCAAAGAATTTACAGAAAATGTAAAAGTTTTTGTGATGTATATCGTTGTTGGGACGATAAATGTCTTGTATCGGGATATGAGATTAATGATTTTAATAACTGGCATGCAGTCAATCAGAAAGGAAGCAAAACTACAATTTTCTCACTGAAGCAAAGTCAGTGAGAAAACTGCATAGAGGCTTCGATGTTTTTCCTCAGTCTATTAAATGTGCAGCTGGTGTGCCTCATGACATTTAGAAATTAATTTTTTGACTTTGCATTTTACTTGCAGTGAAGCAGAAGTATAGCGAAAATGTGCCTCATAACCTGACAGAAAAGGAGTTCTGGACCCGCTTTTTCCAGTCCCATTATTTTCACAGAGACCGCATCAACACAGGGACACAGGATATCTTCTCAGAGTGTGCAAAGCAGGATGAGAAGGGTAGGCAATCTGACTCCTTTCTAGGACTGCCACCACACGTAAGAAGCCATTAATGTAAAGTTTTAACATTCAATCCATGCAGGGTTAAAGACTCTCGTGACTCAAGGAGTAAAGAATCCTTTGGTTGACCTCCAGTCGTTGGAGGATAAAACATTAGATGAGGTGAGATGATTAGCCATCCTCAGTCATTTGTGATAACTCTTTAATCGTTTACCTTCCTTTACATTTCAAAACCTGTTTTTTGTGACTCAGGGTTATGGAATTTGCACAACACAGCCCTCAACTTCCAATGCAAACAAGTCTGTGAAGGACAGCAGCAACTCTGCCATTATAAAGCGGTTCAACCATCACAGTGCCATGGTCCTGGCAGCAGGCTCAAGGAGAGGGTAAAGAAGTCACACTTAAACCTGAGTGCAAGCTTTTCAGCGTCTTTTATCATTTTCCTGAAAATCTCCTGTTTTTGAAGGGAGTTGGCGTCTGACCAAGCCAGTGAGACGAGCAGTACAGATGGAAACTCGAGGGATTCTGACTTCTTTCAACCTCCTGTTAAGAAGGTACAATGGCTTTGCTTTTTTACAGTATTGCTCTCTGTGTAGCAGCTTCGCTGACTCTGTTCTGTGGACAAACTTTCTTAGGTTAAACTACAGGAAGCCATAGAATTTGAGGATCTGCAAAGGGAAAACAGACCAAAAACAGTCCCATTAAACCTGAAGAAGTCTGACAGGTACCACATGTCCACTTATTTTCATATATTATTAAATTCTTTCTGGGTGACTCCATGCTTTTTTTAATCTAATAATATCATCAGTTAACAAGTGTAAAGTGATTCTAAATTATCGTTAGTTAATAAATTTAAAACATACACAACTTATGCCTGTAGCTCAGGAGATAGAGCAGCTCATCTGCTAATCGGAAGGCTGGTGGTTTGATCTCTTGCTACTGAAGTCTGCATGCCAAGATACTAAAACACCATATGAAGAGCCAAGATGGAGTTAGTTTGGGCAAGATACGAACCCCAAGTTGCTCTCAAGTTGTGTGTGAATGTTAGATAGAAAGCACGTAGAAAAAGCAATAAATGAAAGAATAAAGTGAATGGGTGAGTGAGGCAGGTTGAATAAAGTGCTTTGAGTCCTCAGGTAAAGTAGAAAAGTGCTATATGAGAACCAGTCCATTTACCGTTTAGTTTATTGTTTTGTTTTTACCTAAACACATCTTGGTTAACATACAAACAGCTGATGTAATTTAGCTGTCTTTATTTTCCAAGAATTTTCCAGTTTATGAAATTGTTTAGTAAGCTGTGTTTGTGTTTTGAAATGTAGTTTATTGAGAGATTTTTGCAGATGAGGAAGTTGACAGAAAAAAGACGGAAGTTTTGGAAAGTCCGGTGGTTTTTGATTGCATCATTGCCTGGCTGTATCTTTTGACTAAACAATTATTAGCTCAGTAGTTCTTACCTGCGACTTCTTCTGTATATTGTTTACCTGAGTTAAATAAATTGAACACAAACTCTTCACATCAGAAGCCAAAAAAGATCACATCCACATATAATGCTAGTTTATTCTCCCAACAGAAATTATATCTATTAATCTTAGTTTCATGCCATGTTTTTCCCTGCACTGGCTCGCAGCTCACAGAAGCACTGCATTAGGTGCTGATTAGCTGTCAGGTTTAGAAAAGTTTGTATAGCCGGGATAGTTTGTAGAACTCTACAGACAAAAATCAGCCAAGCAAAATTTGAGAAGAGGGTTTGTTGTTGCTGATCCTTACTTCTTTTGTACAAAGTTCTCACTTGCAGTGTTTCATAATAGATGTGATGTAATACAAGGTCAAATGTTTTTGCTACAGCTTACTGTTGCTATAGCACAAGGGGCTGCTCTTCTATTTTGCAGCACTGATTCATGTTTTAGGCTAACAAAACTGCCTCGTTTTTAGTCAGACTATCCAATGTGTCTCACTTCTCTTTTTATAAGGTATGCTCATGGACCTGTGCCACTTCAATCCCAGCAGTATACAACTAGCCAAGATATCATCAACTCTGTCAACTACATCCGTCATGAGATGGCTAGTTACAAACCCAGCCTCACTCAGGTTAGAGCTCAGACTTTGTGTTTCTGTTACTTTAGCATTTGGCTAAAGATGATGTCATCAGATTTTAACCTGCATTCACATACTCATTCAGACTACAATTAGATGCATGCGTGCTATTGATGAGCCTCTGTTGTGATTCAACTGATCTTTGGAGTCATTTGTGCACAGCTGTGAAGTTTAGCAACAAATTTTCAGGTAAAGTTCAGGAGAACACGTGTTAGGGAGGTGCCCAACAAAGAGTCTGATATCCCTGTGATGTTGTTGTTCTTTCAGCTTAGAATTCAGTGTCGCTCCAGGCACATGTTTAGGATGTAAGCCTCCAGTACTTTGTGTCAGAAAGTCAAGGCAGAAAGGCTTTTAAACACATAGTTAATGTTGTAAACAAGTCCATTTAAATGGAACTATAAGCCAGGAAGTTGAGTGCTTAAACCCATCACAAAGCAGCCCTGTCATTTACTAGGAAAACCTTGGCAGACATCCATTTTTTATGACTCTTCCCTCAGAGATGGGACATTTCACATACTGAAGCTTATATTCAGTGTTGCCCCTGTCAGCGGATTGGGAGACATTTCATTGTCCCAGACTGCAATAAGTAGATGATGTTGATATTTTCACTTTCAAATGGTGATTATCAGAGCTTTCTTATATATTGTAAACTTTGTAATGTATTGCAATATTTAATTAGTTCAGTCTGCTACTGTTATTGTCTTGGAGCAACTGTAATCCACATCATTTCCTTATTAGGGATTATTGAAGTATTCTGATTCTGATTAACAGATGAGACAATTTTGGAATTAATTTATTCTTTGGTAGAAAAAAAAAGATTTAGATTATCGTACTTGAGTATTTAAATTGTTAGAAATAATCTAATAATTCAGGTAGTGACCGAAAGAGCGAGATCGGGAAAACATAGGTGGAAATTGGCTTCCTCCGAAGGGTGGCTGGCCTCTACCTTAGAGATAGGGTGAGAAGTTTGGCCATTCGGGAGGGGCTCAGAGTAGAGCCGCTGCTGTTCCACATCGAAAGGAGCCAGTTAAGGTGGTTCGGGCATCTGACAAGGATGCCTCCTGGGCCCCTCCTGGGCAAGGTTTTCCGGGCATGTCCCACCAGGAGTAGGCCCCGGGGCAGACCCAGGACACGCTGGAGAGATTATATCTCTCGGCTGGCCTGGAACGCCTTGGTGTTCCCCCGGATAAGTTGGAGGAGGTGGCTGGGGAGAGGGAGGTCTGGGCTTCTCCGCTTGGGCTACTGCCCCTGCGACCCGGCCCCGGATAAGCGGAAGAAAATGGATGGATGAATAATCAAACCTCTCAGAGCTAAAAAAAAAATTCAATTTCAGATCCTCTACATTTAATTTTACTGTTGATATCACTGTAATTACTTAATCTGCTTACTGTTACAGCTTTATCAAATTATGAGCATGACAGATTTTAACTACAGTCACGCTTTTTGTAGGTGTTGTCCAGCACAGCAGCTACTTCTGCCATTGCAGCACTTTCTCCAGGTGGCGTCCTCATGCAGGGAGGTGCACAGCAAGCCATAAATCGTAAGTGTGTACTACAGATTTGGTAAAAGCATTGTTGCTGACTATTGGCAAGCTATAAACGATTGAGCAATATGATGAATGTCAGCTGAGATGTGGGCTGATCAAGTAGAGTTGTCACCCGGGGCGAGCGGTGTGGACAACTTGTGAACAAGGCAACGTAGGATTTTCCAATTCATATCATAGGTGCATTTAATAAAAATCTTGGACAGTTTAAATCTCAGTGACCTCAACGTCACAGGTAGAAGTTTCTGGAAATCTTGTTAATGCGATAACTCAAAAAGGAAGCCACCTAGGATTTTGATATTCATATGTTAGGTGTATCTGCTAGGAGGCTGAGGGGGTAGCACTGGCAGCTGCCAGTATTTTTCTATCCTTAAATGTGTTTAATTTCCACCACGAAAACGATCGGTTGTCTTGTATTGAAACATATTTTACCTAACAGCTTTGAGAATAATTAAGGTTTGTCTTTTTTCCTTCCAGAAATGGTACCGACTGAGGTTCAGGGAGAGTTGAAGCATCTTTATGTAGCTGCTGGAGAGCTATTGAGACACTTCTGGTCCTGTTTTCCTGTAAATACGCTGTTTTTGGAGGAGAAGGTGACTGACATTCATTTTGTTTCCATTATCCCTGTGACCCATATATTTGACTACACAAGAAAATCATCTTTGTATTTAATGTATATTTCTGCCTCCATGTAGTTTTGGGAGTAATTAATTAATTAGCATTAATATTGAGTGAACATTGACATAAGTACTGTGCAAAAGTCTTGAGCCAATCTTTTTTTTTTTTATATATATATATTTCCAGGACAATGGGAAATAGGTGCTGTGTGTACAGTATATAAGGAAAAAACAGTTTGTACAATTCTAACAAAAGCGAAAGTTTATATTTGGTATGACCACCTTTATTCTTCAACGCAGCCTGAACTCTCTTAGGCAAGCTTTTACGTAATTTCTCTAAGTAGCCCTTTAGAAATATTTCTTCTGGCTTCTTGAAGGATATTGTGTTTGGGATCATTATCATGCTGTAAAATGAAGCAGATGTTTTCCGAACAGTATTGCAAAAATACTAAAATATGTTATCTTTGCCATTTTTCATAGAGTGAACTAAAGAATGAGGAGAAATTGTGTGGCTTTTGCATGTGGGGGGTGTCAGGCTGCTAGTGACAAAATGTGAAAAATTACAAAAAATTGGCTCTATTTTTATGCCTGCTGATTTCGTAGGTCAGTAATATGTCTGTGTAGGTTCTCAGTCATCCAGGTCATGGTACTCTATGGAGCTTGGAAAGAAAGTGGCTGGATTTCTTTAAGTTTTCATTTTCACAAAATGAAAAGTCTGCTCGCTTTCTGTCTAAGCTTCTTAGACCGAAAGGTCAGCAAAATATATCAAAATGAGGGGTGGCTCAAGACTTTCTCACAGTACTGTGTCTTTGAGTTTTGAAATTAAAGTGGAAGAGAAAGGCTTTTGTCTTTAAGTTTTTTGACACATCTTAGTAGCAGCTTTCCTAATTGCACTGTTATTTCAGGTTAAAAAGACCTGTGTAAATGAATTTGACTCTTAACTGAAATTATCACTGATACATTAAAACTGAAGCTATAAAATCCCATGTAAAATCTTGGTAAAATAAATAAAAAAGACAACTGTTTTTAACAGTTTGCTGACTTGGCCCTTTTTCTCACTTTGACAATATTGTGACATCTGTGGCTCATCCCACCAGCGTAACTAATCCCAGCATTTAAGAAATGCCCTGCAAACTCGTGGGTAAACTAAGTAAAACAATAACTATACTTAACTAGGTATTTGCTATAAAAACTAGTAGACATGCTTGCCACCGTAAAGCTGAAACTTATGTGAATTAGTTGACTTCTATCCATGTCTGCACACCATTAACATAGTCTTTGTTTGTTTTTTAAATTTATGTGTTTCATGTTTTATTTTTTCTTGCAGGTGATTAAAATGAAGTCGAACCTCGAGAGATTTCAAATGACTAAGCTTCATCCTTTCAAGGAAAAAATTCAGCGTCAGTATTTGAGTACAAATGTAAGTTTTTGAGCCATCGACAGTGTTGCACAGGCTTTCTTTCACCTCGTAGATGTAGCGCTAAAGTCTCTTTGGTGTTCCCACAGCTCACAGGGCACTTGGAGGAAATGCTGCAGACTGCCTATAGCAAGTTCCAGGTCTGGCAAACTCGTCGGATGATGAGGAAAACCTGAGCTCTGACAGTTTTTCAAAGAGAAGCCAAGAAAGACAGTAAAGTGATCGGACAAATGACTTGTGAAGGTCCTCCGAACTGCTGTGAGCAGACCACAGACTAAAGCCTAATGGAACACAGTTCACAAGGGCTTAATGAGGAGGATATAGAGGGATGCTGCTACAACCCCAAATGTTCAACAAAGACTAACTGCATTTCAGTCACAGAAAACTGTAATTAGTTTCTTTCTCTTTTCTTTGTCTTTTCCTGGTGTTTGAGAGATTGGTGCCTGTAATGGTTAAAACAGGACTTTTAAAAGGGTTTAACATGACCAAAATGCAGATGGAAATGAATAAAACTACAAAAACGGCTCTCAGGACAACAGTGTGAGATGCAAGTGGAGAACTGCCAATGTGTTTCATCAGTGCACAGAACAGAAAGAAATGTGCATTGATGTGCAAGACACCCTTCTGAACTCTGGATAGATTTGTTGGAACAGTTGTCCGGAAAATCTTAATCAAGAGGGGACGTGAATATAGCAATACTGTAAAGACATTTCACACACGAGTGCATTAGTACGTGTGGCTCAAATCACACTGTCACTGATTTGTAACGTCTGCACTGAAGACAGAAATGTAACTCTGAAATAAAGTGAGGCATAAAGCTTTTGTTCATCATACTGCTTGTGTAGGCTTAGTTATTTCATTTAAATCTCCACACTGCAGCTTGTTTTGCTTTGTTTTTTTCTAATAATGTGATGAGTTGTTTCATCTTTACCTCAGAGGGATTATTTGCTGCAGTATCCAGAGTATATGTGTAGCCTTTCTAAATGCGCAACTGATTTGGGTAATAAATGCAGACGCTTTCAATTTCAGTTGATCTGTATAACTCAGAGGAAGCCCACGCGCTGCTTTCAGGAAGTGCCCTCATCAGCTGAGTGAGTGAGACTGTCACGGGTCTGCTGACCGACTTTCTCCAGCACAGCGGAGCAAAGACGCAATAAATCTGGGATGTAAGAAAGCCTTGTAAGTGTGGTGTTACAGCCGGGAGAGTTGCTCGGTATATCTGGTGAGTTTAATATATGAAGCTGGAGGTGAATGGACATGACAGCGTTTAAGCTAGCATTCTTGCTAAGTTGTTATTGAAAATAAAGTGGGAGGAGCGGGCTGGTTAGATTTGTGTTAACTGTAATAAACGGTGACAGTGAAATGTTTGAAATAAGTGTTACACTTTTAAATATTTCCCCGTGGTTCCGGTGTGTTTTGACGCAAATTTTAGCTTCAGTGATTTTTGGACCGGTGTTTCAGATTAACTGGTGTTAGATTAACTCGTGACGGTGGGCGCTGCTTTTCAGGACCCATTGCCCACTAACGAGGAAGTAAACACTGCGAATATTTTAATCTTTAAGTGGATATTATTGTGTGTCTGTGCGCGTTGTCACGTTTCGCATTGTTTTGGGCCAAAAGAGAAAACGCTTTCGATTTTAAATTATGATCGCGACATGCGTGAATCCTCTGCAGCAACTGCAATGAACAAACATAGGTGACGAGACTACTGCCTGTTCATAATACTGAAATGGTTAATAAACGCGCTATCTTTGTTCCTGTTTTTCCTGTATATTGTTACTGCTCTGGTGACATTTGAGGTTTGTCAGTCCCACAGTTGGATACAGCTACACCAACATGAACTGGGTTTTAGTCTACCCATGCGACAGTCTACAACCAGAGAAATTTTTGACGCATCAGAATCTGACTCGATTCTGACGTATTTCAGACGGAGAATGTCTGTTTCATGCCCAGAGTGTTTTGGTACTTGCATCTTACAAAAAAACTATGGAATAAATAAAATGTCATCACTATTTATTTTTGGTTTACTATAATCGGGCTTATTTTTGCCTATTTATTTTATTCACAAGATAAAAGCAAGTTTATTTTAACATACAATAAAGGTGTGGAAAAATAATTACTTTTTTATGGTATATATTTATTTATTTAATAGCACTGATGTGTTTTATAGATGGTGAATTAGGTCGGAGATGGAAAAAAATTGTATTTCCCTGTGTAAATGTGGAAAGTTCTGATCTCGGAGGTTGTGAATATAGAAAAATTTGGACACTACGTGAGTACTTGGTACATGGATTACTTTTTATATTCTGCTTCATACAGTGAACCAAGTGCAAATGTAGGGTTTTGTCTCATTGCTTCAGTAATGGCATTCACCAGTTTAGCAGTTTGTGCCTTCTCTTTGAAAATTTTTATAAAACAGAATTATGGGGGGAAAAACTGGGCATATAATGTAGTTACAAGCACGTTAATATGAAAGGGGTGGTGTTGGCAGCGTGTGAACAGTAACAAAGATGGTTTCACTGGCAAAGGAAGATGGAGCTATAATATTACATAAATATGAGCTTAAACACTTAATGCAGACGGAAAGCATCACCGCTGCTGCACAGTGTCAGTAAGTGAGAGGGACAGTATAGCATTTGTTCAGTAAGACTGGAGCAGTGCTATTAATAAAGTTTAGCAAGAAAGGAAAGCGGCCAAAAAATGCTCACTGTGTAAGTTAAATGATTTCAGCGTCACAGTGTTTTCATTAAGAATAATGAGGGTCAGAGAGATTACATTTTATTACTGAATTATTATTATTATGTATTAATTATTGTTTGTAATATTTATTATTTCAGGCAGAGCACCAGTGGTGTTTAATGACCTCAGAGCCTAATTGCAAATTTTATACGAGGCCATCAATTGTGAGGCCCTGTTGCTCTGATTTACAGTATAGTATAGAGCAGTAATGAAAACTGGTGTCTGGTGTAGCCAGTGACTGCAGCCTTTGGGTCAACTATTCACAGTAGCAGCTCATTTTTCTGCAACTAATGCTAACGTATTTATTGCAAAACTTTAACTTCTAACTTCCACTCTTGAATCTACACAATTTAACACCACTTTGAAACGGCTAACATCCAACGCTAAATGAAAGATGAATCATTTTGAACAGCAGCTAGGGCTGAATGTATCCAGCAAGAAAAAAATCAACATCCTCCTCACGGCTTTTATCCTTAAATTCGTCAGTTAATTAAGTGCAAATCATCACTGTGCAGCACCGAGTTCTGATAATGTAGCCAGTTCTACATTTTCAGTCCCTTCAGCTGTTAAATATACTACTGTTGCACCAAATTCATTCACAAACTCACACTGAAGTTACGCCCACTGCTACACTAGCATGCCAACAAACAGAAGGCCTGAGGTCAGACTGGAGTGCTGGTTCTCACCTTCATGCTGTCCTGTCAAAAGATCTCCAGAATAAAAGGCTTTAATAACAAAAAATGTTAAAGATAAACATATTTTTAACTCCAAAAAACACCCTAATGTTGAAGTTTGCTTATATATTGGGTAATAACTAAAAGCTTCAGTATTTTATCTGAATTATAATAAAATCATTTAAAAAGTGCTCTGTGCACCAAACTAACTGTTTTAAGGAGGGGGTTCTTTTCAGACTGGCGGTAATGTAGAGTGGAGTCATGACTGGTCAATTAAAGAGGGTAGGTACGCTGCTGAAAGTCATGTGAAGCCACACGGCCGAGGGCCATGGTATGAACTCTCTCCTATTTTCTTTCATACTTATCTGACTCACTCTTTGTCCTTCAGCTGTGTTGGAGTACCAGTGAAGATGCCTCCGATACCAGTTGTTCCAGAGAACCACAATTATGTCCTGGCAGAGTTCGACTGCCTCGATCCACTTCTCTCTGCTCTGCGTTTGGACTCCGGCAGGCTAAAGGTAGTAATTCTAGCCAGTTTTCTATTTATATTCAAGTAGGCACCTCATATTCCTAAATATCTTTAAAGAAGGACTTGAAACAAAAACAAATTAGTGGATGTAATGTGTCAAGAATCTTGTTTATTTTGGTATTTGTTGTTTTGGTGGTGTTTATATTTTAACCATTAGTGATCTGAAATAAACTACCTTCAGGCCACATAAAGGGTTACTAATGGGCGCCACCATTGCCACATGAACCGCACTTTGAGAATCCTGGCTTTAAAGTTAGTAGGACGTATTAAAAAAATACACAATATGGATTTAATTTCTTTCAGCTGTAGTGGAAGAAAATTAGAAAAGCAAGAATACAATTATGCTTGACATTAATTCTGTGTTACACTGTGCTGTAGTGTACCTGTTTGGCAGTGTCGAGGAAGTGGCTCGCATTAGGAACATCAGCAGGTGGGGTGCACCTGATTCAGAGGGAGGGCTGGAAACAACGGCTCATCCTCACTCACAAGGTAATAAGTGACTGTGAGCCTGTGCTGCTCTTCTGTTAATGAGTGATAGAGTTAAACATCAACAGTAATGCGGTGTTTGTTTTCTTTGCATTTGTCCACTGACCCATCACTCAATGTGCGTGTTTCTGCCAGGAGGGATCCATCGCTCAGGTGGCATGCTGCCCTCACGATGAAGACTTTATTGCAGTTGCAACAAGGTTAGCGTTTATTCAAGAAAGTAAATAAAATGTTTTGTACCACCTTGGTTTAAAATGTGTGTTAACACACCCACTTGTAGAATGCTGCCCCCTGTTGGTTAAAGTTGTAGTTAGATTCTTTTGTGGGTAACTACAAAAAGTACTTTTAAACAAGTTGCAGGCTTTTTCTTTCCTGCTTCATCTCTGTGTTTGGCTGTGGTTCCCATATTGTTCACTATGTGTGATACACATCCAGTCAGGGTCTGGTGGTGGTGTGGGAGCTGCAGTTGGAGCGGCGGGTTCGTCCAGAGAGAGTCAGCGTGTCCTGGGAGCACAGAGGTCAGACAGTTACTGCACTCTGCTGGGATACAAGCGCGCTGAAAGTTTTTGTCGGCGACTCTGGAGGCAAGGTGTCCTTTCTCCGTGCAGGATCCTCCAAAATGGGAAAGGTAGTGACTGCTGATTAACATTGAAAGCTTGGCACTAATTAAAAGTAGGTACTAGTTCAGTGGTTAAACATGCAACTATAAGAGCTGCTAGCTCTTATGGTGATTAGTTTTCTGACTGTACTTTTTTTCTTTCTCAGTTTTTTTAATTCTGGCAGACAAGAGCAATGCTGCGTCTGCATGCTACATTTATTATTATATTTAAAATTCATCCTTCCCTATGATATATGTATTTATTTATTTTTGTCTTTAGGGGTCAGCGTTTGTTATATTCCCTGTCCAGACTGTCACCACTGTGGACTCTAAAGTGGTTCAGCTTGGGTACCAAGATGGACGACTGCTTGTGTCTTCCCTCACCCGCTGCTATCTCTGCGACACAGAGAAGTGAGTACCACCTTTGCTCCATCCGTTTGTGTCTTTCATATTCTCTTTTTCGGGAGAAACTCACAGAGAGCTCGCACTCATGCTTCCATTTAGGTAAATGTTGTCATTAATGGTCCATTAGTTTAATATGGTCCAAAGCACTTTATATGTCCAGTGTGCTATGCTGTGAGTTTCAGTTTGAAATCATCAGTGACACATTCTGATTAACAGTATCATTCAGTATCATCATTAACAGGATCCTATAATTGTTATACTCTGCAAAAAGAATACACTTTAAACAGCCACCCTGAGCGGTAGTTTACCTGTAGCGCCAAAGGAAGCCCAACTGTAAAGTTACAGCAGTGTGAGTGATGTGCCCCACATTGTTTCAGTGATTGAATGAGCAGCTGTTACATTAGGAATAAATGGCAGCACCAACAGTGCGCTTACTGGTAAAATCACTTCTGCATTTTGCGGCACCAAGTTTGTTCATTTCTGCAGAAGAAGAGTCAAATAACGCGTCGAAACACTATTTCACGTTAGCACGCAGAGCCTGAAGTAGAAATAACAAAGAAAGCCGAATGAGAACAGAAGCAGTATTGAAATGTATTAACTTTATTTTGTACAGTATTTTTTTTCTCTCTTTTTTTCTTTGCTAAATGTATCTGTATATTGTTTACGTGATTGAAATAAATTAACAAACAAACAAACAATGATCCCTGTTGTAATGCCCGTTATCTCCAACACAAATAAAGCCTGGCCACGTTGAGCTTCCTGTATAGTATATTATAAAATCAATATTTATTTTATTTTTTCCTCATGTTTATAAAAACTGTATTCCGTGGTGTATGGGGGACTCTTCACGGTTGTTATGTGATTTTTGGCTTCTGTGTGTCTCTTCAGGGAGAAGTTCTGGCGTGTTGGTAATAAGGAGCGTGACGGGGAGTTTGGAGCTTGCTTTTTCCCTCAGAATAGGGGATTATTAATGGGTCAGCCCCCACTGCTGTACTGTGCCCGGCCGGGGTCTCGAATATGGGAGGCCAGTTTTAATGGCGAGGTTCTGAGCACCCATCAGTTCAAACAGCTTCTGGCGTGTCCTCCACTGCCTCTCATCACCTTTAGGTATTGTGTGCTCCTGCTTAGGACCCTGTTTATTTTAAAAGCCAGACTTCTGATCTAAATTTTCTTCCTCTGACGCAGAAATGAGCCAAATTACAATCCAGTGCAGAAGACTCCACAGTCTATCGCCTTCCCTAAGCTGCTTTATTTGGGGTAATAAGCATAATTTTTCATGTCATGTTACAATATTTGAGATATTTTCATTTTATCTGACATGTCAAATTGTTTTAAAAAATCCATATGCAGATCAGCCTGTCGCTTGACTAACTATACACTTTGTTTTTGTGTATAGGGACCAAAACCTGCTGACCTGGACTGATTCTGCCATTTATATCTTCACACCTCAGAATGGACAGCTACTTTTGTGGACTGAAGTTAAAGGTGTGTTTCTGCCTTCTTTTGTTCCCAGAATACCACCAACCTTTTACTTCATGAGCACAAACAATTTTCCCTTAAAATGTAACCATTTTATTATTTTACTGCAGTAACATCATGTTTATTTTTAATCTCGATAGACAAAAATCTTGAAGGTTAACGATGATCACGCAGAGCTTTGTTGCTCTGATATAATCAAGTGTAAATTATTCTGTCTGTTTTCTGTTTTTTGTAGATTTGCTTGACGTGGCGGTTTATCGCAGTGAGCTCTTCTGTCTCCATGGAAGCGGGCGTCTGTCCCACCTCTCCTTGATATCTGCAGAGCGATGTGTTGAGCGCCTGCTGCGCAGGGAGTCCTGGCCTCTGGCTGCTGCTGTCTGCTGTATGTTCCAACACGCAATCACTACCAGCAGGGTAAGATCGCTACCACTCCCATACTAAAGCTGCTTTGTATCAGCGTCTCGTTGGCTCCACTAAGTTCATCTTGGCTAGATTCTATTCAGTTTCAGTCATTTTCCATTACAATGAAGTACCAGCTCAATGTGGGTGACATCGTGTTTGTGACACAATGCAACAATCGAGGAGATGGAGGTGATGGTATACCTGCTGCTTGGTTTCTGATTTGTTGTCACAGAGAACGTGGTGGGCGTTGTGTTACCATTTCCCTCTTGCTTCGTCTGAAAAATGTCAGGTTTGATTCTTGTGAAGGAGTCGCTCTCATGACTCATTCATTCATGTCGGTCCCAGGCCAATCAGTGGCATGGGTTCTGTTCGTGTTACATTTTTGGCTTGATTCAGTTTGCTTGAAACCCCGTCCAAGAAGGTGCTAAAATTGTCCCTAGTACCAGTACGATCACCTAATACTCTAAAGGTACAGTCGAGTTGAGCAGGTGCTAATAAAAAGGAGCAGCTGGAAGTAGGGTTAGTTAAGGGACATTTGGTTTACTTGGGACAACCTGGAGCAGGTGGCAGGGAGAGGGAAGTCAGGGTGTTTCTGCTTAGACTGCTGCCCTCGTGACCCAAACATGGAGGGGTTGACAGAAGGAAGAGAAAAACGGAGAGAGTCCTTGTGTTTACTGTTAAGTTTTCATAAGGAAACGTAATGATTAATCTGCATCATCAACATCAAACACAGCAGGGCTCAGTGATATTTAAAGAAACTGTTCTCAGCTATAAAAGCAAAAGAAACTTAATTAATTACTTTATTAATAATAACAACACTGCCACCTTACCATCAACAACTTCAACAAGAAGAGGCCTTGATAGGCCTTTGCTTACACTTGTGTCAAACAGTCCTAAAGCCTGGGAGGTCAGGTAAACCTGAGCCATCCTTAAGCTGTGCTTCTGTTGGCTCAGACTTCTGTGGGGCTGCATGTGATGCACTGAGACAACTCTTTTTGTCATTTGGTGCTATTTAATTGAATCAAATTGAATTTTAAGTTTATCAAATGCTATTTTCCATCATGTTCCTTCTACGTTAGATATATATATATACTACATACTACTGTGTGGAAATGTAATTCAGACTTTTAAACTAGAAAGGCAGTCGTTCGACTTCTGGTCCACACCTCTAAAATAAAAATGTCAGTGGCGACGATGCTTTAGTCAGTTTTCTTGACAACTTTCAGATGTTTGTATGCTGCAGATTAAAGTTTAAGTACTTTTTAATGGTGTTTTTGCATTTTATTTTACTTTGTTTATCAAGATCTTAGTAGGAATTATTTTTTATTTAATTCAGGCCAGGAAATCAATTCCCATTGACCGCCTCGAGCACCTGAAGTCTCAGCTCAGTTCCAGCACACATCTAGAGCTGATCGGGCAGCTGGAAGAGGTCATCACAAAGCTGGAGCCTCTTGACTCAGCCTCCAGCAGCCGGAGGAGCAGTATCTCCTCACATGTAAGAACTAATGTGTTTCTTTAGTTCTTCAGTGGCTCACAGTTATTCTTTGTAATGAATGAAGTGCAGTGATATTAGATACATGGTTTTTAAGGAGAGTTTCAACGTCCTGGACTGTGGAATCTATCGAGTGATCAGCCGCAGAGGAAGCCAGTCAGATGAGGAGACGAGCTCCCTGCTTAATCACTCTGTGTCAGAGGAGGAGCGACTCAAAGAATTCAGCTTTGTGCAGGATGAGGATCAGGTCGATCACGGTAAGAGACAGTCTTAAGTGATGCATACAGAGTTACAAAGAGCCTTCTAATACTGGTGATAAAATAACACTTTTTCCATTGTATAACCTTCATATTTAGTATAATCTGCAAAAACTGAAAATTCTCAGAGATGAAAAGTTGACAACTGCAGCCAGAATTTAGTAAATATTAGCAGACACAGCGTTTTTCTGTAGAGAGCAGGCTTAAGTCGATGTAACTCTTTTTAAAAATGATCAGAACAGATTAAACTAATACTGAAACTGAGATCACAGCAAAGCAGAAATCTAACTTACTTTTCTTCTTTCTTTCATTCTTTGACTCTTATCCTGATTCCATCTCTTTGTGTTTTCTCTCTCTTTTTTATATATTTGATTTATGTCTCAGGATCAAATTCATTTTCTACCCCTTCTAATTTCAGCGTTAAGAGAGAGTAAAATTATTTTCAGTTTAACGCTCTACTAAAAACCAAGAAAGAGGGAGAAAAAAAACCTGTGAATAACCTAACTAATTGGATATGGGAGCGTTCCACAGGGTCTGTGTAACCCAACTGCTAATAATTTGACTCTTTGCCTCTCTGTTGTAATGATCATACATGTTTTTAATAACCAACTGTTTTTTTTCTATTACAGTTTCTGACTTGCGTTTAAAAATAAAATAAAATCATTTGATAAAAAATGTTTCTCTGCTGCTGCATTGTTGGATTTGCTGTGAGTGCTGAGCAATCACTGTGATTATTGACCTGCTTTACAAATTGAATCTTCACTTTGTCCCACTGTTAATACCAAGTTTCTTATCTTTTTCCATCGTATCACTCACATACATCACTGTTTTGGGTTAATTTTTTTTGTATCGTGCAGCATTTGATTTGTGTTCTCTCTTCATTAGTGTCTGCCACGTTTGCTCCATCTGCTTGCATTATGTCCACTGTCTCTCTCATCTCTTTGGTACTCCATCCATCTGTGTTTTTCCTCCGAATCTCGCCCCCACCTCTACTCAGATCCGCAGACCAGTGAGCGCACGGAGGCCGAACGATCTGACCAAGGCCTGCAGTTTCACCTCCCGCTCTCGTTCCGTCCCAAACCCCCCCGCATCGCACTGCAGGCCGTTAAAGACAGGTGAATGAAACAAAGAAGCTTTAACTACAAACGTGCCTCTCGCTGCAGCTCATGCGGCTTTGAGCTCTATTTTAACACTTTCTTCTTCTGAGAATTGAAACTTTCACTCAAGTGCAGCTGTGCATTCATATGCCTTACTTCCCCTTTCCGCTGAAGACCCACATCTGTGTTTTATTATTCATACTGAGGCACATGTGGTGTGTTTAATTTTAAGGTTTCGCATTTTTCATCCTTCTGAGTCATTTCACCTTTGTATTTGTACTGCTTTCTCTTCCTCTTGTTGTTTTGCTAAATGGTGCAACAAAACGTATTTATTGTTCACCTTCTTGTCATCAGTGTTTCTAGTTTTGTTAAGAAGACAACAGAGAAGATCAACACTCTCCAGATGAACTCTGAGCTCTGGCAGAGACCTGAATTCAGAGAGGGCGGACCGACTGAAATATCAGCCACCACAAATTTGTACTCCGAGGAAATGGAGAATGAGTAAGTGCTGTTGCGACCCTGTTTTAGAGTGCTTAGAGCAATGTGTGTTGTTTTAATAGTAGCCATAAAAAAGAAATAAATCCAGACTGTTTTCTTTTTTACTTTGACATGTACGTGTCACAGGGTTGGTGATGAAATATCTAACGCTGAGGCTGAAATGCAGGAACTTCAGTCAGCAACAGAGCAAGCTATGTAAGTACTGCATTTTGTCAATTTCCCCAATGCAAGATCCAGTAATGTCTTCTATTAAACAGTTACAAATATGTTTCCGACATCAGCTCCCAGATACAAGATCCTTTGGTGCTACTAGACCCAGCCTCCCTGAGAGAAGCTCTGCTGGAGTGGTTGCCGGTTCTGGAGCGAATAATTGGGTCTGTGGCGCTCAAGTCTGCTGCTGCAGGTGATTCCACTATGGATGGAGCAGGAGAGGAGAGATGGGATACGGATTATTTAAGCACCTGCTCAGATCAACGAGAGGATCCTACCTCTTCATCAGAAGAACCAACAGATGTAACAGAGAAGAACGAAACGCCTAAGCCTGAGGAAGAAGAGGGACAGCGTGAGGACCAGCTCAAGTTAGACTCAACGAAAAACGGTGCTTCAAATGGGAGTCCTGCTGAGCCAGTCCGTGTGGTGCCCCCTAAAACCATACCATCAGATCTGCTGGCTCATCTCTGTGAGCTGGCCACACTGTACACAGAACTGAGCTGCTTCAGAAACCAGAATGAACAAGAGCTGGGGTGCACAGTTTTCCTGAGGCGCTACTTTTTTCTGCTGGATCAAGAGCGCGTGAGAAGAATGTGTCTGCTGTGCCATCAGGAGCAGCCCGAGATAATGAGCTCCTTCACTGAGGCAATGCTAGGTCAGACAGTTATCCTTGAAAACTTACATGTATGTGTGTTTTCAGAGTTCACAAATCGACAAACAGACAATTTTAAAAATTAAAACATTAAAATAGAAGAAAAATATGCAGAAAATAAAGCTGAATATGTTTAGTTTTGGTTAGGAAATTAAATGCATGTACTCTGCAATAATCCTATATATAACAAAAGACTAAAAACTAGTCAGAACTTTGATAAAATAATGATATACATATATTGCTCATTGATTCTTGGTGGTTTCATCTTCGTCAAATATCATGCTTGTATCTGTAGAGCTCACCCAGTCTAGCAAGGTGGTGGAAGTTTTTCAGAGAGGTGATTTGCAGAAATCTTTGAGAAGTCTGAGAGAGCTGCAGCCCTGGAGTCCAGCTCATCTCCTCGCTCACTTTCACAGGTCGGCATCCTTTTTTGATAAATCACATATTTAAAGGTCCCTTCTTTAATGTTTGACCTTCAAAATGAAACGCAAAGTCTTGTATTGTGTGATGTGACAGTAAAAGTGATTTGATTTTGATTTGATTTGTGATTTTAAACTATAGAAATAGAAAAGTGGTGTTAGACCTTGTGAGATAAGTTTGCTATGTTATTTTCCAGACTGTATGAGAAGCACGGTGAGGCTGCTGTACGCTCCTTTTCCCAGTTCTATCCTACCATAACTCCTGCTGATGTAATGACCATGGCAAAAAAAAGCCATTTCCTGGCATATCTGGATAATCTGGTACAATCCCAAACTGAGGAGCACAGGTACGTCTTCAGCTGAACCTTTTTGTTCAGTTAAATAAAACGCCAAGCTCATGTTGTAGAAGCAGAATTTCACACTTATTTCTTCTTCTTTTTTGAGGCTGTCATTTTTGCAGTCCCTCCTTGATCCAGAATCGCTGAGACAGGATTGGCTGGAGCTGGCACTTACCCATGATGCCCCACAGTGCTGTGATACCCTGACCCCTGATGGACAGCCAAGGTAAGTTAGCACATTTTTGTCTTTATCCTTCAACTGGCAGAGTGAGATTGTTTATGAGCCCAGCCTTACATTTCCATGTGCCATTATGATACAGGAACTGGCTCAATGATGCCACAAAGATAATGGAAGGTTGTGTGTGAGTTTTCTCTCATTTTGACAGTTACTGTTTCTGTAACTGTCTGTTTGCTTCCAAAAAGCCAGACTTTCTTGTATTTTTTTAAATGCTCTTGAACAATAGTTCTTTAGCTTTCTGTAGGTCTTGTCATAATTTGGGTCTGCATTTCAGATGTAGCTGTTGAGGGATCTTGTCAAGATTGATGGAAATATGATTTTTTTCTGTAAAATCTGTAAAGTCTTATTGGCCACAGTTTCATTTTTCAAACACACGGTTAATGCAATAAAAGCACCTGGATAGAAAGCACACAAATAATGTATGACGAAACCTGGAGAGCTACTCCTCACGACATCTTAAAGAAATTAAGAAATTACGTTTCTTTAAGACTCATAAGAATGATAGAAAAAAACCAAAAAATTACAGGAGAACATTTTAGAATGTGTCTCACTAATAAAGGTAACAGTGTAGAAGTGACTAAAAACTTTCAGGCATGTAAAAAAGTGTTCCTGTATCACTAATTTTAGTCACTAAAGCAGATAATATGTTTGTTTGTTTTTTTTATAAGTGCTATTATTTAACCTGTGAGGCCCAGTAGACTAGCTGAACATGATGAAAACGAACCATAGCTGGATAGATCCAAACATAGCCGTTTCTACTGGAATCTATTTAAGTAAGATACTGAAGTGAGAACGAGGAACAATAATAAATATCACTAACTTCATGTGTTTCCCGCTGCAGGTGGCATTCACATTGTTTCGCTTGGGGCTATGGACGCCTTCTGTTGCTGCTGATTCGCCTTCCCGCAGACTTTTCCTCAAAGCAGAAGATGTTACAGACTTGTCGAAGTCACGGGTATAATTAGTAATTAGTTGCCTACCTTAAAAAAAAAAAACAAAACGGGATGTATGTGGTATAACCCTTTGTGTAACGTGTGTGTGAAGGTACTGGACGGGCTACCTCTACCTCTGCAATGAGCTCCAACTTCGCACAGAGGCTTTCACCGCCATCTGTCAGCTGGATGACATCACCCTGCTGGATGAATCTGATGGTAAGACGAAGTCTTTAAACCACCGTCTCTCAGATAGGAACAATTACATTTGGGAAATCTTCACTGGATGATGAGATTTAATTACAGTAAACATGTCAGGGGTTGCTTTTTTTAATACAAGAACAGTGCTGCAACTCATTACAAGAAATACAAAGATATCCGTTTTGGCTGTATCAGTATATACGTACACAGTACGTCTAACTATCCATTAATAAGGAAGTAAGAGTGAGGACAGTTAAAGTAAATGCAAAACCTGTGATCAGCTGTTCTTGTGCGATGAGCAGGTAATACGTCTAAATTAATCATTACCATGTAATAAAGATGGTCTCGATAATCTTCTTAAACTCCAACTGTGGAGCAGGAGTTATGAAATACAGACTTTACTGACTGACTCGTTTAAACTGAGTAACTCAAGTTGATTCATTTCACTTGGTTTCAAATCACAACAACGTTGACCTCAAGAGATTTATAATGTAAGGTAAAGACCCTACGATAATAGAGAGAAAACAACCCCCTATGAGCAAGCACTCCCATTCTACTGTTAAATATCCTGAGAGCCAGAAGTAAGCCCGTAGTCTGAGAGCAAAGTACTCTGTTGGGGTTATGCGGTACTATAAGGTCTTTAAGATAAGATAGTGCCTGATTATTCAGAGCTTGGATGTGAGGAGAAGAATTTTTAATTTGATTTAGAGTTTAACAGGGAGCCAATAAAGAAAAGCCAATGCGGGAGAAATATGTTCTCTCTTTCTAATCCCTGTCAGCTCCCTCGCTGCAGCATTCTCCTTTTATTTAATGCTGTGGTGGAGGACAGAGGGCAGCCTTGGAAATGTTTGACTTCACAGGTTGTCTGAATGAAGAAATTCAGGAATGCCTTTAACACTTGCGCGGACCAATTCCTTGGAACTGTATCCTGTTACTTGGCTGGTTCATTTAGTTATTATTGAGACCGTAAAATGGCCACGTTTGTAAACCTAAAAAAGCACTAACGTGTGTTCCTTCTCTTCTTTATTTGCCAGGTGTTAGGCCCCAGACCGTGGACGAGTGGAAGCTCTTGATCCAGCTGTCTCAGCAGTGCAGCAGCACGGTCAACTCTGAGCAGGTCGCAGGTGCGAACGGGAGCGACTGGTCCAATGGCTCAGCAGACTGCAGAGGAAAGATCAGCCCGGAGAGCCTGACTCTCATGCTGGCTAGGACTGTTGGGCCTGACCAAGCTCTGACCATCCTGGAGGACTGTGGTGTTCAACTGGTCCTTTCACCCCACTCCAAACTGGTCTGTGAGGTGCTGAGAGTCGCTGAGAAGAGGCAAAGGTGGGTCAGGCTATCAAATGTTTAGAATCTCAAAACAACAGGATAGACTATTCATGTCTTGTTAGATGCAGAAAACGGTAAAAAATTGGGGTCTCCTGCAGTTCCTGGCTGATGTGAGGAAGTAACGTTCACAGAAACAAACCTGCAATATGTTTGGATGTTTGCATAACAAACTGCTGACACTGATTTATTTCCTTGTTCATTAAAACACGTAGTCGAGCGAATTAGTAGTGGTAATTGTTGTAGTTTGCACTTTTACACGCACTGAACTTACGTTAGTTGTTAGTTTGTTATTTTTTGTACTTAACACAAAGCAGAATCTTGTGTGACTAAGATTCCCAAATGGGACTAAATGTAGTTCAGAGCTCAACAGCAGGCTGCAAAAATTTCATGTCAAATTTGTTCGTACGGTCATTAAACCAGAGGCACTCTGAGAGCACAATCCTCCATCAAGACAGCTCACTCGCTGGGCTGTTTACTTTTAAGGGAACATTATTATATTTTGCATATATCATTTTGTTCTTTTTACATGTTCTATAAGACGTTTGTAATGCAGCAGAAATCAGATACGTTTATAAAATATACATTTTATATTTATTAACATTGATCAGATTTCATCTGAGCAAACTGTAAGTTGGGGAAGGAGACTGAAATGTCTCCCATCCTATTTTTAAGCTGTGATGCACATTGACACACGTTCACATTGCTCTGTCCACTGGATTAAAATACAGGCTTTGCTTTTTAAAAGTCAGCTCAGGTTAAAGATTTCTTTGTCATGAAAAAAACTATTAAAAAGTATTTTATTTTTCAGGGCCATGATCCAGACGATGCTCGAGCGGTGCGATCGGTTCTTGTGGTCTCAGCACGCCTGACTCCAGATCTGAAACCAAACAACATACAGCTAACACTTACAAGTCTTCCCACTAACTGCTGTTAAAACTGTGACTTAATTTATTCACTGTGATATCTGTCAAAGTCCCCGAGTTTAGATGAAGTTATTTATCTCAGAGTGAAAACAGTATTATGTGTCTTCATTGTGTGTACTTGCAAATTTCTGTGAATACTCACGCGTGTGTGCCTGCAATGTGTGAGTTTTTTTAATTAGTAGTTCTGGTTACTGCTTTTTGCATGTTTCATGCGACCAAATGAATCAATACATTTTTCTGCTTTGGCAAAAATAAACTGACCAAACTAACTGAGTAAAATAATGTGAATAAAAGCCATCTGCATCAAAGCTCTTAATGCTTTCATTGTTTGTTTTTAAGGTTTCATTTATCGTGCTATCGATCCTTGTTACTGTATTTTTCCCTTGTGAAAGATAGACAAATCCAGAAAGCTCCAAACACAAAGGTGGCTTTAATCCAACCTGCAGACCTCAAAACCAGGTGATGGTGAGAAATGCTTTATCCCATATTTGGGATTTTTTTTTTTTTTGTTACAGCAGTTGAAATCATAATGAAATAATTATAATAACAATAACATTTAGTCAATGTGGACATGAAGGTAACATCAACATCCTGGCATAAAGCTGTTCTTTCTCTATCTCTAGTCTTATTCACATTCACCAGGACATAATGTCTCCCAGCCCACATCCGCAGAGTCATAAGTACAGTGGGGCAAAAAAGTATTTAGTCAGCCACCGATTGTGCAAGTTCCCCCACCTAAAATGATGACAGAGGTCAGTAATTTGCACCAGAGGTAC
>NW_005187436.1:4419302-4426028 GCF_000239375.1 Pundamilia nyererei | reverse complement strand
CCTCTGGTGCAAATTACTGACCTCTGTCATCATTTTAAGTGGGGGAACTTGCACAATCGGTGGCTGACTAAATACTTTTTTGCCCCACTGTACATAAAGCTTCACTCTTACCTTTCACTTTGAAAAACAAATACCTAAATTACAAGAAAAAACAAACTGACTATCCAACCATATAGTGAAGTGAAAAAGAAATACCCTGTTTCAGTTCTAAGGTGTTACATATAGGGACATCATAAAATGAATCTGGTCCTTAGCAGCTCTTAAATTATTAAAATGCAAACCCAGATGAATAATATAGATGTTATAACACCACGTCATTATTTTTTTACTAAAACTGGTAGCAGCTTCTCCGATTACTCTCTCTCAGCAAGTGTGATGACCTTTATAAAAGCAGAAATTTTGTCTATTTGCAGGAGCATATGGGTGCACGTTAAAGATCACAGAGAAGGAGCTGTTGCTGTCATCAGTCTGGGGAGGCTTAGAAGGCAATATCTCCAAAAAGCTCATCATTCTGAATGTGAAAGATTATTTATCCATGGAAAACAATTAACATTCATGACATGTCAGCTGTCCTAGCAAACTGTCCCTAAGCTCAGTCCAT
The DNA here is from genome assembly GCF_000239375.1 of Pundamilia nyererei. NCBI lineage: Eukaryota > Metazoa > Chordata > Actinopteri > Cichliformes > Cichlidae > Pundamilia > Pundamilia nyererei. The sequence goes on along the minus strand of NW_005187436.1, from coordinate 4,425,427 downwards.
GCTCAGAGAAACTGCACATTGCAGGCATTGAGTCAACCATGAACTCCTTTGTATACAAAATCTTGTGCTGTGATGTCAAGAGAGCAGAGCATAACTGAATGCCCACAAACCTCAAAGAACTGAAGCAACACTGTAACAAAGACTTGGCTCAATAATATGAAACTGATAGTTATATAGAAAATAAATAATAGTAATAATAATTACTTCAAGTTATTGATGCTAAAGGTGTTTTAGCATCATAGTTTTAAGACCTGCTAAGAACCAGGTGGCTTTTTTTTACTATCAGAAATGATCACCTGAAATAATCCACTTGACCAGAACTCATTATATACAAGTGAGGAAATGTGGGTCAACTGACACTTGATCTACCTGTATGCCAAATATTTGGTTGTACCTTTGTGGATACATCGACTCTTCTCTGGAGCACATGGAGTAGACGGTGGGTCAACAGAGATAATATTAATAACAGCGTAATGAAATGGGACTGGTGAATCATTTGATGATATCACACACCTGGAACATCAAAGGGGGGGAAAGCAAGCATACATTTGAGTTGTTAAGCCTCACAGTTGACAGAAACACTCTGAAATCTTTCTGTCTCATCCTTGTGCTCGGTTCGTGGTCATTTCCCAGAATCCCCGCTTCCAGCTCACCCACCTGTCTGTGTCACTGGCACAGGGACCATCAGATTGAAATGTTTGGCATGTGTTGAAGACACAGACACCCTTTTAATTAAAAAAAAAATCCCCAAATACTAAGCTTAGCTTCTCATTGTGAAGTCTAACTGCTTTTTTTAAACAAATCTGCCACTAAAGTAACTTTGACATCTAATATTTCAGCCGCCTCTTTGTTTGGTTGAGTGCTCTACTACAGCAAAGACATACTCTCTCTGCTCTGCTGAGGGATGGGTAGGATTATTTATTTGTAACGCTGATTTGACAGAGGCTTTTCATCGAGGGCGAGAGCACAGACGTAAATTTGATTTGAGAGGTTATTAGGTCGAGGCTGCGAGTCCTGCGTTTGATGTTGCCTTTCTGTCACCATGAAGGACAGATAAGGGGATTCTGCACATACCTGTTGGCCCTGCTCACAGTGTATACATAGCACCCTTGACACTTGGAGCCAAACACACACCTACACTTGCTTGCACTCAAGATGAGTCGGAGCGAACGCAGCGGTAAGATCCTCCGATTCCTTCTTTGAACCTGAAGCGATCCTTTGCTCACACTGAAAAGTTTTCAGAATCACAATGAATACAGCACTCGTGGTGAGTTTCTGCTTTAATGTACAATTTAAAGTTTATGCAGAAATTTTGACGTTTTTTTTTTTAGATTTGAAGGTTAATGTGGTTTCATTTCAGGTGTCTGCATCTCTTTTTCAATTGGTTCTTGTCCTGCTCTTAATCCCTGGTCATGCTTCACTGACCAAAGTGAAGCACGGCAACACCTCAGGTAGGATTTCTGATAATTGCTGAAAGGAGAAGGTGCTTTGGAGCCTTTCTAACTGCTCTTCTCTGTTATGGTCTCAGGAGTGGTGTATCTGGGATCTGCGTTTGTTGATGAGGCTCTTCAGAGGGCGATTGAGCTGACTGATGCTGCTTACACCCACACGAGTGAAAGGTAGAAATTCTTTATTCTGGTCTAAAATATATCTGGAAATATCTCAAACCAGGCTGACACATAGAAGAAAATAAATCATTTTACGTCTGCGAGGGACTGAATACACAGTTCTGAATGTTTCCAGGGTGAAGACGTCGCTGTCTGAAGGCGCTCTGAGACCCAGTGACCTGCTGGCTCAGTTCAAACAGATTGAAAGCACAACCAGGACCCAGATCCGGGCTGCTGAACTGCTGGACAACACAGTGGAGCTGATCAGAGAGATGGTCTACACTAACACCATGATGCAGCCCAACGCTTACGGTACTGAACAGCAGCAGAACACCACGTAAACCTGCGGGCCATTTAATCTGATGAATGATTAAACAAGCTTTATTCTCCATCATATTTTTAGTTTGTTTCAGGATATAATATAACACAGCTAATTTATCTCTTCTATAACTCTTTGTTTTATGTGCTTTATTTAACCAAGTATGGGTGTTTTTGGTATTAAAAAAATCTCTTGTTTAGGAGGACAGAAGATATTTTTACAATGATGACTACAAACAATACAGTTTACATATTGTGCCAGAAAATATTAGTCAGCATAAGTTGACTCATGGAGGCTACTGAAGCATAATCAAGCTCAGCAAAACCAAATTCCAGAAGTAGATTTGGATTATTTGGATCATTTGAATCATTTGTATCTGCTTTTGACAGGAAAGGACACAACAATTGATCTGATCTTTCTCATATATATTTCTTTATGTTTCAGTGTTACTAACTTGGACCTTGTTGTGCTTACCGTGCTCCCTCAGAAATGCTGAGTGAAGAAGATACGGAGAATCTGCTGCATGTGACGGGCTGCTCCGCTGAACTGCAGACGCCCAGCTGTCAGACAGACTGTCTCTCTGAGCGCTACAGATCCGTCACAGGCGAGTGCAACAACAGGTCAGAGCATGTATAAAAATCAGCATTTGACGGGCTGGCGCTGTGCCCAACAGAGTTCGTTGTTTTCAGGTAACCATCTCTCTGTGTTCTGCTGCTGTACAGACAACATCCGAGATGGGGGGCTGCTAATATCCCATATTCCCGTTGGTTGGCTCCAGAGTATGAGGATGTGTGGGGGATGCCCAGAGGGTGGGAACCAAAACACACCTATCACAATGCCAGCCTGCCTCCAGTAAGAGTCCTGCAGCAGCTCTCGGTCGTCTTCTGTCCTGCCAGCTGCTGTAAGTCCATCACTCCTCCTCCTCATCTTGTGTGTTCCAGGTGCGGCTGGTGTCACAGGAAGTGCTGTTCACTCACAATGACAACATCTCTGTGGACTCCACTCTGTCCCACTTGCTGGTGGACTGGGGTCAGTGGATAGACCACGATCTGGTGCTGACGCCTCAGAGTCCCAGTACGGCTGCCTTTAAGACTGGAGCTGACTGCACCCACACCTGCAACCGAGACTCACCCTGCTTTCCCATCCAGGTGCATTTCACCAGCTCTCTTGGAAGGCTCTAATTTATGTTGTATTTTTTATAATTTTCCTTCACATGGTAAATGCCAAACCCGTAACCTGCACAGTTTCTGTATATTTACTGTATATCAGATTATCTCTTACCATTAGCACCAAACACAGGTTCGGTAACACTGTCAATGGTTTAAATAGAAAATATAAACCAGGAAATACTCTCTCATTACACCCAATTAGAAGATTTCTCATTGGCTGTTGTACGTAAAGTTCTGTGAAAAGAAAGTTCACTTGAGTCTAAGGAGTTTGGAAAGAAAAGTGTCTGGACTTCGTTAAGTGGCTTGAAGACGTTTCACCTCTCATCTGAGAAGTTTTCTTTCCAAGCTCCTTAGACTACGATGACCTGGATGACTGAGAACCTTCACAGACAAAGTTCAGTTGACTGTTTTCATAGGAATTAAGAGCATAAGTAGCAGCCAGGTGCACAAGCGAGGTTGAGCACATTTATAAAAGCAGAAGTTTAGGCAGTTTGAAGGTCTGGAGCATTCAGGTGTGTGCTAAGACAATGCTGCAATCTTGAGCAGACATTCAACCAAATTTACCCCAAGGTCAGAAAATGCGATGCTAAGTGAAATTGCCAAAAAAAAAAAAAGAAAAAAAGATCTACATCTAAACCCTACAGCGCTCAATTAGCGTGTTAAGTGTTAAAGGTCATGACAGTACAATTACAAAAACACTGAAGAAGTATTTGGAAGGATTGCCAGGAGAAACCCTTTTCTGTCTAAAAAGAACATGGCAGCATGGCTTAGGTGTGCAAAGTTGCACAGAGTCATTTGGTACTGGGCAAGAGAATTTATGGTTTTCAGGGTGTTTATCATTAACTCAGTTTCCCTGGGTCTTTTACCGTGTGTTCTGAATAAATCTTCTTTTTTTTGTACCAGTACTGGTTTTATTTTGTCGTATTTATCCTCGACACCCTAAAGGCTGGACCGTGAAAATATTGTCCTACATAAACCGGTCCGTGGCGCAAAAAAGGTTGGGGACCGCTGCAGTAAATGACAAGCAAGGTGGTGGAGGGGTGATGATTTGGGCTTGTTTTGCAGCCACAGATCCTGGGCACCTTCCAGTCATTTTGTCAACTATGAATCTAGTCATGTATAAGGACAGCAATCCCATGAACACCAGCGACTGTCTGAAAAAGAAAAGAATGAAAGTGTTCAAATGAGCCAATCAAATCCAGACCTCAGCCTGACTGAAATTCTGTGGGAGGACCTTAGGAGAGCCGTGCAAATGCCTACAAACCTCAATGAACAGAAACAATCTTGAAACAAAGAGTGAGCCAGAATTCCTCCACCATGATGTGAGAGACTGATAAAGTTACCTCACGTTATTGCTGCTAAAGGTAGTTCTGAATCACGAGTAGACACATGTCTGATATTTTTTATTCTTTACTCCTGGAGGTGAAATTGTTTTAGAAATTTGAAATTGACAGCTGTTCCCAAAAAAGACTAGACTTGCATCATTTTTTTCCTTATATTGTTGCTATGGAAAAGAATGTCCTTCCCTCATCTGCAGCAGTTTAAAGACAACTTTCTTTGCTAGATCCCACCATCTGATCCTCGTAATGGGGTCCAGAGTTGCATGCCTTTCTTCCGCTCTGCTCCCAGCTGTGGTGCTGGAGTTCTGCCTCATCGTCAGCGGGAGCAGCTCAACGCCATCACCTCCTTTGTCGATGCCAGCATGGTGTACGGCAGCTCCACCAGCCTGGCTTCTGCTCTCAGAAACCAATCTTCTCCTCTGGGCTCAATGGCCATCAACTCCCAGCACTCAGACCACGAGCTCGCCTACATGCCCTTCCTACCTCGCCTCCAGGCTCACCTGGACCCCTGCGGCCCTCGCAACTCCACCACCTCAGGAACATCAGACAGGTCTGCTCACCGACAGAACACCACATCCTGCTTTCAAGCTGGTGAGTGGGCGAATGTTGTAAATTCTCCACCCACTGTAAGCTTCAGTGCAGCTGTTGCTCATGACTAATGCTTCACAGGTGATTCGAGAGCCAATGAACATCTGGGATTGATTGCGCTGCACACTCTCTTCCTGAGAGAGCACAACCGACTGGTCAAAGAGCTGCACCTGCTAAACCTTCACTGGAGCCCAGACACCCTGTACCAGGAGGCCCGCAAGATCATAGGAGCCATTCATCAGGTATCTGCAGGATTATCTGATGAACAACATATCACATCTACCTGTTCTCATCACTTTGACTGGTGTTCTAAATCCTTTAAGATCCTAACATGGGAGCACTACCTGCCACGGGTCCTTGGTGAGAATGCCATGTCTCATCTGATGCCTCCTTACAAGGGTTATGATCCTGACATGGATCCCAGCATTGCTAATGTTTTTGCAACTGCTGCATTTCGTTTTGCTCACGTCACCGTGCAACCAGTAGTGACCAGATTGGGGCCAGGATATAATGCTAACTCGCAGTATCCCTCTCTGCTGCTGCATCACTCACTGTTTGCCTCTTGGAGGGTTGTGCAGGAAGGTAAAGAGCAATGTTGTTGTTTTACTCTGATTACATGTACTCAGCATTTCTATTTCTGTTTTAATTTCCTCCTGTTGTTTCAGGTGGTATAGACCCAGTGCTGCGTGGCCTCCTGCTGTCTCCAGCCAAGCTGCAGACTCCCGGTCAGATGATGGTGGAGGAGCTGACAGAGAGACTCTTTCAGGCACAGGGTGGGATGCCTCTGGACCTCGGAGCCCTTAATCTCCAGAGAGGCCGAGACCACGGCCTGCCCGGTATCAAGACTTGCAACCTCTCGCACCGATATCCCATCTGCTGACTGTCCTATTTTTCTCTTTTCCAGCTCCATGTTTTCATTATTGAAGTCAGCTAGAGTAGCTTTGCACCAGTCACAGTTAAAAGTAATCCATATGTGCAGTATCTTATATTTATCCTTAATACAGTCTCTCACTTCCGCCTCTATCTGAAACAAGACGTTTTAGAACCTCCCCTTTTAAACAGACTTTCTTGTGATTGGCTGCCCCCCATATTAGAGGAGGGG
>NW_005187436.1:4416848-4418640 GCF_000239375.1 Pundamilia nyererei | reverse complement strand
TCCATAGTTCCCAACACCCGCATTTACCTCTTTTAGTCTAATATTTTAAAAGAAATTACAGTAGCGTTAAGACCATAAAACCATGTACCAGCGGTTGTAGTTTTTCTGCAGCTACAGTATTCCCTCTATTATCACAGGGCTTCCATTCTGGGGAAATCTGCAAAGTAGAAACCATATGTTTATTATATTACTTTTGTATATTTTAAGCCATAAAAATCCTCCCCATGCTCTTATAAACCCTATTATAACTTTGTTATTCATTTTTTAGGCTAGATAATGCTTATTTTTACTGCAAAAATAAATTGCAATTTTAAAAATTAAAACACGCAGAAACTGTAATATAAATTTGCAGATAAATCGAAAATGTAGCGTGTCTGGAAAGGTAAAACACGATATGACGTGGGAATACTGTATACTAATTCTTGTATTAAACTGTGTGTTTTCATATTCTAGCTGCAAAAAAAATGAGAGCACAGTTGATGTTATTGTAATGTAAGTCAACGTGCACAACATCACAGCATCATTAATAGTAGTTATACTTGTTTCCTTGAAAGTCTGCCGTGAAAAGTGTGTGCTGACTCAGGAACCAGTCCCAGATGTAGGAATGTGTTAATAACCCTGCCAGGTGGCCTGTAGTCCTCTAATAGTTATTTGTATTGCTTGTTAATTAAGAGTTAAAACTGGCCCTCTGAAATTTCCCTCAGGGAGTGACTTCTCACAGAGCTAAACCAACTAGTTCCTAATGCACGTTATCACGTGATGCTAATGCAACAGTCACTGCACAAAAAAACCTTGAGAGAATCCAGCTATGCAACCTAATCTCACCTTATTTCATTTTTGTATATCTACACTTAAGTTTGAAGGTTCTAATTTCCCTCCTATTACATCTGCCTTCCTTTTTAATTGTAAAGCACTTGGTAAAATCAGTATTTTGCTATGTTCACTTTCACATGAGCCCCATATATTTAATGCTTATCTCACTTTCTTCACTCCATCTTTAACCTGCAGTCTTCTGACTCATCTCCTCCATCAGGATACAGCTCCTGGCGAAGGTTCTGTGGCCTTTCTGTTCCCGACAACACACTGGACCTGGCTGAAATTCTGGGTAACTTCACTTTGGCTCACAAATTCCAACTCTTATACGGGACACCACACAACATCGACGTGTGGGTGGGTGCCATCTCTGAGCCAGCTCTGCCCGGAGGCCGAGTCGGACCGCTCCTGTCATGCCTGCTCGCGAGACAGTTCAGAGCGCTGAGAGACGGTGACAGGTGGGCCACAGCTAAAATTAAATTATTAAAAATATGATGCAAAAAGTGAAATTCTAAAATATGTGCTTGTCTTTCAAGGTTTTGGTGGGAGAGGGAAGGAGTGTTCACCCGCGCTCAGAGGAAACATCTGCGTTCAGTCTCTTTATCCCGCATCATTTGTGACAACAGCCACGTCACACATGTCCCTGCCGACCCGTTCTCACGCACCGAGACCTCGGAGGACATGTTGGCCTGTTCTGGCCCCCTCATCCCTCACCTTGACATCAGCCCCTGGAAAGAGCAGGACTCGGGTGAGGCTGTGGAAAACAAGTTGTGTCGAGTATGAAGCTGGGATGGCCTTATTTTTTCACTGACTTTCTCACAGATCCCCGCTGCGGTCCAATACCCAGGATTCAATTTGGCTACTATCTCCTCTGTAACTCGGTGATCCTGTATCAGTGTCACTCTGGCTACAAGCTGCTGGGAGCTTCATCCATCAGTTGTGATCCAAACAGCCAGCAGTGGAGCCCAGCACCCCCATC
>NW_005187436.1:4391591-4416140 GCF_000239375.1 Pundamilia nyererei | reverse complement strand
TAAATCATTCAGTAAACTTGTTTTTTAGTTAAAAATATGCCATTAAATATGTCAGTTTGGCTGATTTTGCAGATATCGATGAATGTGAGGAAATGACTTCTTGTCCACAACACCTGGAGTGCCTGAACATACCAGGCTCCTTTGTGTGCTCAGGTTGGTTTCAGATCACTTTAAATATTTCCCGATGTGAATTTTAAACACCATTCAGCACGTACTAAACGTCTGTCACTTCTGAACACCTCTTCACATGACCCAGAGCCCTCCTCGCTATCAGCCGTCTCCATCGTCACCGCAGTGATAGTTGTGTTTGGAGGCGTGGCCGTGCTGGTGATGGGCATGTTCTGTTTTCGAAGGCGAGTCATCTGCATGCAGATTTCTCATTTTACACAAACACTGGTGGGCTAGTTTTAACAGACTGAATTGAATTGAAATGTAATGATTAAAGGAGCTATACAAACATGTTCATACATCACTAAAAATATTTAACATTTCAATAACTGAATTTGTTTCTTGCAGATATCTCCCAAAGAGAGAAGCGCTGGTGACTGCTGGATGTTGCCAAGAGAAAAGTTAATCAATCCTTTGTAAGAGTTTGGTTGATTTTTGTTGTAATATTCCTGTGAAATTATCTAAATGTTTTTAAATGTTCTTATGTATTTAGTTGACTAGCTGCAGAGTTTTTTTTCATCTTAATTTATAAGTATCACATCTGTGTTCAATAAGAGTTCAGCTTATAAGAAATTCATTTTGATTTCATCTTTTCTCCTCCGTGCCCATTGATAAACAGCAGGTCAAACTATTTATTAAGGTCTGCTGTAATCGGTACAAAGAGGTCATCAAAACAGCAGCTCAGAGAAGTCTTTCCAATCCGGAAACTCAAATCTTACTGGAATGTCGGCTTCATAAAGCCCCTCTGAGCTGGACACGGTCTCAGTATTTCCTCAGTATTCCTGCTTGAGAACCTGTTTGGCGTATGTAGGTGTTATGACCTTATTCTAGCCCCAAATCTGTGACGTGCCCAGAGCAAACATCACCCCTGGGTTATCTGGTTGCACTGGGTTGAAATTAATTGAAGTGATGAGTCTTTCCCGAGCAAACTTCCGGATTCTCCCTCTCTTGATCGGATTTCTAATAATAAAAGAGACATGGTACAAAAGTGACAGCTGGTATACAATGCCTCGTGTTTAATGCAGCTTTTACACAGTTGGTTATGAGTACACTGAGGTCAGGAACCTCAAAGCCCTGCATAAGGCTAAGAAGCAGTTATTGCACGTTCTGACACACTATACTTCATTGTTACCTTTAAAAGATTTCTGTTTTTTAAAAAAGTCAGTAACAATAAATCTATAATATGAGATACAACCTATATACACTATGGCTATTTTCTGCATTCATGCAAAGTCAATTATGGCTTTTACTTTATGTTCATACTGTTAACTACAGATGTGCAAAACTCAATCACATCTTAAAAGCTTTTTTCACCTGGCACTGTAAAGCTCTCCCTAGTCTGAGCATGGGTGGGTAATAATTAACGATACATCTGATTTTTAGGTACAGGGCTAATGAGAAGCTGAAGGTGACTAAGTTAAGTCTTTGTAAAAGGCAGAGCAGGAAGTGTACCAACAAAATTAAGGCCATGCTCAGAATGAAGGTCTGGGCTGTGGTGTCTGAGCTGATAACTGAAAGTACAAAGAAAACAAGCTGAATCATTGCTGTGTGGAAACAATAAAACTATTACACCACATATTTGTAATACTTGAGGTTAAGATTGTGCTCATTATTTTGCAGGCTAATGCCTGAATCAGGACACACAGTCTATTGTATAAAAATGAGAAATTTTGTATTCCGTGGGTGATTCAGTAAGAAGTTTCTCCACACTTTCTTGGGGACAACAGTTATTTTCCAGGAATGTGGTGCAACAGAAAAAACTTCTCCGACATGTCTGGGAATAATATCATCTTTTTTTTTCTTTTTCTTTTTTTTTTAAAAACATGGACTTTAATGTCATTCCTGGAGTGCTGGTTTGATTCTAATTGTTTTATTGCATTTCCAAAAGTGACAAACATGTTTTTCTTCCCTTGTTGGTGACCTTTGCTGCAGCACTGTTCAACCTGATCAAAGACATGTGCGTTGCCACAGTTACCCAAGGCTGTAACTGCTATGCTCTCTTGTTGAGTGTTCCAGGTACCGTCCTAGCCCTGGTCAGTGAGGTAGAAACCTAATTTGGCCACATTCATCTCTCTACGAAGACGCATGATTTCCCAGAACATCTGCTCCGCTGAACATGGGAGGAACAAAAAAAATTAGAAAGAAAGATGTTGGTTGTTGGCAAAGTTAAGACCGAGTGGTAACAGAGCCGCGCACCTGTAATTCAATTTTAAAGGAAGACACATTATTCTATGTAGTGCATAACTTCATGTGTTTTCTGGGAAAGAAGAAATGATTAAATGATACATCATATAATAAAAAGGACAACTGATTATTAATAAAACATCAACATAATGATTATTAAATAAAGATGTCAAAAGGCAAGATTAATCCATCACAACACGGCTCGTGCCCCAAAAAATACAGTGGAAGAAAGTTACCACAAAGTTACCATGAAATTACCCACTACTTACTTATGCTGTACTTAAAAATATGACCTACTACCTACTTGCAGTACAATTTGTATCTTTCAGTAAAATACCTTAAGTTACTCACTTCTTAAAATTCCTCATGCATTGCATAAAATGACTTGCATAATAATTACATTTGCTTAAACTATTTATTTCTGTGTCTCTGTTAACTTACCATCATGTCTCACCAGGCCCTGCTGGATGTAGCGGATATAAGTGAAGAAATTGCAGACAGCCGTGATCTAGAAAAGCGAATATGTGACAAGGTCACGACGACTCTACACAGTGGCTACGCAAACTTTTATAACACTGGCATGTCTTGGAATTTTGTATCATTCAAACATTATTACTATAACTGCAGAAAAGTAATGAATGCAATTTGAACTTTACAAATTGAACTTTGCAATTTGTACATATGAAGATGAAAATCACATTAAAGGCCTCTAATGAGAATAAAACAAAACATACAAAACACGAAAAGAAAAAAAATTATATACTATGAAAGCTACCTGCCTTAAGGCTTCAGCTAGACAGAAGATGTTAAGTCGTTGCGTGAGTGCATCATTTGCTGGGTGGAGTTAACTAATGCTAATATGGTGCAAAGCATGCTTAGGGCGAGGCACACAGAAACCAAACATTCCTTCAGAGAGAAAGATTGCCTGAGAGAAACAGCTGAGGATCTGAACCACAGGTAGAAACAACATGTGTTTGCTTGAGTCAAACTGTTTGATTGAGTCAAACTGTTTGATAAGGGTGTGCAAACAAGACTACAGGTGTGCCTTGGACGGAAAGGAAGTGATATTTACCCGTGCTCGGCTGGAAGGTGAGATGTAATAGTAGCTCTCTTTGTCGCCAAGTTTAATGCGATGTTTGCAAAGCCGTGACAGGCCACTTAATGCACATTTTCTACAAGAGAAAACAACGTGTCAACAATTTATTGCAGCACAACGTAGATGCACAATCATCTGTTTTAGGACAGGATACAGCAAACATGAGCTTACAGGCCTTTAGTTCTTCAACAGTAAAACATACTGAGAACACTTTACAACTCGTTTTAGTGAAAGAGGTGCGCAGAGAGAAAGTTAGCCACAAAAGGAATGAAAGTGGGATCCCGTCTGGTTCATTAATTTACAGATTTGTTTATATCGTTCCACACATCTGTGTTGACAGTTTTTTATTTCATGCCACAGTTATCAGAGTTAGTGAAAAGCTGAAAGGGTTATTAGCTCCCGAGAGGACTTACGTCTCTACTGCAGCCCTAAAGCCACTGGAAAAAAAATAAAACAATTTTAGATCAGGGTGATTAGAAATGTGCCCACTGATTAAACCACTCTCAGTCATAATTATAAGATAGACAAAAGGCTCTGATCATAAACCATCGATGGAAAAACCAAACCAACCAAATCAGAGCAGTGAGTGGTGAAACGCGACAGGATGACAGTCGGGTAACTCACTTAGGACCTCCACACTCTATAGCTGAGGCTTTAACCATCGGTACTGCTGACATGGCGACAGGCTCAATGGTCAGAGAGTTGTTCTCCACTGCGCTCTGGACCAGGTGGGACAGCTGTGGAGAACAGGAATCAATAACTTTAACATAACTTCACATTAACTCTTCCACGGCATGCGTTTTTTGGGCATATTGGGGCCAGATGAATGTAAAAACAAAGAATTGCCACTTTTTTTTTTACCTTATTTCTGTTTTTAAGAAAAAATAAGAGCCACATAGGAGGATAACCGTTTAAAATTTTGATAAACAGTAGCAGTATAATGTCCTTATAAGTGGATATCAGGCCCTTGTAGAGCAAAATTGAGTATTTTGGTCTAAATAACCCAAAATGTGATGTCCACATATGTGGACGCCAGGTCCTAGGAGGTTAAAATACACATGAAGCAGCATGGTAGCTGTACAAAGAAGCAGTGAGTATGACCTCTGATCTCGTGAAGGAGAGGCAGGGCCCGATGTCTTCTCTGTAAATACGACTCAGGAAGGCGGAGGAGCGGTCCAGGCTCGGGTGTTCCTTCCACATCAAAAACTCAGCAAACAAAATGGAGTCCATCTGCAGAGAGAAAGCCAAACCTTCACTCAAACTGGATAAAACTGATTCTCTGACACACATCTAGATTAAAGACGTGTTTAATCCCCAAAAGACCGATGACTGACAATAAAAGATCCACTGTTGAACACACAAAAGTGTTTAAATACTAAAGATAAGAAAATCTTGTATTCAAAGAATTCGGGCTGTCAAAACATCAGAGTTTAAAAAGGAAATATCGTCAATATAAAGCCCATAAAATTCCTCCACCTTATTTAGGATTTATATGATAGAAGACAAATGATCTCAGCAGACCTGAAGTGAAAATCCTTTTAAAATAATCAGGAAGTCTGGGAATACCAAAACAGACTGGACTGGAGCAAACCTTGAGCACGCTTTGGTCAATTCATATAGCTCATAATCTGGATTTAGAGAGTGTCTATAAATCTATGTTCTTCATACTTCAAACAAGGCAAGTCTCAACAAGAAGCCCATTTTAATAAAGCAGACAGCGCTGCTGTGGGTTTAACAGGCAGTTAAAGAAAATTCAAAACACATCAGTCGATCCTTTAAGGTGAAAAACGTAGTGAAGGTCCACCATCGCTATGAATTAAGGGATGTAATCATCTCCTCTCCTTTCATAAAAAGGATGGTCTGATGCATCCTCTGCTAAAGGATGTAATAAATGAAATACTGAAACACCTCATTTTGTTATCTGGAGAATTAAAACAGCTCTTAGTAATGCTGCTGTGCAGATAACTCCAGGTCAGGTCACTCAGAAACTTTCCCAGGCAACACTGGCTGTTCGACAGCGCTCAGTCAAAGTTATGGAGTTTGTTGTAGGAAGGGATTCCCACAGTGTGAAAATTATGGAGTTTCATACTGAATTTGGCAGGAACACTTTCAGTGGCTGTAAGATCTACAGCACCTCCTTCAATATTGAAAAAAAAAATGTAATATTGAAAATTGTTTCTAGCTGAATGGACACTTTGAGCTCTTTAAGCTAAAAACTGCTCCAAACGGTTTGTTCATTTCCATTTTGACCATTTGTTTAACTTTAGCTTTCATTTTTTTAATGTTAGTTTTACTTTTTATTCTTTATTCTTATTCTTATCAATGGTGTTGTTGTTGGTAGTAGTAGTAGTAGTAGTAGTAGTAGTAGTAGTAGTAGTATATGGGCGGTACTAGCAACGGGGAAGTAAAATAATCCAATGCATCATTATAACCACTTGACTGACAGTCATGTAGACATCCTCAATGTCAAACATCAGCAACAATGTCTCCTCAGGCTCATTGCATAGACAAATATCTCCAGAGAGACAAGATTTTGATTTTGGTTTTTGATCTCATTAGCTTGTTTTCAAATACACAATATCATTTCTTGTAGTTTTTAGTTCTCTAAAAACTTGTTTTAGTTCGTTATAATAACCTTTGTTCATAGTAAGACATAACACCAGTTATGTGGACAGGATCTAGAGACAATATCTCCACAAATGACACATCACTTGCAGTTAAACATTAATCCATTATGATAGAAAAGTCAAACAATAATTTCAAACTCATAAAAAAAAAAAAAACAACAGCTGCAAAACTGTGAGCCCGAAATTTACAACCTTGGGTAATATGGATAAGAGACACCAGGGACAATTAGTTTTGGTAACCCTACCACACTTTAGCAATGAGCCAGAGGCACTGACATTACTGAACCAGCTCTACAAATTCTCGAAATTATGGCGACATAAAATGGTATCTTTTGTTTTTGTTGTAGTCATACTAGACAATCCAGTGAGTGTGTCATGCTTGGCAATTTTCAAAAATATCTATAATATCTCGATATTAGCCAACATATCAGTGATTATCTGTCAAGAACTGGGTATAAACGTTGTGTATCACTAATGTACGTTCAACACAGATAACTCCAGCAAGAAGCAAACAGCTGCATCAAGAAGTCCCTGTTCACCTTACATACACACTGACAAATTTCAATACAAACTACAGAAAGAAAAGCTCTCAGACCAGACTCACCACACTCTTGACTCAACAGATATCACAGTCTAGAATCACAGTCAAGATGCAGGTAAATGTGAAAGATTAGAGAAATGTAGGAAATGTAAAGGAATGCAGATTACCTGTCTGCCATCAGTGCCTATCCCCTCTATCTGTTTTTGCCATTGAGGGTCATAGGTCATACTGACAGACTGGCCAGGTATCAGACAGAAGATCAGAGAGAGGAGGGCAGGAGCAGCAGGCTGAGAGAGGAAGAGACCCCAGATAAAGACAAGAAGAACAAGTCGGAGAGGTTAGCAGAAAGAAGGGAAAAAAGGAAAGAGAATCTGGCTAAAAGTGATAAAAGTGACTGGAAACAGAAATGGGAAATAAAGTGGGACGCATATGGACGCATACCTGAAGGAGAGGAGAGACAACTGTATAAACTTCAGTTTACCTCTCGGTCCTCTTTGGACACAGGCTGAATGGAAACTTCTTTTTTTGCAGGTGAGAGTGGAAATGCACCGCTGGCACTCTTGTTCCGTATGTGCGATTTGTACGATCCCCTGGTACCTGAAGACTGCAGCTGTGGATGCAGCTGGCGATTTGGTGAAGAAGGTGTGGACGTCAACACCAGAGTCTTGAGTGCCGTCACTTCTGCTTGCAGAACATCAATCTGCAAGCCAGACACAAAAAAATTTAATATTGATAATTTGAGGCTATTTTATGACCTTCAACTATGTGAAAAAAAAAACTGTTCTGATTCAGGAAAGATTTCTGTTCTTCACTGTTTTAAGTTTTTTTTTTTAAAGAAACTTCACACACCTTCCCCTGAGCCTCCTTGAGCTGTTTCTCTGAAGCTGCTTGTTTCACGTTAGCATCACGTACCATCTTGTGAGCCTCCTGTTGAAAAGTAAATTGAGACTAATTAAAATTGTACGTTCAAAGCTCAGCAGCTAGACAAAGACAGTGACTGGTTGGTCAACACAGCAGAACATGTAAGGAAAAAGATGACCTTCGTGGCATTAAAAAACTACTTTTGGTAAGAAGTGTGCTGTCAATTTTGCGACTGAAAGGTATTTTCTGCAGCTGGTCTTACTGCATATGTTTAAGAGTGTAAGATTTTGAAATATACTTTGGATTATTTTCCATCAGAAATTATCTGCGCTGCTCTTAACAGACTTCTGTTCACTATTAAATTGAGCTGGCTGCATCTTTGTTTATATATTGATGCATTTTAGTAGCTAAACCTCAGAGCTAATTTAGAACAAACTTGGTAAATCTTGCTTTTAACAAAGAGATGGACTCCTCCAGAGTCAGTGGGTCAAAATTTTTTCAAAGCAATTACAATGTTGCTTAAAAATCACATCAACCTGAAATTTTTATTTATATAAAGGAAGTGATGGTTCTGTAGAAATGCAAACTGCTGATTTAAGGACTTTTGTGGCATAGCACCAACCACCTTCTTCGTCACCAGCTGTCAGAATTACAGTGCACTCAGCAGAGAGCGATGATTACTGCTGACCTCAAACAGACTGGCTGTCAGCTCCTCTAGCTCCTGCTCCAGTTGATTCCTAACTTGCGACAGACGCTCGCACTCCTTGTCCTTTAGTTTCAGTTCCTGAGATGTGCAGGGGAAAAGGACACAACCACATTTAAAACAGAGAAGAACATTTGCATTGTCAGCGCCTTGTTTTCCTGGTCACACTATCTTTTGTTTCTCTGTGTGTGCGCAACCACAAAGTAGGTTAATATACATTCTTTGCAGCATCCAGCTGTTCCCTGAGGATTTCGGACCCTTTTTCCCTGATTTCCAGGGAGGAGCTGCGAAGCCGGGAGAGCTGGCCATGGCCTCGGATTGACGTGGGCCCGACCTGGCCTCCTCCCTCCATTCTGGTCTCTGGTTCTGGATCCAGATCTACCAACCTTCACAAGACCACAAAAAATAAATTGTGTAATAAAAATAAATAAATATATAAAAATAAAATCAATCCTGTACTTAACTACACCCTAATGAGGTTTTTACAGTAATTTAAAAGACTAAAATTAACACCAATGATAAATAAACTAAACATCTACAAGAAATAAAAAGTAAACTGAAACTAGAACCACTTTTTAAAACTACACTATAAAATGTAAACAAAAACTAAAACTGTAGAAAACCAAATAATACTTAAAAGAAAAAACACCAAACCATAACAACCTTAGAGCCAGTGTGATTACTTACAAAACCCTGAGATTCATTTCTACTTACTTTTACAGTGTCAACACAATCTAACAACAATAGCCTTCTTGGTTACAACAGTGCGCTCACTGCAAGACCCCGGGGTGGACCTCGCACCACAGCTTGGAAACCCCTGATACAGCATTAAAAATCCCGACATTTGAATTTAAAGGAAGCTTAAGTTACTTTTATCCCCAAGTTGCAGATAAATCGGTCCACAAAGCAGCTAAATAATTAGCAGACCTTGAGCTAACTAGCTAGTTAGCTTACATTTCCAACTTTTTTTCTTTCTTTCTTTTTTTTTTTTTACCACGGAGAGGTCCCGCGTCAGTATCCGCCCTTACCCTCTCTGTCAGTGTCCGGGACAGCAGATAAATAAACCTCCCAGCCCGTCTGCGTATTTGTCAGCTGCTCCTCTCCAGTTTCCCTGAGCTGCTGCTGCTGTTAAGTTAAGAAATATAGCTTAAACCAAGCTAATGTCCGAGCGAGTTTCAGTGTAACTAATCCCAGTCGTTTTCAATCACAGCTGAGGAATGCGGACGCCTGCGCAGACGATCAACCGCCCAGCAGCAGCAGTTTCAGTCAGAAACAAGACGAAAATCAAGAGCAATGCCAGCTCTGGTTTGCACTTCCTAGAAATAACACTCACTCCTTTCTTCTCCTTTTTTTTTTTGCCAAGACAGGAAAATGAGTGTATCTCCTTTTTCCTGCCTCCTCCTCCTTCTTCTTCTCTCTTCTTCGCTCTCACAAGTCACATGATGACATCCACCCGACTGCCCAACCGGCACGTCCTGTACGTGGACCAACAAGGTGTCACGGGTCTACCTGCTTAGGTGTATGCTTTTTGCGTGACCAGAGACAACCGATTACAGAGTCACTCTATGGAAAATCAGTGAGTCCCCCCTCTCTGATCCCCAAATATCAGCTGATAATTTTTATTTTACTTTATTTTGTAGTAACTTTATCATACTTAATGGAACCATACAAATAATTTTTCTTCACTGGGTAAAAGCCATTCAGGGCACGGAAATGAAGTAAGAGGCCTAAAATCCAGCTTTTGTAAGTGCAATGTAGCACAGAGTGACAGAGTCTTATGTACTTACCGTGTTTATATACTTTATATTAAGTGTTAAAATCTCTTACATTCAAGGATGACAAAACATAATGTGCGCTAGTTGCATTTATTTATTTTTTTGTAATTAAAATTAAAAATAGTAAGTTACTAAAAATAGTTTTTTCATTTAGTAGAACTTGATTTTTCCGATTGTGCAATACTAATTGTTTACCCACAAGTTATTCTTAGTACTGGTTACTGGCAATGAATAAGATGTCTTAACATAGTTATCTTTTTCTCTTTTTTTCAGTCCACATGTTTGCATACTTTTTTAAGTTCCTGGAACTAATTAGGTTGTACAGGGTACTCAGAATAAATAAGTTGCCCTAACTTAGTTATCTTAAGTAAGATTAGCTTTTTTGAGGCAACAAGTTTGCATACTTTTTTTAAGTTCTGGGAACTAATTTGATTTTACAGTGACCTGATTCCTGCTGTAATTAAATCAGAAGTTTGATCAAAAGATAGTCAAGAATCAATAGAGTTGAATAAAAATATAATTTTAATGTGTAAACCTTTAAGCCCTGTCTGTGAGGAAAGTGTAGCAGGCAGAAAGGTAGAGAAATAGAAATGTTTTTGATTTTATTATGCATGAACAACCAGAAGAAGTCATTTTTAACTGTATTGCGATTGATTAAGCCTTCTTTTTTTACAAATTGGATTCACTGTTTTTGAGATTTGCTCTGCTCACTGCCACGATCTTGGATTGGGGCAGTGAGGGCGTTCTCCCCTTAGCCATGCAGGATGGCTGAGGATTGTGAAACCAAAACTGAGAAAGTTTTTGATTTGAAGGTAAATATGTTAAATAAAAAAGTTAATTATGAACCAAAGTTAGTTTGCAGTCTTATCTGCAAAAGTGCTGAACTTATTGTACCAAAAGGGTGGTGAGATTTTATCCCCTATGGTTGCCTCCAGGGTCCCTGAACTTTAATGTTCATCATGGTTTTATATTCATATGAAATATGGTTGAAGTTACAAATAATAATATCAGCGCCAATACTCTAAGTTTACATTTTTTTCTATTCTTGGATCTGTTTGATGTCACTAAGAGCCAATATTCTAATATGGTTATCTCAGCCCCACACCTTTTACTGTGAAAACAGAAGCCCCATCCACTTGCTCTTCAAACCTGGTCTGCCAAAATCACAGAGCGGTGATGTCAAACTTGTTTTATATTGTGGGCTGGACCAGTTAAACTATCCTTTCTTTAACTACACACGTAATCCCTGAGATATAGTAACATAGTGTTATGTGTTAACATATACATATAATGTAAAATATCTACTTCAGGTTCTTCTATGAGATAAAGAAATGCTGTTGCATTAATTACAGACATCTGTCAGCATGACTCTTTTGGGTGTAAATTGTAAGAAATAAATGTGTAAAATTACAGAGTTCTGGTATCTCATTGCCCAGACTGTCCTGTAAGTATATATATTTTTATTTTACTGAGGGCCTATTATTACTATTACTATTAAACAAAAAAGAAATTTCTTAAGTAGTTTCTGGAAAAAACAGGAACTTTGCTGTCACTGAATTGTTTTACTTAATTACTTTGGTGTAGTATGAATGGCCATGGTGGAGGTCTTTATCATTAGGCAAAACTATAAAACTTACAGTTAAAAGTCTAGGATTATTCCTTCCTTTGCATTTTCTAAAGCCATCCAATTGGCCGGATTGGAGTCTTTAACTGGCCGATTCCGGCACCTGGGCCTTATTTTTGACACTCCTACTATAGATGGTGTAAGAGACCGATGTAGCTACTCAGCTGTTTATGAAGTCCTGAAACCGCACGTGATGAGCAAGGAGTGGATCTGACTTTAAAACCAAGAAGGAAGCCCACTTGTTGGGTAATGACATTTAATTGACGAGTCTTTAGCCAATGAGCATTCTTAGACAACCTCCTGACTCTAAGCCTAATCATTTCAATATGTCCTAAAAATACAGAGCAAGGTTTTTTGCAACCAGATGAGTCGCCTCCTGCTGGCCATTAAAAGGAATGCACAAATCAGTAGACGTAAGACCAGTGTGATAAGGGTGGGGATAAATCATGTCCAGGAACACGAATTAATAGATCACAATTTCACACAAGGCTGTGAGACTGTGTTGGTTTACATGAAGCAGCCAATCAGAAGAGAGGACAGGGAGCTACAATGGTTTCCTTCAGCGGATGAACTTGGCTACTCCAAGGTCCAGTTTTTCTTAAATTTTTTAAATCTCTGACATGTCCTGTCAGTGAATTTGTCAGTAGGAAAGAATTAGGAATACTGCTGACTGCAGGGTTTAAGACACTAAAACTCGCAGCGTTCTGTGTGGATTACATTTCAAGCCTTTATCCTCCATCTCAGGCCAACACCGGCACGTTTTCCAACTTTTGCATGATCGCTGAACAGCAGAAGGATTTTTCATTTACAAAACATGCCTAAGAAAATACCAATCACTGTTGGAGTTACACTAAAACTAAACACAGACCTTTGTTTGCACTTTTGCATATCTGACTCGGTCACCTTGTTACAAGTGCACGCGCCCACAATCACAGACTTCACACTGAGCAGGACTTGTGACAAAGCAATGTGCTACTTTTAGATACATTTTGCACCATGTGCAGAATTACACAACTATCTCTGGAGAATCTGGATAAAGGGAAGATAAATGTATACATGAATCTTTATACATAAGCAGCAACTGGCACGTGTTATGTTAAAAAATGTGTTTTATCAGTTTATCCAGTGCTCCAAGATTTAACACTTACTGTCCGACAACACAGCCTTCCTCCTCGATGACCTTGCCAGACTTGTGCCTGACAGTAGACACATTTTGTGTGCCAAAGAAGACTGCAGAGGAGTATACTGCAATCCCAGATATTCCCGCCTTGAGGACTTCATATCCCGGGCTCGATGAAGTTGAAGGTGGAGAAGAGGAAATCTGGACGCTGTGAATTCCCTCAAAAGCATCCATAAGTTATCTCTCAGGCTGTGCAGAGATTCATCAAATGCTGTTGGATAGCTCCTGGGATGATTTAGTTTGTGGAAGGATGACTCTGACGTGTGTGGGTATTAAGCACCTAAGATGCAGAAAACACAGAGTTACATACTGCAACTTAAAATCAGTGCAACTAACTTCAAGATCTTTTCCCCTTTCTGAATACCACATTTTCTTTTCTTTGCAGGCTGATTGTGCTCAGACTGTTAAACTGCACTTGTGAGATGAATTAAGGAGAAAAAAATAGAGAGGATATACTCACCAGAAATAAGTAAAACTGATTCACAGATGTTGCCAGTGCAGAAGAAAATCTGCCAAAAGCAGCAGAAACCAAACACCCTGCACTTCGCCCTGCTGTTGGTCCTTCTGGTTATACAGGAAGGGTTAATCACTAACACACTCTGACCAGTAGCGATTCAGCTGTATGCATTTTTTCCAGCAGAGGGGGGTCACACACGTTCTCACCTGACCAGGAGTTTGCCATGATGAAATCCTGCTACAGATGGGAAAAAAACAGCAAAGGTGACCTGACATTGAAACACTAGAACAATAGCTCAGAGGTGTGTACCTAATGCACACCTCTGAGATGTAGAAAAAGTGTTAAATTACAAAAAGTCGAAGCGGGCTGAGATTTGGTTCACAGAGTCATATTTCTAACCTAAACCCACACACTCAGCATTTATACTCGTAACCAGCCTATTTGTGGCAGTGTGGGTTCTCTGCTGCCCTCAGATTTGCTCAGATTAACAGGAGCTGGCCTCACAATGCAGCTTTGTTGGAGAAACAGATTAACACATCAAGTGACCGGAGGTGTAGGAGGCCCTCGCTCGCTTTTTCTTTCCTGCTTTGCTTTCTCCAACATTATCCCTGAACGCTGCCACCGCACATCTTGAACCGCAGAGAGCATGATGGCTATTTTCGTTTTCTTTAAGTAAGTCTGCGCATATCACCTCTCTCACAACCTTGAAATCCGAATCGCATCACATTTCAAGGTGTCTTTTTCCAATCAGATTAAATGAGGACCACAAATCAGCCCATCTGAGCTGCTTGGTTTACCTCTCTGTCCTTTCAGTTCTGTCACCACACTGGTCTTAAGGGGCTGATCGCCGAACCTGAGCTCAGACGAAGCACGGAGGACAACACCACGCTGGTTTCCTTCATGTCAGGCCACAGTCAGCCAGCACGTTGGCCAACAAGCAGCAGCAGCAGCGATGACAGTGACGTACTCCCGCCGAGTTGCTGATGCGGGTTTGGGGACCTTTTTTCACCTTCTCCTGCGATGGAAGGGCAGCATCTACAAACTGCTCTACAGGGAGCTTATCATCTTCACTCTGCTCTACTACTTCTTCAGTGTTGTTTACAGGTAGGAAAGTCACATTACAGCAGCACGAGTTTTGCTCTCATAATGACATTTTTCTGTTTTTAAGAGAGAGTTAACTGTTTTGGTCCCAAAACTGGGAATTATGAGTCATCTTTTAGGCCTCAGTTGGATTAGGAACATAATTAACTTTAAATGTAATTTTACTTTAAAGCTTCAAAAAAAAAAAAAAACTAGCACTCATAAATTAATTAGACTACCACTCCAGTGTAAGGTTTATGCCCCTTATGCTCTATATTTAACAGTATTGGTAATAACTAAAATCAGTTTCTGTAATGGTTTATGGCTCTTTAAACAAAGTGATATTTGTATTGCTAAAATATGATTGTTGTTGTTAAGCAGAAAGAAAAATATCGTAAAGCACATTATTATTATTAACTTACATTCCTGAACAAAGAGTTTAGATTTAGTGGTCAGATGTTGTGTTTTCTTGTTTTTATCACAGATGGTGTAATAAATGTATTCATCACTGTACATGCTTTCCTCTCCTTTTTATTGTGCCATTCAGTGTTATCTACAAAAATGAAAATTCACAAACATCTCAAAAGTTCATTCTTATTATGAGTAGATGGTTGCGTGTCTGTTTATGAGTAGCACCCTGCTACATAACGGCATCTGTGACCCCTTTTACAGCTCTTAAAATAGCTTTAAGTGTTCTGCGAGATGTATTTCACAAGGCAGGTATTAACAAAAGTAACAACCCTTCTGACTTTGGCAAGTAAAAGAGTTACTTTGCTGTTTTAACAGAGCTCGCGTCAGTGCTTTTGATATTTCCCTCACCAGGTTTGTGTTAAACGATGATCAGAAGAGGCTGTTTGAAAAGTTGTCGATATACTGCGACCGCTACGCAGAGCTCATCCCTGTGTCATTTGTGTTGGGTGAGTTGTGGCTCACTAACCCTAACCCTTTTAAGTCAGGAGGGCATCACTGAAAGTTTCACTTCATTTATCTTAACCAGGTTTCTATGTGACTTTGGTCGTGTCCCGTTGGTGGGGACAGTTTGAGAATGTACCCTGGCCAGACCGTTTGGCAGCATTAGTCGGAGGTCACGTTCGAGGAGCTGACGAAACATCCCGGCTGACCCGCAGGACACTTATGAGGTACGCCAACCTCTCTGGTGTGCTCATCTACCGCTCCGTCAGCACAGCAGTCTACAAGAGGTTTCCAACCATGGAGCATTTGGTGCAGGCAGGTGCGTCGTTTGCTGTTATTAGTCTTGCCTCTTTAAAACATAGCATGCTGTGCAGAAGCTGCACAGCATTCAGACCCAATGTCTTCTTCTCATGTGGCTGAACTGATGAGAAGATTATGAGGCGAGCTCTGGCTGTTCACCAGGACTATGCGTGCAGGAACACGCACCTTTTGGCTGCTTTCATCAACACGTTGTGTTTTTCCATCTCAGGTTTGATGACATCAGAAGAGCTGAGGCACTTGGAGGATTTGCCCTCCCCTCATAATAAGTTCTGGGTGCCCTGCATGTGGTTTGTCAGCCTGGCTCTGAGAGCACGGACTGAGGGTCGCATCAACAACGACGTGGCGCTCACTGCTCTCCTCACTGTAGGTGCCCGTGTGCAAACCAAAGCCTCACAGCCTGCAAATATTTTCTGGTTTTGCATGACTTTTACTGTTTTCTGTTTAGGAGTTGAATAGCTTACGGGCGAAGTGTATGAAGCTGTACGGCTATGACTGGATCAGCCTGCCTCTTGTCTATACTCAGGTTTTTGTTTATATTGCATTCAGCACTGAAACCAAAAAGTAGCCGATAGCAGTAATATTAGGTACTAAAAATATAATGGTTTTCTTGCAATAATCATCATATACCTTAAATCGTTAACCCTCCCTAATCCAGATGCATTTGATCGGCAATAAAAGCCATAACTCAAGATAAACTGTTTCTCTAGGATGGTGTAAAACAATCCTAATTAAAGGCATATAATCAGTTAATGCTCTGACTTTTTTTTTTTTAATTAGGTGGCAACAGTTGCAGTCTACAGCTTCTTCCTAGCGTGTCTGATCGGACGTCAGTTCTTGGATCCAACTCAGGGATACCCTGGTCATGAAATGGATTTCTACCTCCCTATTTTTACCCTGTTGCAGTTTTTCTTCTATGTTGGATGGCTGAAGGTGAGGGACCACTGATTGATCATGTCTGTGGTTCTTAAAGTTGAGGCCTGCAGCCACAAAAAGAAAGGCATTCGCTACTGGACAGTTCATCCCATTGAGCACTAAAGATGTGCAGAACAAGACTTGGAAAACATTTTTCTTTAATTGAACAGATGAAACATCCCCAACTTTGACAAAAACAGCTGGTCAACAAATGAAATAACCACTTGTGTTGAAAAAATAAATATAAACAAGAACTAAAAAGGAGGATTACTAACATCTGAACTCTGGATTATGCTGATTGCTGACTTTGACTTGTTAATTTGTCCACTGAGTTTCATTGAGGTAGTGTGTTTGTTTTGGTCTCAGGTGGCTGAACAACTCATAAATCCATTCGGTGAAGATGATGATGACTTTGAAACCAACTGGCTTGTGGACCGCAATTTGCAGGTGTGAATCTAAACCAAAGTATTTGCTAACTGATCCTAGACAGCGAGTGTATTGTTTGAGTCAATGTTGTTTTCACTGTGTCCCAGGTCTCATTGTTATCTGTGGATGAGATGTACGATAGCCTGCCTCTGGTTGAGAGGGATATGTACTGGAATGAGTCTGAACCTCAGCCGCCCTACACTACTGCCAGCGCTGAACACCGCAAACCCTCCTTCATGGGCTCAGCGCTGGATATCAGGTTTAATGATTTTTTCTTTCTTTCTTTTTCTTTCTTCTTAATAAACTTGCTGAACATATGTCAAACCTTCTGTTTGGTCTTCAGTGTTCCTAAGGAGGAGATGGAGTTCCAGTCCAATCTGGAGCAGATCAAAGAAAATGAGGAAGCCAACTACTCCACTCCTCTGCTTGGAGGGCTTGGTCGTCTTCTCGGTGTCCACTCCCCAAACTTCCCTCGCTCCTCCCGGGTGTCACTTCTCCGCCGTCGCCCTGGAGCTCCACTAAGCCGCTTTCCCCTTTACTTGCACACAGAGGCACCTTTGACTCAAGGTCAAGCCTGCCAGGAGGGAGATCCTGACTACGCCTTTTCCACCACACCCTTGTACGAAAGACCAGGTTTCTATAGCTGCCCACAAACCCCAATTCACTGCATTCCTCCTGCGGTGCCCCGTCCTCGACCTGCTAGGAGAACCCAAAATGACTTGGATCACAGCTGCAGTTCTCTAGCCCCTCCAACTGTGGGCTCCCAGATGCTGCCTCCCGACACCCCTAACCACATCCCCCCTCCGCCATCCTCTGCTTTCCCCTGGCTGAGTGAGGATGGGGATACGCAGAGTGCACCTACCTTCTCCTTCCCCGACCCTCCACCTGAACTCTGCCCGATATCTAAACTCAGACTGGGACACGGCCTGCTATCTCGCCGCCCTCCCCCTCCTCGCCTCACCCTGGACACCCTACCATCTGCTGACATTCAGCCTGGACCAGCAAGTGGCCGGGCTGCGGGAGGCGGAGGAGAAAGGGTGTTCTCGTTCACTCCGCCCTCTCGCACAACGGCAGCAAATCCCGGTAATCCCAACAGCAGCTCTAGCAGCATTAATGTAACAAGCACCAACAGCGCAGGCACGACGGGAAGTCTTTGCAATGGCACAGGTCACGGTAATTTTAGTAACCATGGGAACTTCAGCGGCAACATGAGGGCAAGCAACGGGGGCACCAACGGTGGGTTGAGCAATAACATGAACACAGTTTCCACTTCAGCGCCATCGCAGCAAGAAACCAATCAGCAAAACTCGCCCAACGATTCAGGAATCTCACTCGCCGAAGGAGACCTGCTGGGCGTTCTGGTGGATGGTGGGGTGAACAAGGCAGCAGGAGGGAGGGAGCAGGACTAAGAAAAGAAGGTGTGACTCACTGTTTTTTTTTTAAGCACATGTGCCAAATATCTCACAAAAACAGGCACTGGACTGTATCAGCTGGAGCCACTAAAA
Organism: Pundamilia nyererei; assembly: GCF_000239375.1. Lineage (NCBI taxonomy): Eukaryota > Metazoa > Chordata > Actinopteri > Cichliformes > Cichlidae > Pundamilia > Pundamilia nyererei. Next base: position 4,397,768 of record NW_005187436.1, on the reverse strand, counting down.
ATTATTTACTTTCCAATAAACTCTCACAGAAGAATTAACCTACTTGTAATATTTTTTAAAAAAGGACCTTATGAGATTTGACCCTCAGTGCATTATGGGAAAAATACTTTCCAGTTTCATCAGTGGCAGCCAAAATGTGTATATTCTTCATCTGTGGTAGTCTTTGCATCAGTGTCTTTATTAATAAATATTATATATTATTCTTCTTTTGACACTATTAAAGTTTTTTTCCAAATAAAATGAAAAACTTTAATTTATTTGTACATTACAACTTTATTGTTTTATTTTACAAGCATACTGAATCTACAATTTGACTTAACATCTGCAGAAGGAAGCAATCAGTCCAAATAAAATACAATGAGAAAACATTTTCACAGGTCTCACTGCTTATGCATGTTAATGTTTATTTAACTGTCAAAAATAAAACAAGCTGAAAGATTTTATGAGACATTAAAAAAATGACAAAAATGTACAATGTTATTCATAATTATGGATGGTAGAGCTAGCTTGTCTGCTCCAATGGACCTGGCATGTTAAAAAATGGTGTATATTTGAGAGATAGGGAATTGTATTCTTAGCTGTGAACTATCAGTGTTCTGTTTCAAGTATGCTTCCTTCAGGATTTGATAAATGGGCAAATGGCTTTTTCCACCATTAAAAGTGCATTTAGCTGCAATTGCAGCTTTCTGAGCTATCTCATCGCACTGCCCTACATCATGCTCTTGAGGTGGCTCGGCTGTTTAAGTCAGATGTAGTGGCAGTGGAGTTTCATTGATTGGACAAAGCAGAAGGCGTCTCACAGTGAGATACGGAGCTCAGTTTTCGGAGAACTAGAGTTGTGCTAGTAACCAAAGGTTTCTTAAAATAAAGACAAATGGAAAACAACACACACACACACACACACACACACACACACACACACACACACGCTATAAAATAATAAATATAATTTAATTAACCAGTGTTTTAGTATTGTTACGTATTGTAACAAGAATATATTGGAGTGGTCTATAAACATGGTTCTTGGCTTTTATGTGTGGATGGTGGTTAAAGTATGAGAAATATTCTGTGAAAAAAAGAAAAAGAATAAAATAACTGAATAGGCCAGAAAAACCTTATTGCGAATAATACCGTGGTAGCTTTATCAGTACACAGAAGCCTGGGGCTTCAGCTGGGCAAAATACCTCAGCCTGAGTGTGTAATTTTTGGGAGGTGTAGCTTAATGCCAACATGGTGCCACACTACCTGAAGAGGAGCTTGAAAAGCCAAAAAATGCACCAAGATGGTTGGACTTAAGTGCTAAATAAGAGCTAATGAAGTGATGACACACATGGTAGGTCCAACTCTGTCCAAAGTGCCTTTACCTTACTTTACAGTCACAAAATTTTAAACACCACTGGTATAACAGATAACAAAGCAGAATTTCTCTTTGCTTTTTAAATTCTCAAACAAAAAAGGTTGATTAACAATTTTTCAATGCATGTAATTTAAATTATTGCAGCCTAAAACGTTTCAGTGCCACGGTCCAATCTTCCTAAACCTGACATGTAAGGAAACCTGAATGCATAACTAGCATGATTTAAAGGCCTGCTTAGTCTTTTTTTTTTACACACTGCACTTAGTGTGAGGTGAGGGTTACACAACTCCAGTCTGCGCTACAGCCTCTGCTAACAGCTAATGAACACAAATAAAGCAGCATTCTTTTATAACATATGCAGTATATACTGTATTTGGCAGACATGCAGCAGAATTACCCATGATCACATGTGCCTCAATTTAACTGCCCTCTTCAGCCATGGTGTGTTTGTCAAAGAGGTACTCAGCCATGCCGCTCTGAGGGGCTCCCATCCGGCGTAGGTTTGAGGTCCAGTCGGCGAGCTGTTTGATGGATTTTACCTGCTCGTCCAGAAAATGTGTTTCTATGAAGTCGCACATCTGCGGGGGACGGAAAAAGACAATATGCTGCATCTTACTAGATAGTCATATCCGAACAGCGGAGACTGTACATCCTCCATGCCTGCTTCTTACATGAGGGTCGTTGTGTTCAGTGGCCATTTTCTGCAGGTCCAGCAGGGATTGGTTTACATTTTTCTCCAGCTGCAGGGCACACTCCAAGGCCTCCACGCCACTCCCCCACTCATCTCTATCCGGTTTCTAACGCATTAATATTTCAAGAAGATTCAGTACCGATCAGATTCATGTAAAATTATTCATATTAAAGCAACCTGAAGCACTGCAGTCCATCCATTTTTATTATTAAAAAACATTGTAAAGCCTTGATTAATAAAAAGACTGTTTTGTTTTTTAATATAAAAAGACATGAATTTGGCTTTTTTTTTTTTAACTCATTAGTGAAAATATCCTTACATACCCTGATGTCTTGCAGAAATATTTTGCCTCCCCGCTTGTTCTGGAAGGTCATCAGCTTCTCTGCATGCACAACCTCTTCTTTGGACTGATTGTGAAAAAACTTTGCAAAATTTGGCAGGCATTTATCATCCCTTTCAAAATAGTATGCCTAAAAGTCAGGAGAGTAAACAAAAATAAACAAACAAAAAGATTAAAACACTCTTTTTAATGCCTTTGAAATAACACAGGGCTGTGATACATGACACCACTGACTCAGAAACATTTCTTACCATAGAGAGATAAACATAAGAGGCATACAGCTCCAGGTTTATCTGTCTATTAATGGCAGCCTCGCAGTCATGGTGGAAGTTTTGACGGATCTGAGAAGTCATTTCTGGAAAGATCATAACAATAAATGCTGATCAAATGTAAGGCTGTTCATAACTGGAGAAGCAGATTATTCAGGCAGTTAATTGCAGTATGTTGCATTTTTAAAAAGTATCTAGCCATCAATACTGAGACACTGAGAATTTACACTTCACGTGTTTGTTTGCCTGCATCAAACTAAACACATCTACTTTTAAAACATCTGAAAAATGTCCCTACATATAAATAATCGAGTGGACACTACAACGTAATCTGTATTCACATTAATCCAGACAAATGACCTTGGGACTAAAAAAGGCAAACACCAGAGCAGCTGTTGCTCAAAGTTAATAGTAAAGTAGCAGACAACTTCTGTCTTAAATTTGCACCTAGTTAATACAGAATCCGTGTTTCGTGACACTGAACTTGTGATAAGACGAGACACAAACATTGTTTACCTGCACACGCAAAGAAACCACAGCGTTCAAGCCTGCAGCTACTGCCAAATAACGGGCTACCACCCGCGTTGTTTTATTTGTTGTTCTTGTTGGCCGTGGTGTACCTGCGTATACTAAGCATTACGGTAAGTGCTGCTTTTAACATAAAAGCTGCCTCTCGGTGTCTCCCGCACAATAACAGTCTGGTGTTGAATTGAAATATTAAAACTCTTAATCGATCTCGTTACACGCAAGTCACTAAGTTTGAAGGGAGTATATATATATATATATATTCCAATTCCCCAGAAGCGCTTTTATCGTTAAGGTATTTCTTACACTACCGTAATGCTTAGTATAAATACATGAAAAACAACGCTGGTTGCTTGCGTGACCCAAGCGGAGGCTGGCTTAACAGCTATGAGGAACGTTAGGTTATGGCAGTGGCATGAATAAGGCCAACTTGGTGGCTAAATTATATCAAAATTTAAGCTTCGTGCACCTTGCAGGCATCGAAGCCCACGCTAACTGAACAACAGTTGCGTTGCCAAATATATTCAGCGCAGCTAATCGCTGCTAGCAACCAAATCTTAGTCAGCTGATCTCACAAACAACAGGACAGGTTGCACATTTAAACCCAGCTGCGGAGGAAGCGGTTATATAAACCAACCTTCTTCGACGATTTCACACGTTTCGCTAAACTTATCGCTGATAGTTGCGCTTGCTTGCGACAATAAATTTCCAACTAAGGACTTAACTCGCCGTTTTGCCGACGCGCAAACTCACTTACGTGACTGCAACGCTGTTGACGTTAGCCGTTAAAGGTGCGGAATGGACACGTTAAAATTAAAAGCTTTTGTGGCTATGTGGACAGCAAACAAACCAGTGTGCCAGCGGCTGCATTAGTCTGAAATAATGTTTAATCATTGCGCATTGTTTTTTTTATGTTTAAATTAAAGACTGACACATTCCCCAAAAATTAAACACTGAAGATTCAAACTATGAAAATATTCATAACAAAAACAAGTAAATCTTGTAGATCGTGGGACCTGTCTTGTCTTTCATGCATCGCGTATTCCGTAGACCAAAGATAAAACACACTACAATGGAAACTGGTACATATTTAATGCCGCCTTTTAATTTCGATTTCTTTTATTATGCTGTCTGACAGTAGAGATGTCAGTCTAATTTTACAGAATCTCCCCGCTCTCTCTCAGGATAAAAACATTTATTTACAGTTCATTCTTGTAATGTTAATATAAGAAAAAGAAATGCAATTGCAACAGGACATGTTTTTTCTACGCGATGAAGAAAATTGCTTCTGTAGTAAATAAATGAAATCTGTCAGCATGACTCTTTAGGCTTAAATTCTAAGAAATAAACATTTAAAAGCATTCAAGCTTATAGCTACTGTTCTTTATCAGGAGCTACAAAGACAAAGTCCAAAATGTAGGCCTTCCTTTACATTTACCAAAGCTGTCCAGTGGGTCCAATACTGGGCTCAAGACCTGTCTGACACCCATTTTAGGGATCAGTAAACCCGAATAAAGAGCATCTGAACTTTATAATAATAAATGCAGAGAATTCTCAGTTGTAGCCTGAAACTAAACGAAATTAAAAACCCAGATTTTAAAAACCAATTACAAAGTCTACAACTGAGAGGCTGCATGTGTGATCTAGATCGATGTAACTTAAGTCAAGCTAAACCTTACTTTAGTGAAATAAATGCACCAAATTTAAAATTTTCCCCAGCCGTGGTGCCAAAACTATTAAGTAGCTGTTCTGGAACACACAGCAGACTTCTTAGCAGAGGATTTCTCTGAGCTTTAAGCTTTACAACCAGCTTTCAACACAGTGCTGCATTTTGAACTAAAAGTCATGACAACTGCTGAGTGACAAAATCCTTTTACAGCACATACCTTTAATAGAGAAAGTTTGACATACCAGATTGAAGAAAACAACCATAAATATTATAAAAGAGATTCTGCTTTGCTGTCCAGCAAAATCAACCATCACCGTTGTTATTCAGTTAACCTGCAATCCAGTTAATTTACAAGCCAAAACAAAATAATTACATCTCTAAAAGCTAAACAAACCACAGATACAAAAACCTACCGAGACAAAGATGTGAAACACAAACATACATTTAAAAAGAACATTCAGAAAAACAAAACAAATTACTTTATTTGAAACAGATTTTCAGAATTTTAACTATACAGCAGTTTATACATCTGTAAGAGTGTACAGATGTTACTTTCCAGCTGGGGGCGAGTGCCACACTGCAGAGCTGGTACGTTTAAAATATCTGGGCTTGCTCTTGTAAAAGATGTTTTCTAGTCGTGGTGACTCGATTGCTCCAAAGAAAGAGTCCAAATCAGGAGGGTTGAAGTATTGCTTCATTATTATCTGCTGCAGATTGGGACCTGGAAGAGAGAGAGAGAGAGAGAGAGCACAAACAGGTCTGTTTAGGGGCTTTAAATAGCATGCAATATCCACAAACACATGTGGGTTTAGCTCAGTTTGGTAGGGGTGTAAAATTGTGACGTAGAGACCAGAACTGTGATACAAATGTCTGAAATATCTTATCATGGTTCAAGTTTCCTGTAGTGTCATACCTAGGATTCTTCATCCCAAGTTAAAGTGTGCTAATATCAAGGGAGCCATTACATTTCAAGTTCAGTCAGGAAATGAAGTTATATTTGTGATCAAGTAATCAGTTGTCCAACAGATCTCAGCAGATTTCTGCCTCTCACTATTGAAGAGACTTCTTCCTCTTATTTGTTTGCTCAACAAATAAGTTTGGGTTTTTTGTTTTGTTTTTGTGGTTAGTATTTATTCGTTTGTGCTCTGCCCAACTGGGAATGAAATGCTTGGACCAGCTGGCTGTTCAGGGTGCAGAACGCATGCAAACGTGGAAGTTACAGAGTGCCCCCTGGTGGCCAAACTATACAATCTTAACCACTGTAAATGTTCACATTGCACATGTGCAGGTATGGCCAAAATCTCATATCCCCGCACACAAATTTTA